>NC_091165.1:42637993-42792993 GCF_040958095.1 Procambarus clarkii | reverse complement strand
CCTGAATTAATATATTTTCTCAATTTTTTTTCTTATGAAATGATACAGCTACCCATTTCATTATGTATGAGGTCAATTTTTTTTTTATTGGAGTTAAAATTAACGTAGTTATATGACCGAACCTAACCAACCCTACCTAACCTAACCTAACCTATCTTTATAGGTTAGGTTCGGTTAGGTAGCCGAAAAAGTTAGGTTAGGTTAGGTTAGGTAGATTAGATTGTCGAAAAACAATTAATTCATGAAAACTTGGCTTATTAGGCAAATCGGGCCTTGCATAGTAGGCTGAGAAGTGCGTTCTGGCTACTAGGTACGACATATATATATATATATATATATATATATATATATATATATATATATATATATATATATATATATATATATATATGTCGTACCTAGTAGCCAGAACGCACTTCTCGGCCTACTATGCAAGGCCTGATTTGCTTAATAAGCAAAGTTTTCCTGAATTAATATATTTTCTCTAATTTTTTTCTTATGAAATGATAAAGCTACCCATTTCATTATGTATGAGGTCAATTTTTTTTATTGGAGTTAAAATTAACGTAGATATATGACCGAACCTAACCAACCCTACCTAACCTAACCTAACCTATCTTTATAGGTTAGGTTAGGTTAGGTAGCCAAAAAAGTTAGGTTAGGTTAGGTTAGGTTGTCGAAAAACAATTAATTCATGAAAACTTGGCTTATTAGGCAAATCGGGCCTTGCATAGTAGGCTGAGAAGTGCGTTCTGGCTACTAGGTACGACATATATATATATATAACTTGTGACGGTAACGCGTTGGTGTTCGGCTGTTTAAGGCTAGGGGTATGGCCTCGTCACATAGTTATAAAAAAAAATAGAAAAAACTGGAACTTCGTCTGTGGTAAGGTAAGGAGAAGACACACAAAACACAAGTAAACTTTAACAATGAAATTTTAATTACGTTAAATAAATCAAAACATGAAAAAATGGACAAACAAATTTGTATAATAAAATCAATCAATCAAAATAATAAGAATAATTAAATGACACAATGAAAAGTTACGTTAAGACAAAATAACAAGAAGTGCAATACAAAAATAAAGGTAAGGTGCTGGAATATTGGCTTTAAGCTACCACCTCTCTCAGTATACGCTTACGTCTAGCCGGGAGAAGTGTTAACTGTGGAAGCACAGAATATTCTGAGGTCTGAGGTCGGGGCGACCCCAGACATCAAGTAGTATGGGGGGGTGGAGTGCAGTTGCAGCCCGGCCGGCGACCAATCAGCGGAGCCGGTAGCGATCAACAGGTAGTTTGGCGGTTTGAGTCTGAACAGGTGTCCCTGGCTGCATACATTTTGCGCTCTGGCAAACCTTGGAGATGTTGTTGTCGTTGTTGGACATTTCTTCCCTAGTAGTTTTATATAGTTTGTTGCGACGTATTTGTAGAGGGAAGAGCAGGCTCAATCTCTTGAAGGAGATTATTGTCACAACTCTCCCCCGAAGCCTGCGGTTCTGGAAGAAGTACGTCGTTATGTGGTGGAGTAATGGATGGAGTCGCTTCTACTTCATAAACTCTGGAGAGGGCATCGGCTATGGTGTTGTCAGAACCCTTGATATAGCGGATCTCCAGGTTGAAGTCTTGTAAATACAGAGCCCATCGTAGAAGACGCTGGTTGGAGAATTGGGCTTGATGTAGGAAGCGGAGAGGGTTGTGGTCTGAGAAGATGGTGGTAGACCTGGCGCCTTGTAGGTACGGAGCGAAGTGTTGGAGGTTCAGGACGATGGATAGTAGCTCCTTATCAATAGTGCTGTAGTTCCTCTGGTGTGGTTTCAGTTTGTAGCTGTAGTAGCTGACAGGTAGAACCTCCTCGCCTCGTTGTTGCATCAGGACACCACCAACGCCGGTACCACTGGCGTCGACATGAAGGACGAAAGGCTTGGTGATATCTGGAGAGGCGAGAATGGGGTTAGAACAGAGGAGGAATTTGAGTTGTTCGAAAGCAACGGTTTGCTGTATGGTCCAATTATACCGTTGCTTGGGACTGGTTAATAGAATTAGAGGTGTGGCGACTGTACTGAAATTCCTCACAAACCTACGGTAGTAAGAGGCAAGACCAAGGAAGCGCAGGAGCTGCTTCCTGGTGGTAGGCTGTGGATACTGTTGGATGGCTTGAGTGTGTGAGTCTAACGGAGCTATGCTGCCACTCCCAATAACATGACCCAGATAACGCACTTTACCTTTCGCGAAAGTGGACTTGCCCAGGTTGATGGTAAGGCCGGCTGTCAGGAGCTTGGAGAACAGACGTCGCAGCTGGAGCAGATGTTCACTCCAGGTGTTGGAGGCTACGACGATATCGTCCAGGTAGGCGTATGTGTTATCCAAGCCCTGGATGACACGGTTGACAGCTCTTTGAAAGGTGGCCGGGGCATTACATAGTCCGAAAGGAAGGCGTTCATATCTGAAAAGTCCAAAAGGAGTGATGAAGGCAGATATCTCTTTAGCGCGCTCCGTTAGACACACTTGATAGTACCCCTTAAGCAAGTCCACTTGGGACAAGTACTGGGCACTACCAATGGCATCAAGGATGTCATCTATCCTTGGCAAGGGGTAAGCATCCTTGACAGTGACATTGTTCAGTTTACGATAGTCAGTGCATTACCGCACCTTACCTTGGGGTTTGGGCACCAAGATACAAGGTGAGGCCCAGGGGGACTCACAAGGTGTAGCCAGTCCATGGTCCAAGAGGTACTGCACCTCAGCACGCATGACTTCCTTCTTGCTCAGGCTGATTCGGTAGAAGGGTTGACGAATCGGCCGGGTGTCGGGGAGCAGTTGGATGTCGTGCTGGGTAACATTACACTCTTGGGGATCATCTCGGAACAACTCTTGATGTTCTCTGAAGATCTTGACGAGAGGTGCACTATGATTATCCTGAAAGTATTTGGGAAGATCATTAAGGATTTCGGAATTAGAAAGCGCTGACTCCTTGTCAGTGCTTTCGGGAGGAGAAGCTGGGAAGGTCTCACTGTGGATGTAGGGTTCTGTGAAGGTGGAATAGTTAATTAGGACAGTGGGAGGAGTACCATTATATTGCTTCAGGGGCCATGTCACCCGAAAATCCGATGAAAAATGGAATATTTACGAAAAATACTACAACGTTCTGGCAACACTGTGGTCCAAACCGTTTAATGATATCTTGAAAAATAACGTAATTAGAGTCAAATTTCACGCTGCAACTTTCGTGAATCTGGTCCTCGCGCCGTGAGTACGCCGCGGGGTATTGTATCTTACGTTGTAGATGTCTTATTTTTCGTAATAGCGTTGAAAATAACATGTTATGCATAAAATGAATATAAACTAACCATATGGCAACACAACATATGGTCTGACACGAGGGTGGTGCAGTCAGTGACTGCGTGTCTCTCATGGAGAGAGGATGTATGCTGACGCGCTCACACAATATCTCCCAGAACATGCTATTTTTGGATTTTTAGCTATTTGTACTGCAATATGACTTACCAAACGAACAAGAGAGAAGCATTGACAGCTAGATGCATGCGAGCTCTCCATACGAGCTGGCCGCAATGCGTAAATCACCACTCACGAGTGACGGCAGGTTCAGTAGACTTTGAGAGTGCGCTACGCAACTCCAACTTTTAAAACTAGATAAAATTTCACAGCCTTTATTTATTATTCTATTTACATGAAACTTGCACATTATATGTAGAAAATACGCCTCTATAAACGCATGTCATTATTCTTATCTACGTAGATTTATTGATTTTATAAATAATGATACACCTCATTTTGTTGCATACGTTTTTGGGAAACTTTTATAAAATCTGTATTATTGCACTAAATACATCTGGGATAATAATGTGACATGCAAATCTTTATTATATAGTAAGGTCATAGCTGAGTGTCGTATAAATGATTTTGGTTCACAATTGTGGGCTGTGAAATTTTTTGAACATGGTTGAAAAATTCGTCTTTTTTTTTGTTTTTTTTTTTTCTCCGTCTCTATTTAGGCTGAGATGCTGAAACTTGGCCTAGGTGCAGCACCTTTCACATGTATCAGGATAATAAATTATTAATGCCCTACAACAATTTTTTAAATCCGGGTGATATGGCCCCTTCAGGAGGTTGACGAGGCACAGCTGGGTCTTCCGCCGCCTATCTGGAGTCTCTATTACGTAGTTGTTATTATTCCTGCACTCTTTGACGCAGTAGGGTCCTGAAAACCTGTTTTGTAAAGGTGAACCTGGGATAGGGAAATAGGCAAGGATGAAGTCTCCCGGCTTGAATTTTCTTACTTTGCTGGTCTGGTCGTAATGAGTCTTCATTCTCTCCTGGGCTTTCAATAGATTATCATGGGCAAAACGGTGGACTCTCTAGAATGTGTTGAAGGTTTTGAAGAAACTGGGGCACATTCTGATGCTCACTGAAGGTGGCATCTCGGAGAGAGTCTTTGAAAGCCTTAAGGGGAGTACGGCACTTACGGCCGTAGAGCATCTCATAAGGAGATACTCCTAGGGACTCATTGGGGAGACTTCTGAAAATACACATTATTAGGTCAATCTGCTTATCCCAATCCTTCGAGGTTTCACTACAAAACTTTTTCAAGAGTGCTTTGATAGTCTGATGACTACGTTCAAGAGAACCCTGTGAAGCAGGATGATAGGGGCTGGACAATACCTGTTTGATGTTGAACTCCTCCAGTGTCCTTTTGAAGAGATCACTGGTGAAGTTGGTACCACAGTCGCTTTGAATCTCCCTGGGAAATCCGTATTGAGTGAAGATCTTCAATAGATGTTTGATAACCGTAGCGGCCGTGATGTTCTTCACTGGAACTGCTATGGGAAATCTGGTGGTAGGACACAAGATGGTTAGGATGTAGGCGTTACCTGAACTGGTCCGAGGTAAAGGACCAACACAGTCTATTATGAGTCTGTGGAAAGGTTCCGCAGGCACCTGTATGGGAATCAGTGGCGCTCTGGGAATGGAGATGTTCGGTTTGCCTGCCATCTGACATGTATGACACTGTTTTACGTACTGTTTGACGTTATTTACCATACCTGGCCAGTAGTAGTCTTGACGAATCCCATGGTAAGTCTTGTTGAAGCCGTAGTGGGAGAATGCTCCGTGGGCCAGGTGTAGAATAGTGGGCCGCAGGCTGGTGGGAATCACAAGTTGTTCGATGTTTGCCCAATCGTCCTCCTCCTTCAGTTTACTGGGTCTATATCTGCGGTAGAGCAGGTCGTTCTCTAGGAAGAACCCAGGAATACTGTCGGGTTGAGTCTCAGCCTGGAAAAACAATGGTGTTAAAGTAAGATCTTCCCTCTGCAACTTACGGAACTCCAACTTGGTCAGATGCGGGGGGAGTTTCTGAGGGTCTTGAGGGACAGCGGTAGCAGTAGCGTCAGCTGGCTGTGGACGTGCGGCTTGTGCACGGGTGGTCACGAGAACCGGAGGAGAAACTTCATCACTCTCTTGAACCTCTGCTGGAACATACTCTAGAATAGGGTTTATTGGCACAGAGTTACACACCTGGGGTTTGTCCATGACGATCAGGTTGGTCGGTTGCAGGTCTTCTGCCAAGTCGTTGCCTAGGAGAAGTTGCACTCCAGGCATGGGAAAAGGCTTTTCCCTGACGGCGACTTGGACTTCCCCGTTCACGTAGGGACAATCCAGGTGGACTCTGGCGAGAGGGTATGGAGTGGTAGCAGTGAGGTCAGTGATGAAGACAGTTTCTCCGGTGTAGGTGATGTTGGGCACAGCCGACTTCAAGATGATCGATTGTAGAGCCGCTGTGTCCCTCAAGATCTTCAATTTGAAACGTCCCTCCGGATTTGAACCGTTGGCAGAGACAGTTCCAGTATACAGGTGGTTACTGAAAAGAGAAAGATCATTAACATCAACACCAACATTCATCACAGGCTTACCGGACTTAGGAGGAGTTGGTTTGGGTTTTTGTTGGTCAGTGATTCCCTTGTATTGAGACTTACCACACTTGTCTATGGTATGTCCATAGAGTCTACAATACTTGCAGTACAGTTGTGAACCAGCTTGATCGGGGCTCACCTTCTCGTAACTGTACCACGACTTCTTACTGGAGGATGGTTCGGGTGTCAGCCGGTGGATGAGGCTGTAAGTGTCAGCCGACTTAGCACACTTCAGGTAGTCGGTTTCTTCTTTATCTGCTAAGTAGAGGCGGACAGGAGGCGGCACACGCCTCAAGAATTCTTCAACAAGCATCAGGTTGACGAGTTCTGTAAAAGTAGAGACATGTGCTGCTTCCAGCCATTTCATGAAATACCTCCGTTTCGTGTTAGCAAACTCGAGGAAGGTAGTGGTACTTGCCTTCAGGTGGTCACGGAATTTCCTTCTATAACTTTCAGTAGAGAGGAGGTAGGCGTCCAACACTGCTTGTTTCAGAGTCGGGTAGTCATTCTCAGACGCCAGAGTACTGAGTGTGACTGCAGCTCTACCTGTAAGATGGACTCTGAGAAGTGTGGCCCATTGGTCGACAGGCCAACTGAGTTGATTAGCAAGAGTTTCAAAGGTGGTGAAAAACACATCAACTTCTGCTTCTACAAAGGATGGCATTAACTTACTTGCATGTGATATATTAAAACTGACGGGAAGATTGGCAGTAGCTTGCTGGCGTTGAGTGAAGTGTGAAGTTTCCAAGGCGATTTCGCGTTGACGACACTCTAGAGCCAGAGTCGCTTGTTGCTTGTCATGTTCGCGTTGTATTTCCAACTCGCGTTGTTTTGTTTCAAGCTGTACTCTCTCACGTTCATGGAGCAAGGCGACCTCACGTTCGTGGAGGGCGAGTCCACGTTCGTGTTCTTCTCTCCTCAAGGCGGCCTCGCGTTCTCTGAGGGTGATTTCTCGTTCTTGTTCTTCTCTCCTCAAGGCAGCTTCGCGTTCTTGTTCGTCTCTCTTCAAGGCAGCTTCGCGTTCTTGTTCTTCCCTTCTTATGGCAGCTGCTTCCCTTTGCTGCTCACGCTCAATCTTGGCCAGCTCTAGTTTGAGTTTCAGCGTTGCCAAATCAGATTTATCTGCAATATAGTAAGTTTCATGAGTTTCAGAGTCTATCTTACCTTGCTCTAAATAGTAATCCAGCAACAGGTTGTGTAGGTCATTTTTGTTGGCTTGGTAGGGAACTTCTAGTTGATACTCATGTGCAAGAGTTTGTAATTCAGTCCTCTTGGCACGACTTAAAGTCCCTATTTCACCTGCTGGATTTGTACAGAAAGCTTGGAGACGAAACATGGTGAAATTAGCAAATAAAGGTACACGAATATTCAATAGTGAATGTCAGAAACAGGACAACGTGGCAACTGGTACCTATCCTGTGAGATCTTTAACAATTAAAGTTAAGTAAAAGATATTAAATGATTAAATTAAATCAAGGGCGCAGGAAATCTTGTACCCGGTACTCATGTAAGAGGATAAGGGCAAGAAAATCCTACTAACAAATGAAACAGAGTTTCGAAAACAAATGAAACAGTAAATTGTCTCAAAAGTAAAATTGGTAGTCCAAGGATGTAGGCATACCTTGCCAAGTCTCTATAGGACATAAAGCAAGTTTTTCCTACTGAATTTAATATGATACTTACAGAATTAGCGAACTTTTGTGCTCTGAAAAGTAAGCTAATTCCCTACCGTTGTATTTATCATCATCTCTGACTGACGTGTAGGGGTGCGAGGTGTCAACTGGTGACGAGAACTGCTGCTGAGGTCCCAATTCAGCAACTAAAGTTCGAGCTAGAGGAACTATGGCCCTCTTTGTCCTCCTACAGTCAGATTGCAGAAGATTGGGTACTCTTGACCCGGGGCAGACCACAGTACCAGGGTACCAATATGATGATCTGTCAAAATGAGAAATATTCAAGGGACATAGATGGTAAACACGAGTAATAACAAGGAGGGAGAGATGACCAATTAAGAGTATGACTGAGGCCTACAGTCAACACGTAATCCAAAGTTGTCTCACCTTCACCATATGTTACTCTCGTAATGCACAATACACCGCACCTTATAAAAAATGAAATGGAATATGAAAAATAGTAAAGCTACGTTAACAAAGTTAAATACGCTTACCATAAATTACCACTTGGCACCAGTACCTGAGTGAAGCTCCTAGGACAGGCCCCCATATAACTTGTGACGGTAACGCGTTGGTGTTCGGCTGTTTAAGGCTAGGGGTATGGCCTCGTCACATAGTTATAAAAAAAAAATAGAAAAAAATGGAACTTCGTCTGTGGTAAGGTAAGGAGAAGACACACAAAACACAAGTAAACTTTAACAATGAAATTTTAATTACGTTAAATAAATCAAAACATGAAAAAATGGACAAACAAATTTGTATAATAAAATCAATCAATCAAAATAATAAGAATAATTAAATGACACAATGAAAAGTTACGTTAAGACAAAATAACAAGAAGTGCAATACAAAAATAAAGGTAAGGTGCTGGAATATTGGCTTTAAGCTACCACCTCTCTCAGTATACGCTTACGTCTAGCCGGGAGAAGTGTTAACTGTGGAAGCACAGAATATTCTGAGGTCTGAGGTCGGGGCGACCCCAGACATCAAGTAGTATGGGGGGGTGGAGTGCAGTTGCAGCCCGGCCGGCGACCAATCAGCGGAGCCGGTAGCGATCAACAGGTAGTTTGGCGGTTTGAGTCTGAACAGGTGTCCATGGCTGCATACGTTTTGCGCTCTGGCAAACCTTGGAGATGTTGTTGTCGTTGTTGGACATTTCTTCCCTAGTAGTTTTATATAGTTTGTTGCGACGTATTTGTAGAGGGAAGAGCAGGCTCAATCTCTTGAAGGAGATTGTTGTCACAATATATATATATATATATATATATATATATATATATATATATATATATATATATATATATATATATATATATATATATATATATATATATATATATATATATGTCGTACCTAGTAGCCAGAACGCACTTCTGAGCCTACTATGCAAGGCCCGATTTGCCTAATAAGCCAAGTTTTCATGAATTAATTGTATTTCGACTACCTAACCTACCTAACCTAACCTAACTTTTTCGGCTACCTAACCCAACCTAACCTATAAAGATAGGTTAGGTTAGGTTAGGTAGGGTTGGTTAGGTTCGGTCATATATCTACGTTAATTTTAACTCCAATAAAAAAAATTGACCTCATACATAATGAAATGGGTAGCTTTATCATTTCATAAGAAAAAAATTAGAGAAAATTTATTAATTCATGAAAACTTGGCTTATTAGGCAAATCGGGCCTTGCATAGTAGGCTGAATAGTGCATTCTGGCTACTAGGTACGACATATATATATATATATATATATATATATATATATATATATATATATATATATATATATATATATATATATATATATATATATATATATATATGCATAAGCAATGGAGCCCTATTGCTTATGCATCGTTAAACGCCTGGAAAGAGCTGGCGATATATATATATATATATATATATATATATATATATATATATATATATATATATATATATATATATATATATATATATATATATATATATATATATATATATAAATTTGTGAGGGTACCACCTCTGGTGCCAATGTAGGGACCCATAGCCTCGGAGAAGAAAATAAAAAGTATTCAGAGGAGACCTTGTGGTTTCTCACTGAACACTAATATTATCTTCTCCTACCACCCCCATTCTTTTGTATGTACACATATAAATTTACTTTATTTGAACTTTGTTACAAAAAAGGAGTTACATATGGGTTACAAAGATGGTTATCATAGGTTGTCGAGTTCCTCCAGCTCCTCAGATGGCGGGCAGGAACCCTGGATGCAGTGCGCATTTCCCCTCTGTATCGCCACACTGAGGTGCTGGAAAAGAAAGCTTGCAGCTCTTGGGTCCCTTGTTGTTTCAATGAGCCTAGAACCCAGTTCCTTCAAAAAACTGGCAGCACTTTTACCCCAGGCGCCGAGTGTCTCAGAAGCAATGGGGACAAAATTGTAGTGGTGATCCAGTTCTCTATACTTACGGGATTTGGCTGCTTCCCTGTGGGTGGCAGCGCCACCTGGTTGTGCAACACTGAGTTTAATGTAGGTGTTAGCCAGGGTTGATACGCACGTGTAGTCCCATACCAACTGCTTGCCATTCTTCCAGGGGTTCACTGTGATACCATCCAGGCGACCAATAAGAGCATCAGAGTTACGGGGCGTTAGGTAACGGGGCTCTCTTTCAGCTGGGCATCCAGCTGTGGTGAGGCTCCTCTTGATGATGTCGTTAACTTCACTGTGCCTCGAGTGCCATCCCCCTGTGCTTTGGCAGAGTAGGCCATGGTGGCCATACCTGTCAGCCACCACCTCGCCGCAAATACACCTATATCTGGTGTGGATTGGGGCAGCAAGGCGGAGGGCCACAGCAATTTGGAGGGCGTGTGGTGTGAGACGCGTGCTAGTTGCCGACATTTGGGTTGCTAACAGGAAATCCCCTGCATGTGGTGCTGCTACTGCTGTGAGGCGAGCAATGTCGTGTTGTGTTGTTGCAGCACCCAGGCACTCTGCAGCAACTTGGTCTACAATGGGGCCATCCCAGCTGGATTGCTTGTGGGCTTTTGGGGATGGTGGTTGAGGTGATTGGCCTGCACGAGAGGCCCACTCTGTGGCACAGCGTGTAAAATTGGGATCATGTACACCTGCCAGCTGATGTAGGTGGGCAGGTAGAATTTCCTTCACAAGGTCGTCGGATGCTGATAAGGAGGACAGGAAGGCTGGAACAGCGATTTGCGTTGCTGTTCGAACTCCGAGGCCCCCAAGTCTTACGGGAAGAGAGGCTTGTTTCCACTGTAGGTCATCAAGAGAGAGGTTAAGGGCTTTTTCTAGCATTGATTTCAGTAACCAGTCATACTCACTTAGTTTTTGGCTACTGTAAGATGGTGAACACCTCAGAAAGTAGGTTAACCTGGGGAGGGACAGACATCTGGTGATGAGGTAGAGTGCATCATGAGCATCAATATCCTCAATCCTCCCATCCATCCTCTTAAGGTCGGCGATTTTCTTATCAAGGACCTCATCGATGGCTTTCAACCCCAGGGGAGCTCCTAGGAGTGTGCTGTCTTCAGGTTTAGTTTTATTGATATTTGGCAGAAGACCCTCTATTCTTTCTACGATGCCCTGGTTGGAACATATTATTTCACATTTAGAAGGGTTCAGGGTGAGGCCTAAAACTGCACCCTGCTCCTGGATTTTTCTGATGTCCTCCAGGATTGAGTCTTGGGAACCAGCTAGAGTACCATCATCCAAGAACCAGATGTTAAGCTCGCTGGACAGGACCTCTGTGACTTGTTTGATGACTAAGCAGAAAAGGAGAGGAGCAAGGGGGGTCACCCTGTTGGACGCCTTCTCGCGAGTCAATTTCATGTTCGCCAAAATGTAGCTTAAGATCCACACTGTAGCATGAATGTACAAAAGGGTAGAGGGAAGGGAAATGACTATGAACTGCACGGAGTACAGCATTCCTCCGCACCAAATTGAAGGAATTTTTGAAATCTAGCTTGATAAGGGCCTTTTCGTCTGTGATGTTGGCGATGAAGGCTCGAGCTGCATGGGCTGCCGCCTCACACCCTTGTGGAATGCCAAACCCGAGCTGTTTTGGCTTCAGCATGTTGGCCGCTGCATCACTAACTGTTCTTGCAGCTGCCTTTGCGACGAGACGCTGGAGAGAATTGCCCACAGCTATTGGCTTGATCCCTCCATCCTTTTTCTTTAGAGCACAGAGAGATGCCCCAAAAAAGATAGGTCTTATGGACGCTGGTATGTTGCCAGCTAGACATGTGTTGGTGAATCTGGTTAGTTCCACCAAGAGGTTCTTTGCAATGTCACCCAGTGCAGGGTTGAGCATTTGCTTGAGGTGGTTGGGTTTTAGTCCTGTGAACCCACCTGCTGATCCTGTAGGGAAGGACATGGCTGCTTTATGGACCACAGATTCAGCCACCCAGAGAGGTTCTGCTCCGGTAGCCCCCACTTGTACAATGTCGTCCTCACGCGGAGCCCTGGGTGGGTGTTTCTCCCTTAGGGCTTGAGCTGTTGCGGCATCTCTGTCGGCAATTGAGTCCTCACTGGTGATGACTCTTATTGCGCCAATAGTGTTTCCTTCTTCTATTTTCTTGGTGACTGATGTTCTGATTTTTGATGTCTCGGATATGCCACTATTGCTCTTCCTGCCGTGGGTGTTTCTCGCGCGAGTGGGAAGGCGCACCTGGTTGTCCTCCCTGGGAAAATCATTTATAGCTTTGATGACTGAGGCAGCTAAGGTTTTGTCTCTCCTTGCAGGGGTGGCTAGACATATGTTGCCAAACAGTAGGAGGTTGTGCCATGCTTGGGTCGTTCCAGGAGAGTCGTTGACCTTTCTCAGGAGGGCAGATAATTTGGCTGCTGCATGGGGGCGGGCTGCTTTAGGGATGTGTTGCAAGGTTCTGGCCGATGTTGCTTTGATAGCTTCTAATATATTTTCTGTGGGAATGAAGGTCTGGGTGGTGTTTTGCCTCACGGGCGGTGTGGGCTGTTGATTAGTGTTCTCCCTGGGAGGGCGCTCAGAACCCAAACACCTGACTCCGTTGTTGGAATGAATGCGCACATTATCGTCCCTCAACCGGATATAGCATACCCTGTCACACGTCTGACATCTACCATGTCTATCCCTGCTTGATGGCTCATCTTGGCTTGGAGAAGCCTGGCTATCTGTTGAGAGCTGCGACATGGGCGGGCGCTGGGCGGGAGGGTGGACGGCGGGTGGAGACTGGAGGGTGGGCGGCGGTTGGAGGCTGGGGGGATGATCAGCTGGCCGTGGCACTTACTACTCAGATGAGTGGTAATACATATACCACCTCTATACAAAGTGTGGGTATACACCCACTACACAATATGTGGGTATACATTGGGTGGGTGGGTGGCGTAGACACACATGGGAGCCTCCCGGCTTCTATGGGCGGGTGGCAAGGTGGCCTCGTGGGTGGGGAGGTGACGTGGTGGGGTGGGTAGGAGGGGGAGAGCAGGTACTTCCCGGCCTGGGCGCTGGGTGGGGGCGGGGGTCAGGGCGACACTAACACTGGTATAACACTGGTATAACACTGGTATATATATATATATATATATATATATATATATATATATATATATATATATATATATATATATATATATATATATATATATATATATATATATATATATATATATATATATATATATATATATATAGAGTCCCCTGACTCTGAGGGACAGGGTAAGAACTGACCAAATCCATGAGACGCTCAACATGAAGCCAATGAACATTAGGCTTAGACTTGGACTCCCACGATGCCCTCTACCTTCTCACAAAGTGCCTTACCTTGCCCAGGCTAACATACTTCTTAAGGTGTGCACCAACTTTTGGCAACCCACTTCTAAATCAATATGATGAGCTCCTCAGGTCAATATTCAGGAAGGCGCTCAACCTAGATTTAGATGACAGTCAGTGGGACCAAGCAACACTACCAGTGAGATTTGGAGGGATAGGCATACGAAAGGCAACTGAGGTAGCACTTCCAGCATTCTTATCCTCATGTACAGCAGCCAACGAATTGGTAGGGCAGATCCTACCAGAGCGTATGAGAGAGACAGCGGGAACTCATGATCAAACGTTCATCGAAGCAGCCAGACAATGGGACACCATTGCACACCCTCAACCCCGACCACAAGTCCCAAAAGACCACAATCAGGCCCACTGGGATAGCCCCATAATGGAAAAGACTGTCACAGCAATGATTGACAACGCTGATGCTGAAAACACAGCCCGCCTCCTAGCGGTAACAGCACCCCACGCCGGGGATTTCTTATTTGCTGTGCCCAATGCAGCCCTGGGAACTCGCCTCAGTCATGACGCTCTCCGCATTGGAGTTGCCCTTCGCCTTGCCGCCCCCATCCTCACTGAACATAGGTGCATCTGCGGAACTGCGATGGCAGACCAATATGGTCGTCATGGTCTGGTATGTCGTAAATCACAGGGTAAAATTGCAAGACATGAAGAAGTCAACGACATCATCAAGAGGAGCCTCGCCACAGCCCGCTGCCCGGCACAAAGAGAATCACACTTATCCAGACCTAACGCCCCTCAGAAGCGCCCTGATGGGGTCACCTTGCTACCTTGGAAGGATGGTAAGCAAGTGGTATGGGACTACACGTGCGCTGCCACACTGGCCAGTACCTACCTCCACTACAGCACACGTGAAAGCGGTGGTGCTGCTTCTTTCAGGGAATCGCAGAAAATTATTAAATACAGAGGTCTAGCACACTGCTACAGCTTTGTTCCGATCGGCTCGGAGACCCTCGGTTCGTGGGGAAAATGTGCATTGAAGTTCCTGAAGGAATTGGGGGACAAATTGATCAGCGCTACAAAAGACCAGAGAGCAAAAAGTTTCTTGTTCCAGCGCCTCAGTGTTGCGATTCAGAGGGGAAATGCCTGTTGCGTCTTGGGCACTAGTCCAACTTCAGAGGAATTCGAAGAAATGTTTGACTTGCAACAATGATCGAACCCGTCTGTGACATTCATCAATGTTTCCCATTGTTGTGTTTTTCAAGAGATCCATAACCTTTAAGCACCTTTTTGCATTATTATTTTTGTATCAACCCATGTATATATTATATATATATATATATATATATATATATATATATATATATATATATATATATATATATATATATATATATATATATATATATATATATATATATATGTCGTACCTAGTAGCCAGAGCGCACTTCTCAGCCTACTATGCAAGACCCGATTTGCCTAATAAGCCAAGTTTTCCTGAATTAATATATTTTCTCAAATTTTTTTCTTGTGAAATGATAAAGCTACCCATTTCATTATGTATGAGGTCAATTATTTTTTACTGGAGTTAAAATTAACGTAGATATATGACCGAACCTAACCAACCCTACCTAACCTAACCTAACCTATCTTTATAGGTTAGGTTAGGATAGGTAGCCTAAAAAGTTAGGTTAGGTAGGTTAGGTAGTCGAAAAACAATTAATTCATGAAAACTTGGCTTATTAGGCAAATCGGGCCTTGCATAGTAGGTCGAGAAGTGCGTTCTGGCTACTAGGTACGACATATATATATATATATATATATATATATATATATATATATATATATATATATATATATATATATATATATATATATATATATATATATATATATATATGTGTGTGTGTTTCATTGAATATGACCGCATATTCTGTATTTATTATTTTCTGGTTTAGGGCTTCTATCCCTCTAACTATTTTCTTAGCATCAGGGCTTAATTGAAATAGGAGTTCTCCAAAACTCATTTTCGTACTTTTAAGGTGAAGAAAAGAAGTGATTTACTATAGAGTGTATTGCACTTATTTGTATAATTTGCACGACGTTTCGAACCTCCATGGTTCATTCTCAAGTGAACAGATCTTACAATACTAGTTGATTTTATACCCGCATTAGGTCAGGTGATAATACAATGAAGGTGAAAACATGGGGGGATACATAAGGGATAAACATAGGGGCTGCAGAAGGCTTATTGGCCCATACGAGGCATCTCCTATCTAAACACAAAGATTAATCCAGTGTAATTGGCCTGTTATGTTGGACATTGTCATCTGTATAAATAGTTCACTGTTGATGGTTTGCTTGAGTAAACTCAAGCAAACCATCAACAGTGAACTATTTAACCTGAAACAACAACATAAAACTCTTGTAGAAACAAAGACACTCCGTAAGTTAACATCCCTTAACGGTGGACAGCTAAAAATCCCTCGTCCTAAAGATGGCTACTTTAACCTGACTTCTTATGATCTTACCCAGGACCAACGAGACCTCTTAAATCTTGGTCTAAATTGTCAATTCTTATCTAAACCAAAGATGCATCAAAAATGCCTGGAAATCGAAATGCTTCTGGACGATATCCATAAGCTAGAAGACAACAAAAAAGTCATCACCACTGACACACTTCAAGCTGAACTACTTGCAGAAGCAGGGAAAAAACGAGGAACATATTCATCTACAATCTTAACCCCACGACTCAAAGAAGCAGCGAAACAACTAAAAAATCTGAAAGACGTAACAATAAGAAAAGCCGACAAAACAGCAGCATATGTATTGATTCCTACCCATGAATACATGAACAAAATTAGCGACATCCTAAGTGACGACTCCAAATTTCAACGAATCACGAGGAACCCCGTAGAAGACCTTAAGCGGAAAGTAAACAAAACAATTACAGCAATCAACGCAAAGAAAGGTAGTGTGCATTTCAATAAACTTCAAGGCGACTATGGCTTAGGATATGCCTACGGCAATGTTAAGACGCATAAACCAGGTAACCCACTACGCCCTATAATCAGCCAAATACCAACCCCAACTTATCACCTGGCAAAGAAACTCAATGAACTCCTAACTCCATACACTCCAAGTAAGTTTAGTCTACAATCATCAGCAGATTTCCTAGAATTGATCAAATCTACCCAGCCCGATGGAATCATCGCTTCCCTGGACGTTGAATCCCTTTTTACCAACGTCCCAGTCGACACAACCATAGGAATGATACTGGACAGAGTATACAGAGACGAGAGCACCCCCAAATTAGACATACCTGAGCCACACTTGAAAAGTCTTCTCGAAGCATGTACAAAGGAAGCCCCTTTCATCAGTCCACAAGGAGACATGCATTTACAAATAGACGGAGTAGCAATGGGCTCCCCCTTAGGAGTTTTATTTGCTAATTTTTATATGGGAACCATCGAAGATAGGGTCTTCAGTAGCAGACAAAAACCAACTGTATACTGCCGTTATGTAGATGACATATTCGTAATAGTAAAAGACTCAGATGAACTAATTGACCTAAAAAGACACCTAGAGAGAGAGTCAGTACTCCGATTTACACATGAAAATAGTGAAAATAACAGTCTGCCATTCTTGGATGTACTAATAACAAAAACAGGAACCTCTTTAAGCACCAACGTATATACCAAGCCCACCAACATAGGATTATGCCTGAACGGTAGAAGTGAGTGCCCCCAAAGATACAAAGCCAGTGTTCTCAATGCTTATATTCGTCGAGCGCTTACCCACTGCTCTGAATGGAGCAACGTGAGTAGAGAGTTTGAAAGAGTAACTCAGGTATTGGTGAACAACGGATATAGCAACGCGGAAATAAACGCTGCTATAAGAAGACACTTGGACCGTTGGTATAATTCAGAACCTAGAACAGAAACCACAACACCCCCAATAAAATTATATTACAAATCAACCATGCACAGTGAACATATAAAAGAGGAAAGAATAATGAAAGAAATAATCCATAAAGGAGTAAAAAGCACTACTCCTAACCAAAACATAAACCTGATAATATTCTACAAAACCAAGAAGACTTCCGAACTCCTTATCAAAAACAGCCCGAAGCCGACGGAGAACCCTCTACAGCAGTCAAGCGTTGTATACATGTACACTTGCCCCCACGAAGGATGTAACCTTCAATGTAAGTACATAGGTATGACGTCGACCAAGCTGACGAGGCGTTTGACATGCCATCTTCAATCTGGTGCCCCTAGGAATCACATGAGACAAGCCCATGACATTACTCTAACAAGAGAAATGTTGAACAAGAATACTTGCATAATAGACAAAACCCAAGATTCAAGAAGATTACAAATTCTTGAGGCAATTCAGATAAGAATAGAGCGACCTACCATGAACACCCAAATCACGGAACTATTTACTCTACCCACCATGAGAGTAAGGACAAGACAAGAACATATCGATGCCAACACAGATGACAATGTCCAACATAACAGGCCAATTACACTGGATTAATCTTTGTGTTTAGATAGGAGATGCCTCGTATGGGCCAATAAGCCTTCTGCAGCCCCTATGTTTATCCCTTATGTATCCCCCCATGTTTTCACCTTCATTGTATTATCACCTGACCTAATGCGGGTATAAAATCAACTAGTATTGTAAGATCTGTTCACTTGAGAATGAACCATGGAGGTTCGAAACGTCGTGCAAATTATACAAATAAGTGTAATACACTCTATAGTAAATCACTTCTTTTCTTCACCTTAAAAGTACGAAAATGAGTTTTGGAGAACTCCTATTTCAATTAAGCCCTGATGCTAAGAAAATAGTTAGAGGGATAGAAGCCCTAAACCAGAAAATAATAAATACAGAATATGCGGTCATATTCAATGAAACATGTTTGAAAGAAAACCTGCTGCCAGTATACACCAATATATATATATATATATATATATATATATATATATATATATATATATATATATATATATAATATATTATTTAGGGGTACCACCACTACCACTAGTGCAATTGAAGGGACCCACATCCTCGAAGAAGAAAATATAGAGTGTTCAGAGAAGACCTTGTGGATTCTCACTTAACACTTTAATCTTTTCCTCTCCTACCACCCTTATTATTTTTTATTAATTTGTTTTATTTAATTTTATTGCATTGCTACAGTTTACAGAGAACACTCATATATAACTAACAATCAGTGTTTGAAAACCTCGTCCATCTCTTTGGAGGTTGGGTGTGTACCCAAGATACAGTACGCATTTTCCCTCTGAACTGCGACATTGAGGCGCTGGAACATGAAATTGGCCCTCTTGAGTCTCTATTTTTTCCAATGAGGTCCTTACCCACCTCCCTTAGGAACTTAAATAAGTGCACATTTACTCCAAGCGCCCAGAGTCTCAGAGCCTATCGGCACGAACTTGTAACAACGTTCTAAGTCCCTGTACTTGTTAGTTTTCTGGGTCTCCCTGAAGGTGGCCGCCCCTCCTCCCTCAACTGTGCTGTAAGGTAAATAGGTATCAACCAATGTAGGCGTGTAATCCCATACGACCTGTTTACCTTCCCTTCATGGATGCAGGGTGACTCCATCTGGGAGTTTTCGGCTGTTGTCAGGCCTGTACAACTGAGGTTGCCCTTTGTGATGGACACCCAGCTGTAGCCAAACTTCTCTTGATGATGTCATTGACAGCTTCATGTCTGACAATCTTTCCCTGTGTCTTACGACAGATGAGACCATGGCTGCCGTATTGGTCTGCCCGTACATGGCCGCAAATACACTGGTGTTTGGTGGAGTTAGGGGCGGCAAGGCGCAGGGCAACACCAATACTTAGGGTCCGATGGTCCAGGCGGGTGCCCAAGGCGGAATTAGGGACTGCCAACAGGAAGTCCCCGGAATGGGGAGCTTGCACAGCTAGGAGACGAGCTCTGTCCTGCCCGGAAGCTGCCTCCAGCAATAATGTGGCGTTGTTCTTCACTATGGGGCTATCCCATTTGGCCTGTTTGCAGTCATTTGGAAAAGTTGGTCGAGGGTGAGAGTCTCTCCCAACAGAGTCTCTTAGGTATTCCGGTAGTATTTCCTTAACTAATTCACCTGTAGCACTAGTCGAGGATAAGAATGCCGGCAATGCTAAATGTGTCGCCTTGCGAATACCTATACCCCCGAGTCTATCTGGGAGCATTGCTTGGCCCTATTGGTCATCTTGCAGGGAAAGGTTTAACACTTTCACGGTTATTGAACTTAAGAGTGAGTCATATTCTGTTAATTTTGGGCTGTCGAAGGAGGGAGCACACCTTAGGAGATAGGTCAGTCTGGGCAAAGCTAGGCACCTTGTAAGAAGGTACAGAGCATCGTGGGCGTCCAAAGCCCCTATTCTTCCCTCCATCCTCCTCCTCAGGTCGTTCAGCTTTTCCTTGAGGACTACCTCAGTGTTGCTCGAGCCCAGAGGTGCCCTTAGCAGCAAACTGTTGGTGGGCGCGATCACTGGGGCTCCTGGCAATATGATTCGTATTGCATCTATGGTTGGTTGGCTAGATGAGATGATTTCATACTTTGATTGGTTTAGGGTGAGTTCTAACTCCTCTCCCTCAGATTTCACCAGCTGTAGATCTTCTAGCAGGGACTCCTGTGTCCCGGCCAGAGTTCCATCGTCCAGGAACCAGATGTTGAGTTCGCTGGTCAACCTGCTTGTGACCTCTTTAACAGCCATGCAAAGAAGGAAAGGGTCAAGTGAATCTCTCTGCTGGACACCTTCTGCGGAAACAACTTCCCAATGTTCAATGTTCCCCAAACAACAGCGTCGATTCCCTATTGTACCCTGCTGAAACGAAGGGAAGTAGACAAGGAAAGCTTGTTCGAACTGCTTTCAGTACTACATCCCACTTTTAATGTGGTTGAAGGCATTTTTAAAGTTTAATTTAATTATTGCCTTATTTTCTGGGAGGTGCTTAATATAGGCTCGTGCTGCATGAGCTGCTGCTTCACAGCCATAAGGGACACCAAAACCTAGTTGATGGGGTCGAAGCATCGTTGCTTCTTTGCTAATTTTTCTGACAGCTGCCCTAGCAACAAGTCGCCGAAGTGTGTTACCCACGCCAGTGGGTCAGATTCCACCATCCTTCTTCTTAAGGGGACAAAGGGATGCTCCGAAAAAGAAGGGTTTAATTGTATCTGGGATCAACCCAGAGAGGCGGTCGATGACAAACTTCGTGACCTCTGACAATTGTGTCTCGGCAACGTCGCCGAGAACTGGATTTACCATTACCCCTGACGCTTGGAGGAATGAGGTCCCATGTCTATGACATTTGTGTCCCGAGCAGTGGGTTCCCACGGTACTCTAGGAGGGTGCTTCTCTCTCAATGAGTCGGCGGTAGCAGGATTTCTAAGGGCGATTGTGTCCTTGCTGGTAAGTAACCTAATTGCTAGTACTGTGTTGCCCTCTTCAATTTTTTTGGTCACTTGTGTTCCTAATTTAAAATTGTCATTGGAACTCTTCGGTCTGCCACGGTGGTTTTTGCGTTGAGGAAGGATGGGGATCACGTTGCCAGTTCTGGAGAAATTATTTATTGCCCTAGTGACTGATGGGGCTAGTGATTTGCCTCCTCTTGCAGGTACGCCTAAGCAAATATTGCCAATTAGGAGCAAATTATGCCATGCTTTGATGGCGGCCACGGTATTAAGATTTGCAGACCGTCCATTCACTTTCCTTAGAAGGTCTGTATATTTCCCTGCTGCAAATGGGCGCGCTGCTTTAGGAATGTGGGGAAGAGAATGGGAATGTGCTTTGATGGCCCCCAGGAGGTCATCTGATGACATGAAGTTCGCTGGGATGTGTTGGGGTGCCGGGGGGACCTGTGGGCCTTCTCTCTTTACAGGTTCCATCTCTGCACCTGCACAATCGTTGTGTCTGTATAGGGTTCCATCGTTTCTAAGGCTGTGAGATTCGTCACAAACCCGACACGTTCCTCTGGGACTGGGTGCCCCTCTGGGTGCATTGTTCCCAGGACCATGTTCTTGGCTTAGGGGTTCCTGGTTAGTTGGAGGAGTCCCCTCCATCCCCCGTTGCGAGTTGAGACATCGGCGGGCGTTGGAGGGTGGACACTGGGACATTCCACTCTTGCGGCATTGCTCTCAGGGGTCTTCACTCACTGGGATATTCCTTTCAGGGGGCTTCCTCACTGGGCCATTCGTATCCAGAGCCTTCCTCACTGGGACATTCTTCTCTGGAGGCTTTCTTACTGGGACAATCTGGAAGCTTCCTCTTTAAGGGTTTCGTCGCTGGACATTTTGTGTTTTTAAGATCACTTACGGAGATTTCAAATGCAATGCCCCGCAGTAGTCTGTTTGTGTTGTTGTTGAGGTTCTTTTGACTCTGGGGTTTCGGGGGAGTGAATGGGACGAAGAAGACGAGTAGCTGTGAAGGAAGGAAGCTTCTTCTCCATGTTGTGTTCTCTCCCCCATCTCCCTATTGTGTTCTCTTTCCATCTCCCTGCACCACCATTAGGTCCTCGCAAAGTGTTTTCTCTTTATCTTCCAGCTGCAGTATTATCTCCTTATTCCCCTGATCTGTTTTCTCCCTGCACCCCTGCAGTGGTTTGGCTTCCTTCGCTTCTGATGGAAAAGTCATTTGGCTTCCATTTATGTATGTCCCATCTTAGCAGGCGGAACAATTCTTCTGAGGCCAGTTTCTGTTTCGCCAAATATTTTCCCTTCCATGAGGGATTTCCCCGAAAATAATGAAATGCTCTTCATTCACCTGTGAATCCTCCTCACTCCACAGTGGATCTTCCTCACTCCACAGTGGATCTTCCTCACTCCACAGTGGATCTTCCTTACACCCCAGTGGATACTCCTCACACCCCAGTGGATACTCCTCACACCACAGTGGATACTCCTCACACCACAGTGGATACTCCTCACACCATGGTGGATACACCTGACACCACAGTGGATACTTCTCATCCCTCTCCCCAGCCTCAGAGTCTGACGAAAGTGAAAGTGCTGAGATAGCTGAGTGTTGTTGCCACCACAGCTTGGTTGTAGGGGCTGGGAGAGAGCCTCCATCCACATCTGCAACATCTCCTTCATCAGCATTACAATCATCTCTTTCGTAAATATTTTACTCCCTTCTGTAATCTTTTCCCTTAACAGAAGTATTAGTATACCTGAACCCCTAGCAGCCCCCTTGCTAGCATAGCCCAGCCGACCCCTCGTAACAATACATATAATAAATAAAAAAAAATATTCACAAGAGTTGCGTCAATACCTTTATCAAATTGGTAATCGTCAACCATAGACACTTCGCGTACTCCTCAAGACAAAATATTTTCTCACTAATGCTTCTAATACTCACCAATATTAATACAGCCTCCTTCTCTTTCTCCTTCATCTTACTCCTCACTATCTCCCTCGCTCTGTTCAGAATTATCTCTCTCCTATGTGTAGCTTTACTCCACGAGTGCCACAGGGACTCCACGAGTGCCACAGGGACTCCAGCGGTCCTCTGTGTGTGGCTTCTATCCACGAGTGCCACAGGGACTCCAGCGGTCCTCTGTGTGTGGCTTCTATCCACTAGTGCCACAGGGACTCCAGCGGTCCTCTGTGTGTGGCTTCTATCCACGAGTGCCACAGGGACTCCAGCGGTCCTCTGTGTGTAGCTTTCCTCCACGAGTGCCACAGGGACTCCAGCGGTCCTCTGTGTGTAGCTTTCCTCCACGAGTGCCACAGGGACTCCAGCGGTCCTCTGTGTGTAGCTTTCCTCCACGAGTGCCACAGGGACTCCAGCGGTCCTCTGTATGTGGCTTCTATCCACTAGTGCCACAGGGACTCCAGCCAGGGGAAGCAATGCTGCCAGCGGGTTCATTGTGATGGACTGTGTTGTGGTGGTTGTTAGAGATGTGCCACCTGAGACCATCAAACACTAATCTTACAGTAATACCCGTCTCGTTAAAATCTTCCTCTCCATTCCCTAATGAAGCCTTCTCTGTATACCCTCGTAGAAACTCTTCATCTGAATGTAAATGATCTTCATTCGATTGTGAATCCTCTTTATATCCTTGTGAGTTATCATCATTCTCTTGTAGAGTCTCTTCATTCTCTTGTAGAGTCTCTTCATTCTCTTGTGGAGTCTCTTCATTCTCTTGTGGAGTCTCTTCATTCTCTTGTGGAGTCTCTTCATTCTCTTGAGGAGCCTCTTCATTCTCTTGAGGAGCCTCTTCATTCTCTTGAGGAGCCTCTTCATTCTCTTGAAGGGCCTCTTCATTCTCTTGAAGGGCCTCTTCATTCTCTTGAAGGGCCTCTTCATTCTCTTGAAGGGCCTCTTCATTCTCTTGAGGAGCCTCTTCATTCTCTTGAGGAGCATCTTCATTCTCTTGTGGAGTCTCTTCATTCTCTTGTGGAGTCTCTTCATTCTCTTGAGGAGTCTCTTCATTCTCTTGAGGAGTCTCTTCATTCTCTTGAGGAGTCTCTTCATTCTCTTGAGGAGTCTCTTCATTCTCTTGAGGAGTCTCTTCATTCTCTTGAGGAGCCTCTTCATTCTCTTGAAGGGCCTCTTCATTCTCTTGAAGGGCCTCTTCATTCTCTTGTGGAGCCTCTTCATTCTCTTGAGGAGTCTCTTCATTCTCTTGTGGAGTCTCTTCATTCTCTTGTGGAGTCTCTTCATTCTCTTGTGGAGTCTCTTCATTCTCTTGTGGAGTCTCTTCATTCTCTTGTGGAGTCTCTTCATTCTCTTGTGGAGCCTCTTCATTCTCTTGTGGAGCCTCTTCATTCAGGTTTGAATTCTCCTTCACTTCTTCGTGAAACATGTGCATTATCTCGACCATGTCCTTCACCAAAATCACCAACTCTTTCGTAATTATTAATGTCACATCATCCATAATCTTGTCTCTAGTCTCCTTCTCTTTCTCCTTCATCTTACTCCTCACTATCTCCCTCGCTCCGTTCATAATTATCTTTCTCACCTCTGGCGGCATTTCCCTCAATAGGTTATATACCTCTATTAAATCGGTAATCGCCTTCCATAGGCATTCTGCGTCCTCCTCCAGCAACACTCTCGTGTCAATCTTCCGAGAGTCACTCATCCGGAAGTCACTCATCCGGAAGTCACTCATCCAGAAGTCACTCATCTGGAAGTCCCTCATCTCGCTCGCATCCTCCAGGTGATCATAGTGCTTCTTGTACATCTGGTCCATTAGTATCTTTATCATAGTTTTTCTAATAATCTTTCTCACCCTTTTCGTAATCCTTTCTGTTTCCTCGTTCTCATTCACATTATTCTCTCTCGCCGTATTAACCACTATCTTCCTCACTTCGTCCGTAATCATTTCTCTTATCAGTTGTGTACGCAGTGTTGTCTCCGTCACATGTGTGTACACAGTCATCAAGCTGTCAAACACGTCCCATAAGCTGGACGCTAAATGTGACAGCATCTCTCCGATCTCACTTGTCATCCTCGCGTCTCCTGTGTCACTCCTGTCTCCTGCGTCACTCCTGTCTCCTGCGTCACTCTCGTCTCCTGCGTCACTCCTGTTCCCTGCGTCACTCCTGTTCCCTGCGTCACTCCTGTCTCCTGCGTCACTCTCGTCTCCTGCGTCACTCCTGTTCCCTGCGTCGCTCCCGTCTCCTGCGTCGCTTCCGTCTCCTGCGTCACTCCTGTCTCCTGCGTCACTCATGTCTCCTGCGTCACTCCTGTCTCCTGCGTCACTCCTGTCTCCTGCGTCACTCGTCTCTCCCATCCTCATCTCCCTCACCAGCTCTTCTATCGTCCACTTTATCTCCTCCTCCATAGTCTTCAGTTCCTCCTCCATCAACTCCCTCAATTTATCTGCTAAGAAGCTCCTCACTTCTCCTGTCTCCCTCACCGCCTCCACCATGATCTTCCTCACCTCCTCCCTCTCCCTCACCACCATGCCCTTCACCTCCTCCAGCAGGCTCTGCCGCAGGTGCCCCCAGATGCCCCAGATCAGCAGCACCAACAACACCAGGATGCCAACCCCCACCAACACCGGCAGGCGGGAGGCTTGCCAGTATGCCATCATCACGTGATGTTGTCCCTCTGGTATCATCATCTCCGGCACCACCGCCTTCAAGATGTCCTCATGCTGCTGCAGGAACCCGGCCTCTGACCCCTGGAGGAGCCTGGCCTCTGACCCCAGGAGGAGCCTGGCCTCTGACCCCTGGAGGAGCCTGGCCTCTGACCCCTGGAGGATCCTTGCCTCTGACCCCTGGAGGAGCCCGGCATCTGACCCCTGGAGGAGCCTGGCCTCTGACCCCTGGAGGAGCTTGGCCTCTGACCCCTGGAGGAGCCTGGCCTCTGACCCCTGGAGGAGCCCGGCATCTGACCCCTGGAGGAGCCTGGCCTCTGACCCCTGGAGGAGCCCGGCATCTGACGCCTGGAGGAGCCTGGCCTCTGACCCCTGGAGGAGCCCGGCATCTGACGCCTGGAGGAGCCTGGCCTCTGACCCCTGGAGGAGCCCGGCATCTGACGCCTGGAGGAGCCTGGCCTCTGACCCCTGGAGGAGCCCGGCATCTGACGCCTGGAGGAGCACGTTCGCCTCCAGAGACGTCTTGGGGACTCTCACTTTGACCCTTGGGGTCTCTGCCTCCAGGCCCCTCGTGTACTGCCGTGGCAGACAGTGCACCTGGCCCTCTCCCGGGGCCTCCGTGACCGTCCTCCGTGGTAGGGTCAACGCCAGAATATCCTTCAACCAACCAATGAACTTTGGATATGCAACAGACATTTTGGTAGGTTCGCTATAATATTATAATATTAATTGTGTTATTACTAAGACTTTTGATGTAATTTTTCCGTTGTGAAGGCCACAGGGAAAATGGGATTGAGTGTTGGACGAATTGATTGACATTCTGTGGAACACCTGAATAATTATACCCTAAAACACACATATACACGGAAACAAAATTGTCAGGAGTCATAACAGATGCTGTGTTTCCAAAGGATTACTATATAGTAAGGAAAGAGAGGGAAGGGAGTGGAGGTGGAGGAGGGGCCAAGCTGATAAGTAAAGACCGGAGTTTTGAATATGGAAATTCTAGACTGTGATGGATTCAGAGATTACATAACAGCAACTTTGACAATGGGTGGACCTAAAATAATAGTGGCAGTCATTTACAACCCTCCGCTATATAACAGAAGACCCAGACAGGAGTTTGTTTGGATCAACACGACAACCAATAATATAATATAGAGAGCAGCATCAGTTGCCTGCAGGAATGGCTCCAGACTCTTAATCATGGGCGATTTCTACCATGGAAAGATAGACTTGGAGAATGGGCACCCACATGGAGGTACAGATACATGGAGAGCTAAACTCTTGGAAGTGGCAACAAGGAACTTTCTGAGCCAACATGTCAGGGATCCCACAAGAATGAGAGGCAATGATGAACCAGCTAAGCTTGACATGATATTCACCTCGAAGGAGTCAGAAATAAAGGAAGTCAAATTTGAATCCCCCTAAAGGAATGAGTGACCACAGTGTATTGACATTTGAGTATCTGGAGGAGGTAGGGATAACCTATCCAAGGATAGGATTGGAGGGGAAAAGACTAAATTACCGAAGAGGAAAATATGACGAGATGAGGAACTTCTTAAGGAGAATATCATTGGAAACAGAACTCAGAGAGAAGGCTGTACAGGATATGATGGACTATGTCACCCAGAAGTGCCAGGAAACTGCAGACTGGTTTATCATAGTCCAAAAGGAGAAAGACGAAAAGCAACAGAGGAATCCATGGTTCAGTCAGGAATGTAAGGTGGTGAAGTAAATGAGTAAAAGAATATGGAGGAACTACAAGAATGACAGAACCCCATAAAAGCATTGAGAGATACCTGAGGGCCAGAAATGAGTACCTCATAGTGTTGAGAGAAGCAAAGAGACAGCATGAAAATGACATCGGGAGTAAAGCTAAGACCCAACCAAAACTGCTCCACAGCCACATCAGGAGGAAAACAGTAGTGAAGGAACAAGTGATGAAGCTGAGAAAAAGAGAGAATAGATACACAGAAAATGACAAGGAGGTGTGTAAAGAACTCAACAAGAGATTCCAGGAGATCTTCACAAAAACAACAAGAAGCCCCTGCACTAAATGAGGAGGAAGCAAACCAAGCAACCTTGGAGGAATTTGGCCTCACTAGTGATGAGGTCAAAAGGAATCTGTTGGAGCTGAATGTGACAAAGGCTGTTGGGCATGAAAGAATCTCACCATGGATATTAAAAGAAGGTGCAGAAGCACTAACTGTGCCACTCTCTATGGTGTATAACAGGTCACTGGAAACAGGAGAACTACCAGAAAGCTGGAAGTCAGCTAATGTAGTTCCAATATACAAACTAATGTAGTTCCAATATACAAAAATGGGTGACAGGCAAGATGCACTGAACTACAGGCCAGTTCCCCTAAGTTGTATACCATGCAAGGTGATGGAGAAGATCGTGAGGAAAAGGCTCGTATAGCATCTGGAGGGAAATAGCTTGTTGTTGTTGATTTAGGGGCGACGACGATAGTGGGATTGGATATGCCCCGGCGTACCCGTAAAGGGTTAATCGCAAAACCCAGAAACGCAAAGTCTTAATCGTGAAACGAATGACACCAATCACTGGAAAAAATATGCCTCACAGCAAAGAAACTCAGACAGGCAGATCATTAGGTAGTCCCAGGAGTCCTTCAAAGTGACAAGCACCGGCCCCGCCCCACACAGAGAACACTGGGTAGCAAAACCAATAACTCGGCCCCCCCAGCAAAAACGCAAAACTCATCCAGCGCCCCCCCCCCCTGCAGAGCGAGCAGAAGCCAGCCACTCATCACGGCTAAGGGGCACACCATGAGCCCGCCAAGACCCACCAACTCCTGGCACCTCTCGCCTAAGCCGGGCTGGACACCGTCACCCCTCCAGGAGAACCAGCCAGAACATGTAAAAAAAATCTACCAACATTCCCATGAAATAAGGCGATATGTTCGTCAGGCGTTGTAAAACCGGACCGTAGAATAGGGATGCCAAACGGCAGTATCAAATCCAAAGCGCGATAAAACGTGAACCGGCAGTTTCCAGGCAGATGAGGTGTCAAGATGTTCGCTCGTCATCAAGGTTGAACCAGGACCCGGGAAATAGCTTTGTAACACACCATCAGCTTGGGTTCAGAGATGGTAAATTGTGTTTCACAGGTTTAATAGAATATGACCTAGCAACCAAAATTAGGCAAGAAAGAGAAGGTGGGCAGCCTGTATTTTCTTGGATGGTCAGAAAGCCTTTGACACAGTACCCCATAAAAGGCTGTTATAAAATTTGGAGCAACAGGCACGAGTAAAAGATAAGGTGTTCCAGTGGATAAGGGAGGATCTAAGCAACAGGAAACAGTGAGTAACAGTGATGTGCGAGACATCAGAATGGCGAGATGTCACCAGCTGAGTCCTAGAGGGCTCTGTACTTGAACCCATTCTGTTTCTAATATATGTAAATGATCTGCCAGAGAGTATCGACTCATTCCTCTCAATGTTTGCTAATGATGCAAAAATTCTGAGAAGAATCAAGACAGATGAAGGTAGACAGAGACTACAGGAAAACTTGGACAAACTGGAGGAATGGTCTAGAAAATAGCTACTAAAGTTCAACTCAGGAAAGTGTAAAGTAATGAAATTAGGCGAAGGGAGCAGAAGGCTGAACACAAGGTGAAGTGGGAGGTGAAATCCTGCAAGAGTCAAATAGAGAGAGAGATCTGGGGGTTGATATCACACTGAACCAGTCCCACCAAGGCCCACATCAAAAGGATATCATCAGCGGTATATACTAGGTTGGCCAACATAAGAACTGCCTTTAGAAACTTGTGTAAGGAATCATTCAGGACTCTGTATACAACTTATGTCAGACCAATCCTGGAATATGCAGCTCCAGTCTGGAGTCCATACCAAGTTAAACACAAGACAAAGTTAGAGAAGCTTCAGCGGTATGCCACCAAACTCATCCAGGAACAGAGAGGTATGAGCTACGAGGAAAGGCTAAGGGAGCTGATCCTCAAGCCCCTGGAAAACAGAAGAGTAAGGGTTGACATAATAACCACCTACAAAATTCTAAAGGGAATTGACAAGGTAGACAAAGACAAACTCTTTAGCACAGGTGAAACAAGACCAAGGGGGATACAGGTGGAAACTGTTATGGTGCCCTCTCCTATTTCTCCCATGTGCCAGCTTTAAGAGTCATATCAGCTTACCCTGCAGGTTCCCTGAGATGCAGGGAGTCTTTTGATGTATGAGGCTACCAAAATGTTTACTTATTTGTTGAAGAATTTGTATTTTAAGTTTGTAGGTAATGGGGGGGGGGAGTCGTGCCCAAGGTACAACAAAATGGCGCCCCCCTGCCTGCAGATCCGCGATTTTCTGTGCGATGCCAGCCAGCTGAGGTCACATGACGTGATTGACCAATCAGAGCCTGCCCCTGGGTCTGTGACGGCACCGGGAAGCCTGGCTCATAGCCTGCAGAGTGCCAGGCGCTCGGAGGTTCGCGGCGCTTCGTTGAGAGTGGATGTGAGCTCGTTGAGCTCTCGAGTTACAAGTTCCAGGAGCCTCATTCAGTGGAGTCACACAGCCTGACAAGTTTATAGTGACTACTATTGCATTGTGGGTCGTAATAATATTATTATGTTGTTGTGGGTCGATAGATTGTCTCTTCTGGACAACCCACCAAACCAAACCTTCTGTAGAGTGCCTACACTTTAATCAGGAGAGCACCCTGCACGCCTCGACACGTCAATGAAAATGTTTCCCTATAAACAAATAACTAAAAATGTTTTCATCCGACTTCTCTGCTTCCCACATACTGTGAGAAGACTCCCCCGTTCGGGCTGGTCAAACCTCCGCCCGGTCGGGCTCCTCGGTTTTGAGGCAGCCAGCGGCTGGCCCTGTCAGTTGCCCTCAGGAGCTTGACGGGAGAGGACACGCCGCTTGTCCCTCCAGCTGTCTCCCTCATCTTAATTTTCTTATTTAGGCTTTCTGCCTTACAAAATATGTCTAATATATCAATAACCATTCGCTACGGTCGCTGGGAACACGACCAACTGCAGACAATCACAGTAACCTGGTTAAAATTGGCTTACCACAGAATTTGGTTCGCTTGGGCGCTCACTGACAGGGCGGCGACACTCAGGGTGCCTCAAGCTACCCCACAGCACTGCTTTAACTGTTCCATAACACCTTCTGCAGTTCACGACTCGAGCTGGTACGTCTGCAGACTTATTCCTCAGTCGAAACGTCTGCCCACTTCCTTCCTCTTGAAGGTGTATCAAACAGAGGTTCTTCACCAGGGGTTCAAACGGAGCACGCCCTCATCTCATGATCTCTCCAGCTCAAGTGAGCTCAATCTCCTCTGAAGCGAGCCTCACTCCTCCAGTAAACTCTCCACATCCCATGTCAAGTCATTTATTCATATTCTTGTTCACTGTCCATACTATTAAACTATTTATCAAATTTAATCACGTGTTTATTACGCATATATCCACGTTTATATCTCTTTGACCTCTTTGTTAGGTCAGGTCTGATAGAATAACTCTCATTGGGTAAACTCGTTTCTCAGCTACCTGGGAATAACACTCCCCTCCCCTTATTTTTGAGAGTTATGCCAGTGGCTAGGCTAGGGATAACGCATCCGCCACTACATTGTCTCGTCCTCTTATATGTTTTTTACCAAGTGTTATGATTTCAGGTAGCTGTAAAACGAGTCTACCTTGAGAGTTATTCTGCAAGACCTGACCTAAATATGAGGTCAAAGAAATATAGACATGGAGATACATACGTAAAATAATTGGTTAGATTTGATAATAGTTTAAGAATATGGGCAGTGAACAAGAATAGAAATGAATGACTTGACATGAGATATGGAGAGTTTGCTGGGAGTGTGAGGCTCGCTTCTTGAGGGCTTTGTTCCCCCACCTGACCACCAGACATCGTGAGTGGAAGCCGCGCTCTGTGTGAGCTCCTGTTAGAGAGGTGAGAGGAGAGAGAAGTGTGCAGACGTTTCAGCTGTGGAATCATGCTGGGAATGTGTGGTCTCAAGTACTGGACGGCAAAAAGAGTTGTGAAGCCGCTCAGAGACATTTTAATGGGCCGTGGGAGCACCCTGGTCAGGCACCATGGAGAAGGAGAGCACCCTGCAGGAGACCTTATTGTGATAAGCTCAAATTTAAGTAGTTAATAGTGATTGCCTATAGTTGATCGTGTGCCCAGCGATCGAAGCACGTGTCTGTTGATATGTTAGGCATGTTTGGATAAGGCAGAAGGCCTGAATAAGTGAGTAGGGATGGAGGAAAGTCCTGTAGGGCGTAGCGACATGCATCCCCTCCGAGCGCTGGCAGGTGACTGAGGAGGCCTAGCTCCTGATAGAGGGGCTGCCTCGCAGCGGCAGGCAGTGAAACCACCCAGCGGGAGGCGGAAGATGGATTCGTCCTGGATGGGGAAGTCCGTCCTCAATGCATGTAGAAAGTAGAGAGATGTTGGGTGGAAACATTAATTGTGTGGTTTATGTGTTTATAAGGAAACATTTTTATTGGCATGTAGATGGGTTGCAGGTTTGTCCTGAGGAAGAAGTTGATAGGAGTACTTTGAGGCCAGAGAAGAAGTTAATCCTGTGGAAGAGCAGAGCCCCATAGAGAGGAGGTGGATCTCAAACTGTGGGAAGAGCAGTGAAGGGAAGATTCACGTGCTTCTGTGATACCATAGTGAAGCACCATTGCTGTTAAGGAAGACTTCATGGTGTAGCAGTCGGAAGAGCTGTGGAGGACCCTGGTAGACAATTCTATGAGAATCTGAAGGTGTTCAGGGTGAAAAGCCTCTGTTTGTAGAGAAGAGGTTCTTAGTAATTACTTATGGAGAGTCGGTAAAACGTTTGAGTGTCATTGGCGTGAAAGATGCAGTGGAAGGTGGGTGACTGACCATTTCTGTATCAAGGGACATTTATATTAATGTTTATAGTGTTACAGCTATAGGCTAGATTTCCTTGTGTACATTCGTGTATATTTATATATGTTCTAGGACTGATAGGGTGATTGGTTATCACTTACTTATGTTGAAGTTTATAGAGTTACAACTGTAGGCAGAATTACCTGCAGAGATATATATTTTTTCTAGGGCTGATAGTGCCGTATTTATCTTGTAAGATTTATCCACTTGGTGAAGCGGATAGTGTAAGTGGTGAGCCATAAGTTTGGCGACCACTTGGTATAAGTGACTGATAGAGTCCTGATGGATTTGATCTGCAACCAGGTTATAATATAAAGTGTAGAGGTTTATATTCCCTTGTATTATATGTGAATGCTTTGTATATGTTCTGTTTTGTTATTAAATCTGTGTAGTTAACAGGTGTTTGCCCTTGTCCTAGTGAGGCTTCCCAGAAAGTAGAGAAGAGAGAGAGAGAGATAAAAAAAACAAAAACCACAGCTTTGGACAGGGTAGTATAGAATAAAAATTCAGAAAAGGGGATTGAGGAGATCATACCAACCAAGGAGAGAGTGGGGAGTCATGGCGGTTCAAGTGGGTGGGTGTGTGCACATGACAACGAGGCTAGAGTTGGAGCCGCATCCTCTGAATGTGTGACGCTGAACCCCTCTCCAAAAGCAAGCAGCATAAAGGGTGATCTCTTGATCAAAAATAAGCACTACGGAATTTTGGGTTGGTTGTCCGTGAGGAAGGACGTTCAACATCAACTACATCATCATAATACAAGTCATACTCTTGTAGCAATAAAAACCACCTGGTTAACCTTTGGTTTGCATGTTTCATTTTGCTCAAGAAAACTAGGGATTATGGTCTATATACACCATCACCGGGTGTCTTCCCTAACTCACAAATACTTCAAAATGTTTAAATGCCATCACCAGGGCCAAAGTCTCTTTCTCGAGTGTACTGTACGACCTCTGGTGTTTAACGAACTTCTTCAAGAAGAAGGACACGGGACAGTAAATTTCATCATTCTGTTGCGGCAATACAGCTCCAGCACCTATATATCACTGGCATCTACAAATAACGTAAACGGTGTTCCAAAGTTCGGCGATACTAGTACAGGCGCCTCAGTCAACAATCTTTTGGTCTTTTCAAATGCTTTTTGCGCTATCCCGTTCCACTCCCACTTCTTGCTCTTTGAAAACAAACTCGTCATAGGAGTTGCTATGGTAGAGAAATTCTCACAGAACTTTCGGTAATACCTAATTATGCCTAGATATCTTAACAACTCTTTCTTACTCCTGGGCACCGGGAAGTTGTCGATGTCTTCTACTTTTGTTCTGACCGGGGCAACCTCACCTTACCCTACTTTATATTCAAAGTACTCTAGGCGGGGTCTCCCGAACTCACTTTTTGCTAAGTTGATCGACATGTTAGTTGTCTCTAACCGATCGAACAAATCTAGAAGTCGATCCACATGATCCTTCCAGGAATCTGCGAACACTACGATATCATTGATGGACACTGCACATTCGGTCGCGCCTTGCAACACCACTATTCTTCATCCCAAACGGCACCACTTTATATTGGGTGTTGCTAACGCTGAGATTCTCTTGGCTTCCTCGGACAGGGGAATCTGGTAGTACCCTTACAATAGGTCTATCTTCGAGACATACCACGCACTTCTAATCCGATCTATATAATCATCGATGCTTGGTATCAGGAACGAGTCGGCGACCGTGACTGGGTTCACTTTTCTGCAATCAGTACAGAACCGGTACATGCCATCGCTCTTCTTCACGAGGAGAAACGGCGAGCTCAGTCGCTATCGCTAACCTCTGCCAAGTCATTATCTAGCAAGTATTTTACCTCTGCCCTCATCGCTGCTGCTTTCTCTGGTCTAACTCTGTAAGGGTGCTGCTTGATGGGGTCAGCACTCCCTACCTTTACTTCATGCACTGTTCCGTGGTGTCTTCTGGGCACATCCGTGAATAGCGACTTACTCCTCTGGAGGATCTCTACTAATTCCTGGCGTTGGTCACTCTTCAAATGACCTAAGCGCTCATCTATCTCGGCTAGGCTTTCCGTGTTCGATATCTTTGCGCCATCGGCCCTCTCTAACTTACGGTTCTCGTCCTCTATTCCTTTGCCGTCTCCCACACAAAGCACAGTCGTCTATGGCGGGGCTTTTATCAGCTCTTCTTCACCTGGAGGCTTATCTCTATCATAATACCTTTTTATCATGTTCACATGACAAACTTGCGATTTCCTCGGTCGATCTGGCATTTACACTACTTAGTTCACATCTCCCAGCACCTTCTGGACAGTATTTGATCCTCAAAATCTCGACTCGTATATGCTTCTTTTCACCGGCAGGAGGATTGACACCTGATCTCCTTCCTGGAATCTCCTGTCTTTCGCCTTCCTGTCGTGATGTCTGACCATTTCTGCTTGGCACGTTCTCAAATTCTTGGCCAACTCTCTGGCCCTAGAGAGTCGCTCTCTAAAAGTCTTTACATACTGTCCCACATCCACCTTCTGCCTGTCCTAAGTGAGCTGCTCTTTCAACGCACCCACCGGACTCTTCACTGAGTGTCTGTACACTAGTTGAAATGGGGTGAATCCAAGCGATTCCACTACCCCTAGTGGCGAATAACATGGATGGCAATGCCTCGCCTCACTTACTCCCTTCCTCAGCGCAGTATATCCTCAACAAACTCTTCAGCGTTCCATGGAAACAATCCAAAGCTCCCTGCGACTGAGGGTGATACGGTGACAAGCGCACTTGCTCTACCCTCCATCCTCTCACAGTTTCCCTAAACAACTTCGACTGGAAGACGCTCCCCTGGTCTGTCTGGATAACTTGGGACATGCCTACCCACGCAATGTAGTTCTGTAGTCTATCCAGAACGGCTCGTGACGTCACTCTTCTCAGGGGGATCGCTTCGGCGAAACGGGTGACTGTGCATATTATGGTCAGTAAATACTCGTAGCCTTTTCTGGTCCTTGGCAACGGACCTACACAGTCTATCAAGATGTTACGGCCCTCTTGGGTCGCAACTGGGTTCTTTCTCTGATGTTAATAGAGTTTGGGTATCCGGCCCCAAGTTAGTAGTGGCTTTCATGGGGTGTGTTCCGTAACGCAAGTAAATTAAAGGGGAAGGGAGACAAAGGCACTAAACTTAAATATATAATTACACCACCACCATAAATAAATATATAAACAGTCACACGGGGGGTATAAACACTATAATATACAGAATGGTCTTCCTCTGAAGACGCAGGAATGTTCCACGGTGCTCGAGAGGAGTAGCCCTGGTCCTCTTCTTGTGGCCTCACGTCGAATCCTTCGATTCTCTCGAGTCTACCCTGGCCACAGGCCAGCCAAATCACAGTTCCACTGGGGGCACCATCGTGGAGGCCTTTAACCACAAATCCAGCCTGTAGCTGGCAGGTTCCAATCAGTTCTGCTGGTTAGGCCACTCCACGACCGATACTAGGGTTGCGAGCCCTAGGCAGGAGCCTCGTGTGATTTCACAGATCACTCTCCTCACCACAACATCCCAGTGGCTAGTCTTCTCCACCAGTCAGCCCCGGGTACGACAATCCCTGGTTCTGCCACCTCACAGGCAGGCTAACACAACAGTGTTCATCCGGGGGGGTGACTCACAGTTTCAGCAGCAAATGCGTGGAGGTTCTACGGCTGCCTTGGGTAGACTGATCCAACGTCCACTACAGCAATCCCAGGTCGACTCTGTAATCAGACACGTCATCAGTACTAGGGACACCCTAGGGCACCTCACTTACCGGCTTAGACACAAACGTCCACCTATCCACTCCATAGATGGCGTTGCTGTCTAAGCGCCACCTCACCAGAGGTCAGCAGCGGCTACGTTACGAGCTAAACAAGACGAGAAACCAGCCCCAATGGCCGGTTTATCTCGTCCTCACTAGATGGCGTCGTCCATTTGGAGGGGGTTTCGGGAGCTGACCCACAGATGGCACGGTCGTCACTGTTCCATGCTCGGACGCTGGACTCGGGTCCGTAACACAAGACCCTCTCGAAAAGCTCACCAAACGCCGGTATGGGCTTCAAAGGCGCCTTCGGTTTAGCCGGAGCAGGCTTACCTGCACGATGTCACGCTAAACTTGTCCTACAATACCTCTTTACATCCTTCCACATGTTTGGCCAATAAAAGTGCTCCTGCACCTTTTACTCTTTCGGCACTAACACTTGGTGCTTCTCTAACCATACCTTATCCACACCAGCTATGTCCGGTCGCCACTTTCTCATTAGTACGTCATTGTCTAAGTAGTAATGCATGGGGGACTCTGAACATGAGTTTCCCCCTTTCGTCTCCCTGATTAGATCTATAGACTCCTCTTTCTGTGTCCTAATCAGGTCCGCTCGGTTCACACTGAACCATTCAGGTAGGGTCATCTTCACTTCCTGTCTCATCAAATCTTCATTCTTCTCAGTTAAATCTCCATCGAACAGCTCTGACACATCCACTTTGACCTCCTCCCATGGTGGAGTCGACACTGCCACATCATCTCCAGTGTCGTCCTCGGCAGCTACATCCGACGCTGTCACTACACAGGCCAGGTACACTATGCCTTGACTGTCCTCTGCCTCATCTCCGAGGATGCTGGTTTGATCTACTTTGTCCAGTGTTCCACTCGTACTGCGATCCTTCTGGCACTCCTCCAGCACAGCTTTCACTATCAGCTCCGGCAACATCTTGGACCCACACAAGTCGTTCCCCAGGATCACTTGGACTCCTGGAACAGGTATGTTGGGGCATACTCCCAACATCACCTCCGCCGCCAAATAATCAGACTTTAGCTGGAGAGCACACACGGGCATGTCACTCTCAGACAACAACCCATGGACCTTTATCCTCCTACTGCCAGCTAACAGTCGATCGTTTCCGATTAGGCCTCTCAGAATTAAACTCTGATTGGGTTCAGTATCCCTGAGGATTCTAACCTCCACCTCGGGTTTATCCTCTATGCCGACCCAACCTTTACTGATGAACGGCCTATACCGCTCGTTCATTAAGTTTGCTTTCTGTGGTTTGTCCTGTAGTGGTTCGACACACTTCTTCCGGGGATCACACATGGCCAGGGGTCACATCTCTCTTGCCCTGCCGACAATCTCTCATCATATGATCCGATCTGTTGCACTTGTAACACCTCAGTTGGAAGAAATCTCTCCTATACGTTCCTGAATGGCTCTGACTCTGCCCACTCGTATTGGTGTTCTTTGGGCCAGAAGCACTACTCGTACTCTGTTGGTCTTCACTGGACTCTTGTCTTCTCTGCACATTTTTATTTTCTTGCTTACCTCCAGCAGGCAGACTCGGCAACTTTCCTTCCTGGGGCTTAAAATTAGCTGGTCTGCTTGTCAGTCCCCCAAAACTTCTTCCTCGCCTGACTCTACTGGGTCTGCCATTACTACGTTTCGCTTCACTTCTCACTCTGTTCTCCCTTAAGCTCTTGTATGCTTCAGTAATCATTTCCGCCATATCTGCGGCATCTTTCACACCCTTTACCCCTGCCTCTTGGATCTTGAACTTTGTCTCGAGGTGCATCATCTCCAAGAACTTTTCCATTATCATCAGCTGTTTTAGATAATGGTAAGATCCAACTCCAGCAGCCACAATCCACTTCTGGAATCGTCTTTCCAAATCCCTTGATGTCTCAGCAAAACGTACATGCTCCAACCTTCTCCATCTCTCTAAAGCGTTTCCAATAAGCTTTTGAGGTTAGCTGAAATGAGCGCAGTATGCTGCTCTTTATGTTGGCATAATCTTGGCATTCTTCTAGTGTTAATTGGGTGTATGCTTCTCTGATGGCGCCAGTTAATCTTAACTGGATTAGCTGGGTTCATTCCTCTTTTATACTGGCTACCTTTTCAAAACGCTCGAAGAAGGTCTCTGCCTCTTCGGGCACAAACAGGGGAATGTCCTTCTCCCTAACCCTATTATCTGGTGAGTGTGCTACATGGGTGGTGCTCTCTGGCAACCCATGCTCAATCCTTTGTTCAGCCAAGGTTCTATCTACTTCTATCTGCACTGCTTTGTTCCCTTCTTTTTTTATCCACCTTTAGTCTGTCTTTCTCTTTTTCTTTCTAATTTTCCAACTCCAGTTCTCTTACCGTGGTTTTCTTTTTTTCTGCTTCATTTTTCATCTGAAGTTCTAGCCTTAACTTCTCCAGTTGGAATTGTCTCTCCTCTTGCTCATGTTCGTGCTGTGCCTGGAGCTCTAGTTGGAACCTTTCCAAGCTCCTATACCTGCTACCTCTGCTACTGTGGCTATTCTTACTGCTCCTACTTGAACCTTGAAATCTTACTTCATCCTGCCCATCATCCTCCTTTTCACTTTCAGCTCCTTTCTGGGCTCCTTGTTCTGTCGCTTCACTCATCGCTCTCAACTGCCTCAGGATCCCATCCTTCACCCCAGCTACTTTAGATACCTTCACCCTGATGCCACATTTTTCCGCTATTTGTTTTAACTGTTCCCTGGTGCAACCTTCCAAGTCCTCAGGCTTGCCTGACTCCACAAACGCTTGCATGTTCTCCATCTTGTCCTGTGAGTCTTCCCAAGAGAGAATATATATCTGTGGTCACACACCCTACTTATTTCACATAGGGTGTACCAGTCCACTCTCAGACAGGGTGTGGGTGTGTCAGTTCACTCTCCTGGACAGGCTCCCAATTTATTATTACGTTTTGGGTCGTAATAACATTATTATATTATTGTGGGTCGATAGAGTGTCTCTTCTGGACAACCAACCAAACCAAAACCTCTGTAGAGTGCTTACACTTTAATCGGGAGATCACCCTGCATGCTTCTTGCTTTTGGAGAGGGGTTCAGTGTCACTTATTTAGGGGATGCGGCTCCAACACAAACCTTGTTGTCAAGTGCACACACGCACTTAAGCCGCCGTGACTTCCCACTCTCTTCTTGGTTGGTATGATCTCCTCAATCCCCTTTTCTGAATTATTATTCTATACTACCCTTGTGGGACATTTGGGGCTTGACTCTAATTATTTAAATATTAATATAGTAATATTAATTACGAAGGACCACCCACTTTTATAGTAAAAGAGGGAAACTGAGAAAATATGATCATTAGAAAATTCTAGATGAACCAGTAACTATGGATAAAATACTAGAGAATATGATCATTGAAATAATTAATGGGCTGTATAATTAAATGAATCAAAGCCTCAAACACCTACATTGGGGGGGGGGGGTATTACTGGAACTCAGTACGTCCAGGAACCAGTGTGGTTCGTTCACCAGTCCAATGTATAATAATCTAATCCTATGAATATTTATGAAATCATCATCGTTATCACTAATGGGAACATAGATTATGAATATGTATAATAATAATTATAATAAACACATGTTAATCCAATGAACAGGGTTCTGCATGTAAAGAGTACAGATAATAATTCAAGGAATACAAAGAAATCTTAGCTTAATGACGATTCCTTAGAAGTTAGTTACGACTCGTCTTCTGATTCCCCTGGACTCGTCATGGAACACTGGGAGGTGGTTGACATGAGAATGACAGCACGAAGAATTCTTCACCCAAGCTGTAAATCAAATTAGTTTCAGTAGTAACAAATTAAACTACTAGGAATCTATATTCAAGAAAACGAGATTAACATCAGGAAATAATAACCTGTAGTTTTTAGTTGTCATACGTCGTCACGACAAGCTACCCAGCTATAAACCTAACCCTCATTAGATGCATCAAATAAGGATAAGGATACTTAGCTAATATGGGCACTGTGTAAGTTAAGGCTTGCCGAAATTCGCGTCCTAGGCTCCGGCCTATCCTAGATACTGACGCGCTTCACTGGCCGGTCACGTGGAGTTACATAGAACCAAATTTAACAGGTTCCGTAAATAACACTAACACCAGGTGAAGGTATTGTCTGCAAGGTTCTTCACACCTCACAGTGGCGACTTTCTTCTGGAGATTTGATAGCGTTTACCCTGGTGGCTGGGTAATGGCGTCTCCTCGTGAGCACCACGAGAACACGTCTACTCGTGAGCGCTTCAACACGTGGACTGGCGTCTCTTCCGCCCCGCTCCGCGTCCCGTGTTTGTTAAACAAATTATTTATTATGGATATTGTCATTTCTTGCAGTTGTGCTTGAAATGCTCGGATTAGGACGGGTTTATTATTTGGAGGAGTTAAATATTATTATTTGTCCGTTTTATGATAGTAAACGAACAATGGAGAAGAATTATAATCTCTCCAGGGCATTCATGCGTGACGTTAATTTTATTACTAGATAACGGCTATAACTATAAACGCTCTATTTGGCCTTAGTTGGAGATCAGTTTATCTGTAATTAATTATCACACAGAACACCGTTGTTTATAGAGAATCAAATTCAATTCTCAGACACATTGGATATAAATGTGTTTATTACAATGGAATCTGACGCAATACTGGCGTCGGGTGACGTAAGAATTCTAGCCTTATTGCACTGATGAAATTATTAGTACATGCGAACTCTACGTTGGGTTAATTTTACTCACTACAATGATTAGTAGAATTAGTAATAATTAATGAGAATACAACAGTGTTGTATTTAGTGTTGGAAATTTCCAACAACCCTGTCCATAACTGTGGTGCTTTCTCTCTCTCTCCCTCTCTCTCTTTTATTTCCTGGAAGCCTCAATAGGACAAGGGTAAACTCCTGTTCATTACAAACATTTAATGACAATACAGAACATATACAAAGCATGCAAATACAATATATAATTATAAACTTCAACACTTTATGATATTATAACCTGGTTGCAAACCAATACCCTCAGAACTCTCTCTCTGATGCTTGTACCAAGTGGTAGTCCAAATCCTGGCTTGCCACTTATGCTACCAACCTCACCAATTCTCGAGGTGGCGAGAAATTTGTAAAAGAAGACTTGCCGTGACTTCCCACTCTCTTCTTGGTTGGTATGATCTCCTCAATCCCCTTTTCTGAATTATTATTCTATACTACCCTGTCCACAACTGTGGTGCTTTCTCTTTCTCTCCCTCTCTCTCTTTTATTTCCTGGAAGCCTCAGTAGGACAAGGGTAAACTCCTGTTCATTACAAACATTTAATGACAATACAGAACATATACAAAGCATGCAAATACAATATATAATTATAAACTTCAACACTTTATGATATTATAACCTGGTTGCAAACCAATACCCTCAGAACTCGCTATCTGATGCTTGTACCAAGTGGTGGCCCAAATCCTGGCTTGCCACTTATGCTACCAACCTCACCAATTCTCGAGGTGGCGAGAAATTTGTAAAAGAAGAGTATTTTGGCCTGTGGTATAGGCCCTTTAGGAAGCCAATATGGCGCTGGCCCCTCCGTTTTGTCGCCAAAACTGTGTGACGTCAGTGGCGCCAGATTGGTCACCGACAGCGACGTGGCACAGGGAGCCAATGAAAACCTCTCTTGGCAAGTATGACGTCACGAAGGAAGGGGGGTCCGGTCATCGCGCCGGGTCTATGACTGTACGTCAAGGAGGTCGGACGTGCACTGGGGGGTCCTGTCAGTAGGACAGTTTACCCCGTCTCCGGAGGATTTACGCATCACCGGCAGCCTGCCAGCACCTGTGGGGTCTTCCTTCGTTCATGTGTTGGACCAGAGAGGGAATTGACGGAATATTGAGCAACAAGTGCTCTAGGGACAGGTGTTGTGCAAGAGTGGAGTCTAGGCAGCAACGTATGCGACGGCTGATAGCTTCACAGTGATGACATAGTGGCTGGGCCAATCCTCCGTGAGGGAATCAGTCTGACACGACACGTCAAGGTGGACGAATGTGTGAAGGTTGATCCTGTCAATCTGACAGTAATACGCCACTCCCGTGGATCGAGAAGACTCTTCAAGTGTGGCTCAGGTATGTCTAATTTGGGAGTGCTCTCGTCTCTGTATACTCTGTCCAGTATCATTCCTATGGTTAGGAATGATAGGAATGATACTGGACATAGGAATGATACTGGACAGAGTATACAGAGAGGAGAGCACCCCCAAATTAGACATACCTGAGCCACACTTGAAGAGTCTTCTCGAAGCATGTACAAAGGAAGCTCCTTTCATCAGTCCACAAGGAGACATGTATTTACAAATAGACGGAGTAGCAATGGGCTCCCCCTTAGGAGTTTTATTTGCTAATTTTTATATGGGAACCATCGAAGACAGGGTCTTCAGTAGCAGACAAAAACCAACTGTATATTGCCGTTATGTAGATGACATTCGTAATAGTAAAAGACTCAGATGAACTAATTGACCTAAAAAGACATCTTTAGAGAGAGTCAGTACTCCGATTTACACATGAAAATAGTGAAAATAACAGTCTGCCATTCCTGGATGTACTAATAACAAAAACAGGAACCTCTTTAAGCACCAACGTATATACTAAGCCCACCAACATAGGATTATGCCTGAACGGTAGAAGTGAGTGCCCCCAAAGATACAAAGCCAGTGTTCTCAATGCTTATATTCGTCGAGCGCTTACCCACTGCTCTGAATGGAGCAACGTGAGTAGAGAGTTTGAAAGAGTAACTCAGGTATTGGTGAACAACGGGTATAGCAACGCGGAAATAAACGCTGCTATAAGAAGACACTTGGACCGTTGGTATAATCCAGAACCTAGAACAGAAACCACAACACCTCCAATAAAATTATATTACAAATCAACCATGCAAAGTGAACATATAAAAGAGGAAAGAATAATGAAAGAAATAATCCGTAAAGGAGTAAAAAGCACTACTCCTAACCAAAACATAAACCTGATAATATTCTACAAAACCAAGAAGACTTCCGAACTCCTTATCAAAAACAGCCCAAAGCCGACGGAGAACCCTCTACAGCAGTCAAGCGTTGTATACATGTACACTTGCCCCTACGAAGGATGTAACCTTCAATCTAAGTTCATAGGTATGACGTCGACCAAGCTGACGAGGCGTTTGACATGCCATCTTCAATCCGGTGCCCCTAGGAATCACATGAGACAAGCCCACGACATCACTCTAACAAGAGAAATGTTGAACAAGAATACCTGCAAAATAGACAAAACCCAAGATGGAAGAAGATTACAAATTCTTGAGGCAATTCACATAAGAATAGAACAACCTACCATGAACACCCAAATCACGGAACTATTTACTCTACCCACCATGAGAGTAAGGACAAGACCAGAACATAACGATGCAACACAGAAGACAATGTCCAACATAACAGGCCAATTACACTGGATTGATCTTTGTGTTTAGATAGGAGCTGCCTCGTATGGGCCAATAAGCCTTCTGCAGTTACCTTTATGTTTCACCTCACATTTATCCCTTATGTATCCCCCCCATGTTTTCACCTTTATTGTATTATCCCCTGACTCAGTGTAGGGATAAAATCAACCAGAATTGTAAGATCTGTTCACTTGAGAATGAACCATGGAGGTTCGAAACGTTGTGCAAATTATATATATATATATATATATATATATATATATATATATATATATATATATATATATATATATATATATATATATATATATATATATATATATATATATATATATATTAGTATATTTTGGTAGCAGTCTTTCCTGTAGACATATATTATTAAATATGACCGAAAAAGTAAGATTAATAATTCTAACACGAATTTTCTCAATCTTTCGTACATTTCTTTTCACTGTTGGAGGTAAATCAAAAATCAATTCTCCAAAATTCATTTTTATTTCTAGTCTGACGCGACACGAGCGCGTTTCGTAAAACTTATTACATTTTCAAAGACTTTAGTTCACAAATACACAACTGAATAGAACTTACGCATCTCCGATTTTATATCTACATTTGAGTGAGGTGGAAGGGGTGATGTGGCATTAACACAAGACAGAACAAGATGTGGCATTAATAGGGTATTAATTTCATCAACACAAGACAGAACAAGAGGGTATTATTAGGGTATTAATTTCATCAACACAAGACAGAACACGAAACAATTGATATTGAATAGAAGTGTTTGTAGAAAGCCTATTGGTCCATATTTCTTGATGCTTCTATATTGGAGCGGAGTCTTGAGGTGGGTAGAATATAGTTGTGCAATATTGGCTGTTGATTGCTGGTGTTGACTTCTTGATGTGTAGTGCCTTGCAAACGTCAAGCCGCCTGCTATCGCTGTATCTATCGATGATTTCTGTGTTGTTTACTGGGATTTCTCTGGCGATGGTTTGGTTGTGGGAAGAGATTATATGTTCCTTAATGGAGCCCTGTTGCTTATGCATCGTTAAACGCCTAGAAAGAGATGTTGTTGTCTTGCCTATATACTGGGTTTTTTGGAGCTTACAGTCCCCAAGAGGGCATTTGAAGGCATAGACGACGTTAGTCTCTTTTAAAGCGTTCTGTTTTGTGTCTGGAGAGTTTCTCATGAGTAGGCTGGCCGTTTTTCTGGTTTTATAGTAAATCGTCAGTTGTATCCTCTGATTTTTGTCTGTAGGGATAACGTTTCTATTAACAATATCTTTCAGGACCCTTTCCTCCGTTTTATGAGCTGTGGAAAAGAAGTTCCTGTAAAATAGTCTAATAGGGGGTATAGGTGTTGTGTTAGTTGTCTCTTCAGAGGTTGCGTGGCTTTTCACTTTCCTTCTTATGATGTCTTCGACGAAACCATTGGAGAAGCCGTTATTGACTAGGACCTGCCTTACCCTACAGAGTTCTTCGTCGACTTGCTTCCATTCTGAGCTGTGGCTGAGAGCACGGTCGACATATGCGTTAACAACACTCCTCTTGTACCTGTCTGGGCTGTCGCTGTTGGCATTTAGGCACATTCCTATGTTTGTTTCCTTAGTGTAGACTGCAGTGTGGAAACCTCCGCCCTTTTCCATGACTGTTACATCTAGAAAGGGCAGCTTCCCATCCTTTTCCATCTCGTAAGTGAAACGCAGCACGGAACTCTGCTCAAATGCCTCCTTCAGCTCCTGCAGATGTCTGACATCAGGTACCTGTGTAAAAATGTCGTCAACATACCTGCAGTATATGGCCGGTTTCAAGTTCATGTCGACTAAGACTTTTTGCTCGATGGTACCCATGTAGAAGTTTGCAAACAGGACACCTAGGGGAGAACCCATGGCGAACCCTCTGAAGAGACAACTAACACAACACCTATACCCCCTATTAGACTATTTTACAGGAACTTCTTTTCCACAGCTCATAAAACAGAGAAAAGGGTCCTGAAAGATATTGTTAATAGAAACTTTATCCCTACAGACAAAAGTCAGAGGATACAACTGACGATTTACTATAAAACCAGAAATACAGCCAGCCTACTCATGAGAAACTCTCCAGACACAAAGCAGAACGCTTTAAAAGAGACCAACGTCGTCTATGCCTTCAAATGCCCACTTGGGGACTGTAAGCTCCAAAAAACCCAGTATATAGGCAAGACAACAACATCTCTTTCTAGGCGTTTAACGATGCATAATCAACAGGGCTCCATTAAGGAACATATAATCTCTTCCCACAACCAAACCATCGCCAGAGAAATCCTAGTAAACAACACAGAAATCATCGATAGATACAGCGATAGCAGGCGGCTTGACGTTTGCGAGGCACTACACATCAAGAATTCAACACCAACAATCAACAGCCAATTAATGCACAACTATATTCTACCCACCTCAAGACTCCACTCCAATATAGAAGCATCAAGAAATATGGACCACTAGGCTTTCTACAAACACTTCTATTCAATATCCATTGTTTCGTGTTCTGTCTTGTGTTGATGAAATTAATACCCTATTAATGCCACATCTTGTTCTGTCTTGTGTTAATGCCACATCACCCCTTCCACCTCACTCAAATGTAGATATAAAATCGGAGATGCGTAAGTTCTATTCAGTTGTGTATTTGTGAACTAAAGTCTTTGAAAATGTAATAAGTTTTACGAAACGCGCTCGTGTCGCGTCAGACTAGAAATAAAATTGAATTTTGGAGAATTGATTTTTGATTTACCTCCAACAGTGAAAAGAAATGTACGAAAGATTGAGAAAATTCGTGTTAGAATTATTAATCTTACTTTTTCGGTCATATTTAATAATATATATATATATATATATATATATATATATATATATATATATTATTAAATATGACCGAAAAAGTAAGATTAATAATTCTAACACAAATTTTCTCAATCTTTCGTACATTACGCTTCACTGTTGGAGGTAAATCAAAAATTAATTCTCCAAAATTCATTTTTATTTCTAGTCTGACGCGACACGGGCGCGTTTCGTAAAACTTATTACATTTTCAAAGACTTTAGTTCACAAATACACAACTGAATAGAACTTACGTATCTCAGATTTTATATCTACATTTGAGTGAGGTGGGAGGGGTGATGTGGCATTAACACAAGACAGAACAAGAGGGGATATTAATAGGGTATTAAAAGTATCAACACAAGACAGAACACAAACAATGGGTATTGAATAGAAGTGTTTGTAGAAAGCCTATTGGTCCATATTTCTTGATGCTTCTATATTGGAGCGGAGTCTTGAGGTGGGTAGAATATAGTTGTGCAATAATTGGCTGTTGATTGCTGGTGTTGACTTCTTGATGTGTAGCGCCTCGCAAACGTCAAGCCGCCTGCTATCGCTGTATCTATCGATGATTTCTGTGTTGTTTTCTAGGATTTCTCTGGCGATGGTTTGGTTGTGGGAAGAGATTATATGTTCCTTAATGGAGCCCTGTTGCTTATGCATCGTTAAACGCCTAGAAAGAGATGTTGTTGTCTTGCCTATATACTGGGTTTTTTGGAGCTTACAGTCCCCAAGTGGGCATTTGAAGGCATAGACGACGTTAGTCTCTTTTAAGGCGTTCTGTTTTGTGTCTGGAGAGTTTCTCATGAGTAGGCTGGCCGTTTTCCTGGTTTTATAGTAAATCGTCAGTTGTATCCTCTGATTTTTGTCTGTAGGGATAACGTTTTTATTAACAATATCTTTCAGGACCCTTTCCTCCGTTTTATGAGCTGTGGAAAAGAAGTTCCTGTAAAATAGTCTAATAGGGGGTATAGGTGTTGTGTTAGTTGTCTCTTCAGAGGTTGCATGGCTTTTCACTTTCCTTCTTATGATGTCTTCGACGAAACCATTGGAGAAGCAGTTATTGACTAGGACCTGCCTTACCCTACAATAACTAGTAGTCAATAACGTCCTAGTTATTGATCGTTATTGACCACTAGCCGTTATTGACTAGTGGTCCTAGTCAATAACGGCTTCTCCAATGGTTTCGTCGAAGACATCATAAGAAGGAAAGTGAAAAGCCATGCAACCTCTGAAGAGACAACTAACACAACACCTATACCCCCTATTAGACTATTTTACAGGAACTTCTTTTCCACAGCTCATAAAACGGAGGAAAGGGTCCTGAAAGATATTGTTAATAGAAACGTTATCCCTACAGACAAAAATCAGAGGATACAACTGACGATTTACTATAAAACCAGGAAAACGGCCAGCCTACTCATGAGAAACTCTCCAGACACAAAACAGAACGCCTTAAAAGAGACTAACGTCGTCTATGCCTTCAAATGCCCACTTGGGGACTGTAAGCTCCAAAAAACCCAGTATATAGGCAAGACAACAACATCTCTTTCTAGGCGTTTAACGATGCATAAGCAACAGGGCTCCATTAAGGAACATATAATCTCTTCCCACAACCAAACCATCGCCAGAGAAATCCTAGTAAACAACACAGAAATCATCGATAGATACAGCGATAGCAGGCGGCTTGACGTTTGCGAGGCGCTACACATCAAGAAGTCAACACCAGCAATCAACAGCCAATTATTGCACAACTATATTCTACCCACCTCAAGACTCCGCTCCAATATAGAAGCATCAAGAAATATGAACCAATAGGCTTTCTACAAACACTTCTATTCAATACCCATTGTTTGTGTTCTGTCTTGTGTTGATACTTTTAATACCCTATTAATATCCCCTCTTGTTCTGTCTTGTGTTAATGCCACATCACCCCTCCCACCTCACTCAAATGTAGATATAAAATCTGAGATACGTAAGTTCTATTCAGTTGTGTATTTGTGAACTAAAGTCTTTGAAAATGTAATAAGTTTTACGAAACGCGCCCGTGTCGCGTCAGACTAGAAATAAAAATGAATTTTGGAGAATTAATTTTTGATTTACCTCCAACAGTGAAGCGTAATGTACGAAAGATTGAGAAAATTCGTGTTAGAATTATTAATCTTACTTTTTTGGTCATATTTAATAATATATGTCTACAGGAAAGACTGCTACCAAAATATACTAATATATATATATATATATATATATATATATATATATATATATATATATATATATATATATATATATATATATATATATATATATATATATATATATACAGTATACTTCAGCCTGAAGTCTCCAAAGGAATTTGTTGACTTACTGCGGGGCACACGGGCCACAGGGATAAGAGCCTCGTTGGAGGTAGAATTGCTGTTTACCAACGTACCTGTGGACGAGACAATCGGGATGATAGCCGACAGAGTGTATCGTGATCCAGCCTGTACTCCTCTTGACATACCCGAAAATATCCTAAAGAAACTACTCCAAGCTTGTACTAAAGAGGCACCCTTCTTGAGCCCGGATGGGCACATGTATAAGCAAGTAGATGGGGTCGCCATGGGTTCTCCCCTAGGTGTCCTGTTTGCAAACTTCTACATGGGTACCATCGAGCAAAAAGTCTTAGTCGACATGAACTTGAAACCGGCCATATACTGCAGGTATGTTGACGACATTTTTACACAGGTACCTGATGTCAGACACCTGCAGGAGCTGAAGGAGGCATTTGAGCAGAGTTCCGTGCTGCGTTTCACTTACGAGATGGAAAAGGATGGGAAGCTGCCCTTTCTAGATGTAACAGTCATGGAAAAGAGCGGAGGTTTCCACACTGCAGTCTACACTAAGGAAACGAACATAGGAATGTGGCTAAATGCCAACAGCGAATGCCCAGACAGGTACAAGAGGAGTGTTGTTAACGCATATGTCGACCGTGCTCTAAGCCACAGCTCAGAATGGAAGCAAGTCGACGAAGAACTCTGTAGGGTGAGGCAGGTCCTAGTCAACAACGGCTTCTCCAATGGTTTCGTCGAAGACATCATAAGAAGGAAAGTGAAACGCTATGCAACCTCTGAAGAGACAACTAACACAACACCTATACCCCCTATTAGACCATTTTACAGGAACTTCTTTTCCACAGCTCATAAAACAGAGGAAAAGGTCCTGAAAGATATTGTTAATAGAAACGTTATCCCTACAGACAAAAGTCAGAGGATACAACTGACGATTTACTATAAAACCAGAAATACAGCCAGCCTACTCATGAGAAACTCTCCAGACACAAAGCAGAACGCTTTAAAAGAGACCAACGTCGTCTATGCCTTCAAATGCCCACTTGGGGACTGTAAGCTCCAAAAAACCCAGTATATAGGCAAGACAACAACATCTCTTTCTAGGCGTTTAACGATGCATAAACAACAGGGCTCCATTAAGGAACATATAATCTCTTCCCACAACCAAACCATCGCCAGAGAAATCCTAGTAAACAACACAGAAATCATCGATAGATACAGCGATAGCAGACGGCTTGACGTTTGCGAGGCACTGCACATTAAGAAGTCAACACCAGCAATCAACAGCCAATTAATGCACAACTATATTCTACCCACCTCAAGACTCCGCTCTAATATAGAAGCATCAAGAAATATGGACCAATAGGCTTTCTACAATCACTTCCATTTCAATACCCATTGTTTCGTGTTCTGTCTTGTGTTGATGAAAATAATACCCTATTAAATACCACCTCACCCCATCCACCTCACTCAAATGTAGATATAAACAAATCGGAGCTATGTAAGTTCTATTCAGTTGTGTATGTGTGAAGTCTTTGAAAATGTAATAAGTTTTACGAAACGCGCTCAAGTGTCGCGTCAGACTAGAAATAAAAATGAATATTGGAGAATTGATTTTTGAATTGATTTTTGAGTAAATCAAAAATCAATTCTCCAAAATTCAATTTTATTTCTAGTCTGACGCGACACGAGCGCGTTTCGTAAAACTTATTACATTTTCAAAGACTTTAGTTTACAAATACACAACTGAATAGAACTTACGCATCTCCGATTTCGTTTATATCTACATTTGAGTGAGGTGGCATTAAAAGGGTATTAATTTCATCAACACAAGACAGAACAAGAGGTGGCATTAATAGGGTATTAATTTCATCAACACAAGACAGAACACGAAACAATGGGTATTGAATAGAAGTGATTGTAGAAAGCCTATTGGTCCATATTTCTTGATGCTTCTATATTGGAGCGGAGTCTTGAGGTGGGTATGTTGGATATTTCCAACATCGAATACAGCATTGTTGTATTCTCATTACTTATTACTAACCATACTAAATGTTGTATTAAGTAAAATTAACAACTCATAGAATTCTCATGTACTAATAATTCATCTGTGCATTAGGCTAGAATTCTCACGTCACCTGACGCCAGTATTGCGTCAGATTTCTTTACAGTAAAACACATTATATTCAATTTGTGTGAGAATTAAATACGATTCTCCATAATTAAAGCATTCTGTATGACAACTGATTGCAGACGAATTGTTCTCTAACTGAAAGCCGAATAGAGCGTTAGAATCATAGCGTCTACCTCACGATAGAGTTAACGTCATCAATGAATGCCATGGGGAGACATTAATTCCTCTCCCTTATATATTTACTATTCCTAAATCGGTAAATAATAATATTTCGTTCCTCTAAATAATAAACCCGTCCAGTCTTAAGAGTTTCAAGCGCGAATGCGAGAAATATTAATGTTCGTGACAATAATTTGTGTTATGAACGTCGACTCGGCGTGGGTTGGAGGGACGCCATCCATCCTCAGTACGCGGACACGTGCAGAGCCGAAAGGAGGCAGAACTGTGCTTACCGTACTCATAAAGGACGCCATTGCCCAGCAATTCGGGCAGGTGTTATTCATCCTCAGATGAAAGCCGCCACTGTGAGGCGTGAACGACCTTGCAGATAATATCTTCAACTAGTGCTGGTGTTAAATGAGGGACCCCTAGACTTGGTTCCTGACGACACGTGATTAGCCAGCTTGAAACGCATCAATCCAGGATAGGTTCACCGGAGCCTGGGATGCGAAATTACGGCAATCTTAATACTTATACAGTGCCCACAGCTAAGTACCCTTTATTTGATGCATCATTTACAGGTTTAATAATAGCGGGGCGATTGTTCGTCACGCAGCGGGATAACACCTAATAACAGGTGATTAGAATTCCATCTGTAGATATTAATAATCTTGAATATGAATTGAGTAGTTAAATCAATTGCTACTGGTAGTTATTTATCTTGCAGCTCGAGAGACGAATTCCTCATGCTGTCTTCTCCATGTTAACCGTGCCATTCGTCAGTGTACCAGACTTGGAGATTAAGAGAACTTCCATGGTTATCTAAAGGAATCTACTACAAGCTAAGGCTTATTTCTTTTTATCCATATCCTTGCAATTTGATGTATTCAGAATGTTTAATATTAATGTGTGATTTACTGTAACTCATTACTATGCTCATATTCATGTTCTTCTTTATATGAATAATATTATATTCAGCATTATTTATAGGATTAGATTATTATTAATTGAATTAGTGAACGAACCACACTGATTCCTGGACGTACTTACCTCCAGTAATAACCCCCCAATGTAGGTGTTTGAGGTTTGTTTCTTTAATAATACAGCCCATTAATTATTCTTATGATCATACTTTCTAGTCATATCCATAGTCACTGGTTTTCTCTAGAATTTTATCTAATGATCTGAAATTCTCAGTTTCCCTCTTTACTTTAAAAGCGGGTGGTCCTTCGTAATTTAATTTACTACTTTAATTATTAATTAATCAGAATCAAGCCCAAATAACCCACAGGGTAGAATATAGTTGTGCATTAATTGGCTGTTGGTTGCTGGTGTTGACTTCCTGATGTGTAGTGCCTCGCAAACGTCAAGCTGCCTGCTATCGCTGTATCTATCGATGATTTCTGTGTTGTTTACTAGGATTTCTCTGGCGATGGTTTGGTTGTGGGAAGAGATTATATGTTCCTTAATGGAGCCCTGTTGCTTATGCATCGTTAAACGCCTAGAAAGAGATGTTGTTGTCTTGCCTATATACTGGGTTTTTTGGAGCTTACAGTCCCCAAGAGGGCATTTGAAGGCATAGACGACGTTAGTCTCTTTTAAAGCGTTCTGTTTTGTGTCTGGAGAGTTTCTCATGAGTAGGTTGGCCGTTTTTCTGGTTTTATAGTAAATCGTCAGTTGTATCCTCTGATTTTTGTCTGTAGGGATAACGTTTCTATTAACAATATCTTTCAGGACCCTTTCCTCCGTTTTATTAGCTGTGGAAAAGAAGTTCCTGTAAAATAGTCTAATAGGGGGTATAGGTGTTGTGTTAGTTGTCTCTTCAGAGGTTGCATGGCGTTTCACTTTCCTTCTTATTATGTCTTCGACGAAACCATTGGAGAAGCCGTTGTTGACTAGGACCTGCCTTACCCAACAGAGTTCTTCGTCGACTTGCTTCCATTCTGAGCTGTGGCTGAGAGCACGGTCGACATATGCGTTAACAACACTCCTCTTGTACCTGTCTGGGCAGTCGCTGTTGGCATTTAGGCACATTCCTATGTTCGTTTCCTTAGTGTAGACTGCAGTGTGGAAACCTCCGCTCTTTTCCATGACTGTTACATCTAGAAAGGGCAGCTTCCCATCCTTTTCCATCTCGTAAGTGAAACGCAGCACGGAACTCTGCTCAAATGCCTCCTTCAGCTCCTGCAGATGTCTGACATCAGGTACCTGTGTAAAAATGTCGTCAACATACCTGCAGTATATGGCCGGTTTCAAGTTCATGTCGACTAAGACTTTTTGCTCGATGGTACCCATGTAGAAGTTTGCAAACAGGACACCTAGGGGAGAACCCATGGCGACCCCATCTACTTGCTTATACATGTGCCCTTCCGGGCTCAAGAAGGGTGCCTCTTTAGTACAAGCTTGGAGTAGTTTCCTCAGAATATTTTCTGGTATGTCAAGAGGAGTACAGGCTGGATCACGATACACTCTGTCGGCTATCATCCCGATTGTCTCGTCCACAGGTACGTTGGTAAACAGCGATTCTACGTCCAACGAGGCTCTTATCCCTGTGGCCCGTGTGCCCCGCAGTAAATCAACAAATTCCTTTGGAGACTTCAGGCTGAAGGCGCAAGGAACATAAGGAGTCAGCAGGCCGTTGAGTCGCTTCGCCAGTCTGTACGTGGGTGTGGGTATCTGGCTAATGATTGGCCGAAGTGGGTTTCCAGGCTTGTGTGTCTGTAAATGTCAAGACACACAAGCCTGGAAACCCAGATATCAGGAAAATAAGGGAGCAAGAAGTAAGCCTGGGTCTCGTCCTGAACCTTTCCAAGTGTGAAGTAGTCTCCTCCAACCCAAACATCGTAGCTAGAATAAAGTCTGCCTTGCCTGGAGCCCATGTCATTAGGGCCGAGAACAGCACCCTCCTTGGAGCCCCCCACGGGTCTAACGCCATTGAGGAGATCCTTCACAAGAAAAAATCGCAGACCTTAGGAGGATGGAAGACAGAATAGGTGACATCGATGCCCACGATGCTTTTTATCTCCTCACCAAATGCCTATCCCTTCCGAGGCTAACCTGCTTTCTGAGGTGCACCCCATCTTACGACAACCGAAAGCTTGGAGAGTATGACCTCTTACTGAAGACCATGCTGGATAAAGTTGTTAACCTCTCCTTCAACGAATGGCAGTGAGAACAAGCCACTCTTCCTGTTAGGCTCGGTGGCTTGGGTGTCCGCACTGCCACCCAAATTGCTGTCCCAGCCTTCCTGTCTTCCTCCTCAACATCAGATGACCTGGTTAAGGAAATTCTACCTGACACCCTGAGTGATGTAGCGGGGATACAGGACCCCCACTACACGGAATGCGACACGAAATGGGGTGCCATGGCAGACCCAGCACTCAGACCAGCCATGCCGAAAGCCAAGAAACAATCCAGTTGGGACAGCCCCATTGTAGACAAAGAAGCCACAGCTTTGCTGGAGGCAGCAACAACCCCCAGTGATCGTGCACGCCTCACAGCTGTGCAGGCTCCCCATGCAGGGGACTTCCTTTTGGCAGTCCCTATGTCTGCGACAGGCACACGTCTTGATCCGCAGGAGCTCCGTATTGCAGTCGCTCTCCGTCTTGCTGCCCTTATCCACACTGTTCATAAGTGTATTTGCGGTGAGGTAGATGGTGACGAATATGGATTGCATGGCCTGCACTGTGGAAAATCTGGTGGTTGGCACACTAGACACGACGAAGTCAACGACATCATTAAAAGAAGCCTTGCCTCTGCTCAGTGTCCAGCGGAGAGAGAGCCCCGCAACCTACTGAACCATGACTCTGTTAGCTTTGCCGGCCGACCAGACGGAATCACACTGCATCCTTGGAAGGGAGGCAGACAGTTGGCATGGGTCTATACTTGTGTATCCACCCTGGCATCCACATACATCAACCTCTCTGTTGGCCAAGCAGGAGCTGCGGCGACACACAGAGAAAGAGAAAAGTCAGCCAAGTACAGGCAATTAGATCATCGGTACAACTTTGTTCCAATAGGGTCTGAGACCCTAGGGGGAGAGAGAGTGCAAGAAGGTTGCTTAAGGATCTTGGTTCCAAGCTCAATGACACTACAAGAGACCCTAGAATGGCAAAGTTTTCTCTTTCAGCACCTCAGTGTCGCGATCCAGAGGGGGAATGCTCGCTGCGTCCTCGGTTCCTGCCCGGCGTCGGAGGAGTTCGAGGAAATCTACAGCCTCTAGGAAGCGAACTATTTTTTGTGTCCTCTTAATGTTCATTTCTTGTATAAAATCAGATATGTAACTGTATAACCTTGCATAATAAAGTGTACACCATAAAAAAGGGGGGGTGGTAGGAGAAGCGAACACTCTTATGTATTCAGAGTTAAATGACAAGTTTTTCCCTGAATGCTCTGTGTTCCCTTCTCTGAGGCTGTGGTTCCCTATATTTGCACCAGAGGTGGTAATCCCCCTATAAATATATATATATATATATATATATATATATATATATATATATATATATATATATATATATATATATGCGAACAAGCCTGAATGGTCCCCAGGACTATATGCGAATGAAAACTCACACCCCAGAAGTGACTCGAACCCATACTCCCAGAAGCAACGCAACTGGTAACTACAGGGCGCCTTAATCCGCTTGACCATCACGGCCGTCAAAAGGAAGTGATAGCCGAGGCTATTTGAGCCACTTCCCCGACGGCAACTCGGATGGTAATCTTGGGCATAGCATTTCACCAAATCACCTCATTCTTTGGGGCACACGTGAGGAACACAAATGCGAACAAGCCTGAATGGTCCCCAGGACTATATGCGAATGAAAACTCACACCCCAGAAGTGACTCGAACCCATACTCCCAGAAGCAACGCAACTGGTAACTACAGGGCGCCTTAATCCGCTTGACCATCACGGCCGTCAAAAGGAAGTGATAGCCGAGGCTATTTGAGCCACTTCCCCGACGGCAACTCGGATGGTAATCTTGGGCATAGCATTTCACCAAATCACCTCATTCTTTGGGGCACACGTGAGGAACACAAATGCGAACAAGCCTGAATGGTCCCCAGGACTATATGCGAATGAAAACTCACACCCCAGAAGTGACTCGAACCCATACTCCCAGAAGCAACGCAACTGGTAACTACAGGGCGCCTTAATCCGCTTGACCATCACGGCCGTCAAAAGGAAGTGATAGCCGAGGCTATTTGAGCCACTTCCCCGACGGCAACTCGGATGGTAATCTTGGGCATAGCATTTCACCAAATCACCTCATTCTTTGGGGCACACGTGAGGAACACAAATGCGAACAAGCCTGAATGGTCCCCAGGACTATATGCGAATGAAAACTCACACCCCAGAAGTGACTCGAACCCATACTCCCAGAAGCAACGCAACTGGTAACTACAGGGCGCCTTAATCCGCTTGACCATCACGGCCGTCAAAAGGAAGTGATAGCCGAGGCTATTTGAGCCACTTCCCCGACGGCAACTCGGATGGTAATCTTGGGCATAGCATTTCACCAAATCACCTCATTCTTTGGGGCACACGTGAGGAACACAAATGCGAACAAGCCTGAATGGTCCCCAGGACTATATGCGAATGAAAACTCACACCCCAGAAGTGACTCGAACCCATACTCCCAGAAGCAACGCAACTGGTAACTACAGGGCGCCTTAATCCTGATGGTCAAGCGGATTAAGGCGCCCTGTAGTTACCAGTTGCGTTGCTTCTGGGAGTATGGGTTCGAGTCACTTCTGGGGTGTGAGTTTTCATTCGCATATAGTCCTGGGGACCATTCAGGCTTGTTCGCATTTGTGTTCCTCACGTGTGCCCCAAAGAATGAGGTGATTTGGTGAAATGCTATGCCCAAGATTACCATCCGAGTTGCCGTCGGGGAAGTGGCTCAAATAGCCTCGGCTATCACTTCCTTTTGACGGCCGTGATGGTCAAGCGGATTAAGGCGCCCTGTAGTTACCAGTTGCGTTGCTTCTGGGAGTATGGGTTCGAGTCACTTCTGGGGTGTGAGTTTTCATTCGCATATAGTCCTGGGGACCATTCAGGCTTGTTCGCATTTGTGTTCCTCACGTGTGCCCCAAAGAATGAGGTGATTTGGTGAAATGCTATGCCCAAGATTACCATCCGAGTTGCCGTCGGGGAAGTGGCTCAAATAGCCTCGGCTATCACTTCCTTTTGACGGCCGTGATGGTCAAGCGGATTAAGGCGCCCTGTAGTTACCAGTTGCGTTGCTTCTGGGAGTATGGGTTCGAGTCACTTCTGGGGTGTGAGTTTTCATTCGCATATAGTCCTGGGGACCATTCAGGCTTGTTCGCATTTGTGTTCCTCACGTGTGCCCCAAAGAATGAGGTGATTTGGTGAAATGCTATGCCCAAGATTACCATCCGAGTTGCCGTCGGGGAAGTGGCTCAAATAGCCTCGGCTATCACTTCCTTTTGACGGCCGTGATGGTCAAGCGGATTAAGGCGCCCTGTAGTTACCAGTTGCGTTGCTTCTGGGAGTATGGGTTCGAGTCACTTCTGGGGTGTGAGTTTTCATTCGCATATAGTCCTGGGGACCATTCAGGCTTGTTCGCATTTGTGTTCCTCACGTGTGCCCCAAAGAATGAGGTGATTTGGTGAAATGCTATGCCCAAGATTACCATCCGAGTTGCCGTCGGGGAAGTGGCTCAAATAGCCTCGGCTATCACTTCCTTTTGACGGCCGTGATGGTCAAGCGGATTAAGGCGCCCTGTAGTTACCAGTTGCGTTGCTTCTGGGAGTATGGGTTCGAGTCACTTCTGGGGTGTGAGTTTTCATTCGCATATAGTCCTGGGGACCATTCAGGCTTGTTCGCATTTGTGTTCCTCACGTGTGCCCCAAAGAATGAGGTGATTTGGTGAAATGCTATGCCCAAGATTACCATCCGAGTTGCCGTCGGGGAAGTGGCTCAAATAGCCTCGGCTATCACTTCCTTTTGACGGCCGTGATGGTCAAGCGGATTAAGGCGCCCTGTAGTTACCAGTTGCGTTGCTTCTGGGAGTATGGGTTCGAGTCACTTCTGGGGTGTGAGTTTTCATTCGCATATAGTCCTGGGGACCATTCAGGCTTGTTCGCATTTGTGTTCCTCACGTGTGCCCCAAAGAATGAGGTGATTTGGTGAAATGCTATGCCCAAGATTACCATCCGAGTTGCCGTCGGGGAAGTGGCTCAAATAGCCTCGGCTATCACTTCCTTTTGACGGCCGTGATGGTCAAGCGGATTAAGGCGCCCTGTAGTTACCAGTTGCGTTGCTTCTGGGAGTATGGGTTCGAGTCACTTCTGGGGTGTGAGTTTTCATTCATATATATATATATATATATATATATATATATATATATATATATATATATATATATATATATATATGTCGTACCTAGTAGCCAGAACTCACTTCTCAGCCTACTATTCAAGGCCCGATTTGCCTAATAAGCCAAGTTTTCCTGAATTAATATATTTTTTCTATTTTTTTTCTTATGAAATGATAAAGCAACCCTTTTCTCTATGTATGAGGTCAATTTTTTTTTATTGGAGTTAAAATTAACGTATATATATGACCGAACCTAACCAACCCTACCTAACCTAACCTAACCTATATTTATAGGTAAGGTTAGGTTAGGTAGCCAAAAAAAGCTAGGTTAGGTTAGGTTAGGTAGACGAAAAAACATTAATTCATGAAAACTTGGCTTATTAGGCAAATCGGGCCTTGAATAGTAGGCTGAGAAGTGAGTTCTGGCTACTAGGTACGACATATATATATATATATATATATATATATATATATATATATATATATATATATATATATATATATATATATATGTATATATATATACATATGTCGTACCTAGTAGCCAGAACGCACTTCTCAGCCTACTATGCAAGGCCCGATTTGCCTAATAAGCCAAGTTTTTATGAAATATAGTTTTTTCGACTACCTAACCTACCTAACCTAACCTAACCTAACTTTTTTGGCTACCTAACCTAACCTGACCTATAAAGATAGGTTAGGTTAGGTTAGGTAGGGTTGGTTAGGTTCGGTCATATATTTACGTTAATTTTAACTCCAATAAAACAAAATTGACCTCATACATAATGAAGTGGGTAGCTTTATCATTTCATAAGATAAAAATTAGAGAAAATATATTATTTCAGGAAAACTTGGCTTATTAGGCAAATCGGGCCTTGCATAGTAGGCTGAGAAGTGAGTTCTGGCTACTAGGTACGACATATATATATATATATATATATATATATATATATATATATATATATATATATATATATATATATATATATATATATATATATATATATATATATATATATATATATATATATATATATATATATATATATATATATATATATTATATATATATTATATATACTAATATATATATATATATATATTAGTATATTTTGGTAGCAGTCTTTCCTGTAGACATATATTATTAAATATGACCGAAAAAGTAAGATAAATAATTCTAACACGAATTTTCTCAATCTTTCGTACATTACGCTTCACTGTTGGAGGTAAATCAAAAATCACTTCTCCAAAATTCATTTTTATTTCTAGTCTGACGCGACACGGGCGCGTTTCGTAAAACTTATTACATTTTCAAAGACTTCACAAATACACAACTGATTAGAACTTGCGTTTCCCTGATTTTATATCTACATTTGAGTGAGGTGGGAAGGGCGATGTGGCATTAACACAAGACAGAACACTAGGGGATATTAATAGGGTATTAAAAGTATCAACACAAGACAGAACAGAAACAATGGGTATTGAATAGAAGTGTTTGTAGAAAGCCTATTGGTCCATATTTCTTGATGCTTCTATATTGGAGCGGAGTCTTGAGGTGGGTAGAATATAGTTGTGCAATAATTGGCTGTTGATTGCTGGTGTTGACTTCTTGATGTGTAGTGCCTCGCAAACGTCAAGCCGCCTGCTATCGCTGTATCTATCGATGATTTCTGTGTTGTTTACTAGGATTTCTCTGGCGATGGTTTGGTTATGGGAAGAGATTATATGTTCCTTAATGGAGCCCTGTTGCTTATGCATCGTTAAACGCCTAGAAAGAGATGTTGTTGTCTTGCCTATATACTGGGTTTTTTGGAGCTTACAGTCCCCAAGTGGGCATTTGAAGGCATAGACGACGTTAGTCTCTTTTAAAGCGTTCTGTTTTGTGTCTGGAGAGTTTCTCATGAGTAGGCTGGCCGTTTTTCTGGTTTTATAGTAAATCGTCAGTTGTATCCTCTGATTTTTGTCTGTAGGGATAACGTTTCTATTAACAATATCTTTCAGGACCCTTTCCTCTGTTTTATGAGCTGTGGAAAAGAAGTTCCTGTAAAATAGTCTAATAGGGGGTATAGGTGTTGTGTTAGTTGTCTCTTCGGAGGTTGCATGGCTTTTCACTTTCCTTCTTATGATGTCTTCGATGAAACCATTGGAGAAGCCGTTATTGACTAGGACCTGCCTTACCCTACAGAGTTCTTCGTCGACTTGCTTCCATTCTGAGCTGTGGCTGAGAGCACGGTCGACGTATGCGTTAACAACACTCCTCTTGTACCTGTCAGGGCAGTCGCTGTTGGCATTTAGGCACATTCCTATGCTTGTTTCCTTTGTGTAGACTGCAGTGTGGAAACCTCCGCCCTTTTCCATGACTGTTACATCTAGAAAAGGCAGCTTCCCATCCTTTTCCGTCTCGTAAGTGAAACGCAGCACGGAACTCTGCTCAAATGCCTCCTTCAGCTCCTGCAGATGTCTGACATCAGGTACCTGTGTAAAAATGTCGTCAACATACCTGCAGTATATGGCCGGTTTCAAGTTCATGTCGACTAAGACTTTTTGCTCGATGGTACCCATGTAGAAGTTTCATGGTAGGTCGCTCTATTCTTATGTAAATTGCCTCAAGAATTTGTAATCTTCTTGAATCTTGGGTTTTGTCTATTATGCAAGTATTCTTGTTCAACATTTCTCTTGTTAGAGTAATGTCTTGTCTTGAGGCAATTTACATAAGAATAGAGCGACCTACCATGAACACCCAAATCACGGAACTATTTACTCTACCCACCATGAGAGTAAGGACAAGACAAGAACATATCGATGCCAACACAGAAGACAATGTCCAACATAACAGGCCAATTACACTGGATTAATCTTTGTGTTTAGATAGGAGATGCCTCGTATGGGCCAATAAGCCTTCTGCAGCCCCTATGTTTATCCCTTATGTATCCCCCCATGTTTTTCACCTTCATTGTATTATCACCTGACCTAATGCGGGTATAAAATCAACTAGTATTGTAAGATCTATTCACTTGAGAATGAACCATGGAGGTTCGAAACGTCGTGCAAATTATACAAATAAGTGTAATACACTCTATAGTAAATCACTTCTTTTCTTCACCTTAAAAGTACGAAAATGAGTTTTGGAGAACTCCTATTTCAATTAAGCCCAGATGCTAAGAAAATAGTTAGAGGGATAGAAGCCCTAAACCAGAAAATAATAAATACAGAATATGCGGTCATATTCAATGAAACATGTTTGAAAGAAAACCTGCTGCCAGTATACACCAATATATATATATATATATACATATATATATATATATATATATATATATATATATATACATATATATATATATATATATATATATATATATATATATATATATATATATATATATATATATATATATATATATATATATATATATATATATATTATTAAATATGACCGAAAAAGTAAGATTAATAATTCTAACACGAATTTTCTCAATCTTTCGTACATTTCTTTTCACTGTTGGTGGCAATTCAAAAATCAATTCTCCAAAATTCATTTTTATTTCTAGTCTGACGCGACACTTGAGCGCGTTTCGTAAAACTTTTCTTTTCAAACGTTTCTTTTCCACAGCTCATAAAACGGAGGAAAGGGTCCTGAAAGATATTGTTAATAGAAACGTTATCCCTACAGACAAAAATCAGAGGATACAACTGACGATTTACTATAAAACCAGAAAAACGGCCAGCCTACTCATGAGAAACTCTCCAGACACAAAGCAGAACTCTTTAAAAGAGACCAACGTCGTCTATGCCTTCAAATGCCCTCTTGGGGATTGTAAGCTCCAAAAAACCCAGTATATAGGCAAGACAACAACATCTCTTTCTAGGCGTTTAACGATGCATAAGCAACAGGGCTCCATTAAGGAACATATAATCTCTTCCCACAACCAAACCATCGCCAGAGAAATCCTAGTAAACAACACAGAAATCATCGATAGATACAGCGATAGCAGGCGGCTTGACGTTTGCGAGGCACTACACATTAAGAAGTCAACACCAGCAATCAACAGCCAATTAATGCACAACTATATTCTACCCACCTCAAGACTCCGCTCCAATATAGAAGCATCAAGAAATATGGACCAATAGGCTTTCTACAATCACTTCCATTTCAATATCCATTGTTTCGTGTTCTGTCTTGTGTTGATGAAATTAATACCCTATTAATGCCACCTCTTGTTCTGTCTTGTGTTGATGAAATTAATACCCTATTAATGCCACCTCACCCCATCCACCTCACTCAAATGTAGATATAAACAAAACCGGAGATGTGTAAGTTCTATTCAGTTGTGTATTTGTAAACTAAAGTCTTTGAAAATGTAATAAATTTTACGAAACGCGCTCGTGTCGCGTCAGACTAGAAATAAAAATGAATTTTGGAGAATTGATTTTTGAATTACCTCCAACAGTGAAAAGAAATGTACGAAAGATTGAGAAAATTCGTGTTAGAATTATTAATCTTACTTTTTCGGTCATATTTAATAATATATATATATATATATTAGTATATTGTGGTAGCAGTCTTTCCTGTAGACATATATTATTAAATATGACCGAAAAAGTAAGATTAATAATTCTAACACGAATTTTCTCTATCTTTCTTACATTTCTTTTCACTGTTGATGGTAATTCAAAGATCAATTCTCCAAAATTCATTTTTATTTCTAGTCTGACGCGACACTTGAGCGCGTTTCGTAAAACTTATTACATTTTCAAAGACTTTAGTTTACAAACACACAACTGAAACTGAATAGAGCTTTCACATCTTCGAGGTTTATATCTACATTTGGGTGAGGTGGATGAGGTGAAAAACGAACTTTCAACAATGGGTATTCAATGGGTATTAAATTCCAACACAAGACAGAACACGAAACAATGGGTATAGAATGGAAGTAATTGCAGAAAGCCTATTGGTTCATATTTCTTGATGCTTCTATATTGGAGCGGAGTCTTGAAGTGGGTAGAATATAGTTGTGCATTAATTGGCTGTTGATTGCTGGTGTTGACTTCTTGATGTGTAGTGCCTCGCAGACGTCAAGCCGCCTGCTATCGCTGTATCTATCGATGATTTCTGTGTTGTTTGCTAAGATTTCTCTGGTGATGGTTTGTTTGTGGGAAGAGATTATATGTTCCTTAATGGAGCCCTGTTGCTTATGCATCGTTAAACGCCTGGAAAGAGATGTTGTTGTTTTGCCTATATACTGTTTTTTTTTAGGCTTACAGTCCCCAAGAGGGCATTTGAAGGCATAGACGACGTTGGTCTCTTTTAAAGCGTTCTGCTTTGTGTCTGGAGAGTTTCTCATGAGTAGGCTGGCCGTTTTTCTGGTTTTATAGTAAATCGTCAGTTGTATCTTCTGATTTTTGTCTGTAGGGATAACGTTTCTACTGACAATATCTTTCAGGACCCTTTCCTCCGTTTTATGGGCTGTGGAAAAGAAGTTCCTGTAAAATAGTCTAATAGGGGGTATAGGTGTTGTGTTAGTTGTCTCCTCAGAGGTTGCATGGCGTTTCACTTTCCTTCTTATGATGTCTTCCACGAAACCATTGGAGAAGCCGTTGTTGACTAGGACCTGCCTTACCCTACAGAGTTCTTCGTCGACTTGCTTCCATTCTGAGCTGTGGCTGAGGGCACGGTCGACATAAGCGTTAACAACACTCCTCTTGTACCTGTCCGGGCAGTCACTGTTGGCATTCAGGCACATTCCTATGTTTGTTTCCCTAGTGTAGACTGCAGTGTGGAAAACTCCGCTCCTTTCCATGACTGTTACATCTAGAAAGGGCAGCTTCTCATCCTTCTCCATCTCGTAAGTGAAACGCAACACAGAATTCTGCTCAAATGCCTCCTTCAGCTCCTGCAGATGTCTGAAATCAGGTACCTGTGCAAAAATGTCGTCAACATACCTGCAGAATATGGCCGGTTTCAAGTTCATGTCGACTAAGACTTTTTGCTCGATGGTACCCATGTAGAAGTTTGCAAACAGGACACCTAGGGGAGAACCCATGGCGACCCCATCTTCTTCAACTGAAGAAGTACTGAAGAGACAACCAACACAACACCTATACCCCCTATTAGACTATTTTACAGGAACTTCTTTTCCACAGCTCATAAAACGGAGGAAAGGGTCCTGAAAGATATTGTTAATAGAAACGTTATCCCTACAGACAAAAATCAGAGGATACAACTGACGATTTACTATAAAACCAGAAAAACGGCCAGCCTACTCATGAGAAACTCTCCAGACACAAAACAGAACGCTTTAAAAGAGACTAACGTCGTCTATGCCTTCAAATGCCCTCTTGGGGACTGTAAGCTCCAAAAAACCCAGTATATAGGCAAGACAACAACATCTCTTTCTAGGCGTTTAACGATGCATAAGCAACAGGGCTCCATACCTTGAGGTTACCTTGAGGTTACCTTGAGGTGCTTCCGGGGCTTAGCCTCCCCGCGGCCCGGTCGTCGACCAGGCCTCCTGGTTGCTGGACTGATCAACCAGGCTGTTGGACGCGGCTGCTCGCAGCCTGACATATGAGTCACAGCCTGGTTGATCAGGTATCCTTTGGAGGTGCTTATCCAGTTCTCTCTTGAACACCGTGAGGGGATTGCCAGTTATGCCCGTTATGTGTAGCGGAAGCGAGTTGAACAGTCTCGGGCCTCTGATGTTGATAGAATTCTCTCACAGAGTACCTGATGCACCTCCGCTTTTTAACGGGGGTATTCTGCACATCCTGCCATGTCTTCTGGTCTCATGTGATGTTATTTCTGTGTGCAGGTTTGGGACCAGCCCCTCTAATATTTTCCACGTGTAAATTATTATGTATCTCTCCCGCCTGCGCTCAAGGGAGTACAGATTTAGGCTCTTTAGTCGGTCCCAATAGTTTAGGTGTTTTACTGAGTGGATTCTAGCAGTAAAGGATCTCTGCACGCTCTCCAGGTCAGCAATTTCTCCAGCTTTGAAAGGGGCTGTCATTGTGCAGCAGTACTCCACTCTAGAGAGCACAAGCGTTTTGAAAAGTGTCATCATCGGTATAGCATCTCTAGTGTGAAAAGTTCTTGTTATCCAACCTGTCATTTTTCTTGCAGTTGTGACGGCTACTTTATTGTGTTCTTTAAAGGTAAGGTCTTCCGACATGAGTACACCCAGATCCTTTACATTGCCTTTACGTTCTATGTTATGATTTGCCTGAGTTTTGTACGTGGTTTCCGTTTTTATATTTTCATTTTTTCCATAGCGCATGAGATGGAACTTATCTTCGTTAAACACCATATTATTTTCTGTAGCCCATAGAAAGACCTGATCTACATCTGACTGGAGGTTTGCCGTGTCCTCTATGTTGCCTACTCTCATGAAGATCCTAGTGTCATCTGCAAAGGATGATACAGTGCTATAGGTTGTGTTCTTGTCTATGTCCGATATGAGGATGAGAAAAAGTACTGGAGCAAGCACAGTACCCTGGGGAACTGAGCTCTTCACGGTTGATGGGCTGGATTTTATTTTGTTGACTATTACACATTGGGTTCTGTTGGTCAGGAAATTGTAGATCCATCTGCCTATTTTTCCGGTAATTCCTTTTGAACGCATTTTATGTGTAATAACGCCATGGTCACATTTATCAAAAGCTTTTGCGAAATCTGTGTAAATTACATCAGCGTTTTGTTTGTCTTCCATAGCATCTAATGCCATATCATAGTGGTCGAGCATCTGCGACAGGCAAGAGCGCCCTGTTCTGAAACCATGTTGTCCGGGGTTATGGAGATGCTGTGATTCCATGTATTTTGTGATCTTACTTCTTAGCACTCTCTCAAAAAATTTTATAATTTGCGATGTTAGTGCTATCGGTCTGTAATTTTTTGCCTCTGCCTTATTTCCTACTTTATGAAGTGGTGCTATCTCTGCTGTTTTTAGTATATCAGGAATAACGCCAGTATCTAGGCTTTGTCTCCACAGAATGTGGAGGGCCTGCGATAGTGTTTGTTTACAGTTCTTGATGAATATGGAGTTCCAAGAATCCGGGCCTGGTGCAGAGGGCATAGGCATACTATTTATGGCTTCTTCAAAATCCAGTGGGGATAGGGTGACGTCTGATATATGATTTGATGTTGGTATCATATCCATGAAAAATTCATTTGGGTTCAAAAATTCATTTGGGTTTGGGATTATATGTTCCATTAAGGAACATATAATCTCTTCCCACAACCAAACCATCGCCAGAGAAATCCTAGTAAACAACACAGAAATCATCGATAGATACAGCGATAGCAGGCGGCTTGACGTTTGCGAGGCATTACACATCAAGAAGTCAACACCAGCAATCAAGAGCCAATTAATGCACAACTATATTCTACCCACCTTAAGACTCCGCTCCAATATAGAAGCATCAAGAAATATGGACCAATAGGCTTTCTACAATCACTTCTATTCTATACCCATTGTTTCATGTTCTGGCTTGTGTTGATGAAATTAATACCTTATTAAATACCACCTCACCCCATCCACCTCACTCAAATGTAGATATAAACAAAATCGGAGATGTGTAAGTTCTATTCAGTTGTGTATGTGTTAACTAAAGTCTTTGAAAATGTAATAAGTTTTAGGAAACGCGCTCAAGTGTCGCGTCAGACTAGAAATAAAAATGAATTTTGGAGAATTGATTTTTGAATTACCTCCAACAGTGAAAAGAAATGTACGAAAGATTGAGAAAATTCGTGTTAGAATTATTAATCTTACTTTTTCGGTCATATTTAATAATATACATATATATATATATATATATATATATATATATATATATATATATATATATATATATATATATATATATATATATATATATATATATATATATACATATATACATATATGTATATATGTATATGTATACATATACATATACAGAGTCACAGAGGTCCTGTCCAGCGAGCTTAACATCTGGTTCTTGGATGATGGTACCCTAGCTGGTTCCCAAGACTCCCTCCTGGAGGGCATCAGAAAAATCCAGGAGCAAGGTGCAGTTTTAGGCCTCACCCTGAACCCTTCTAAATGTGAAATAATATGTTCCAACCAGGGCATCGTAGAGAGAATAGAGGGTCTTCTGCCAAATATCCATAAAACTAAACCTGAAGACAGCACACTCCTAGGAGCTCCCCTGGGGTTGAAAGCCATCGATGAGGTCCTTGATAAGAAAATCGCCGACCTTAAGAGGATGGATGGGAGGATTGAGGATATTGATGCTCATGATGCACTCTACCTCGTCACCAGATGTCTGTCCCTCCCCAGGTTAACCTACTTTCTGAGGTGTTCACCATCTTACAGTAGCCAAAAACTAAGTGAGTATGACCGGTTACTGAAATCAATGCTAGAAAAAGCCCTTAACCTCTCTCTCGATGACCTACAGTGGAAACAAGCCTCTCTTCCCGTAAGACTTGGGGGCCTCGGAGTTCGAACAGCAACGCAAATCGCTGTTCCAGCCTTCCTGTCCTCCTTATCAGCATCCGACGACCTTGTGAAGGAAATTCTACCTGCCCACTTACATCAGCTGGCAGGTGTACATGATCCCAATTTTACACGCTGTGCCACAGAGTGGGCCTCTCGTGCAGGCCAATCACCTCAACCACCATCCCCAAAATCCCACAAGCAATCCAGCTGGGATGGTCCCATTGTAGACCAAGTTGCTGCAGAGTGCCTGGGTGCTGCAACAACACAACACGACATTGCTCGCCTCACAGCAGTAGCAGCACCACATGCAGGGGATTTCCTGTCAGCACCCCAATGTCGGCAACTGGCACGCGTCTCACACCACACGCCCTCCGAATTGCTGTGGCCCTCCGCCTTGCTGCCCCAATCCACACCAGATATAGGTGTATTTGCGGCGAGGTGGTGGCTGACAGGTACGGTCACCATGGCCTACTCTGCCAAAGCACAGGGGGATGGCACTCGAGGCACAGTGAAGTTAACGACATCATCAAGAGGAGCCTCACCACAGATGGATGCCCAGCTGAAAGAGAGCCCCATTACCTAACGCCCCGTAACTCTGATGCTCTTATTGGTCGCCCGGATGGTATCACAGTGAACCCCTGGAAGAATGGCAAGCAGTTGGTATGGGACTACACGTGCGTATCAACCCTGGCTAACACCTACATTAACCTCAGTGTTGCACAACCAGGTGGCGCTGCCACCCACAGGGAAGCAGCCAAATCCCGTAAGTATAGAGAACTGGATCACCACTACAATTTTGTCCCCATTGCTTCTGAGACGCTCGGCGCCTGGGGTAAAAGTGCTACCAGTTTTTTGAAGGAACTGGGTTCTAGGCTCATTGAAACAACAAGGGACCCGAGAGCTGCAAGCTTTCTTTTCCAGCGCCTCAGTGTGGCGATACAGAGGGGAAATGCGCACTGCATCCAGGGTTCCTGCCCGCCATCTGAGGAGCTGGAGGAACTCGACAACCTATGACAACCATCTTTGTAACCCATATGTAACTCCTTTTTTGTAATAAAGTTCAAATAAAGTAAATATATATGTGTACATACAAAAGAATGGGGGTGGTAGGAGAAGATAATATTAGTGTTCAGTGAGAAACCACAAGGTCTCCTCTGAATACTTTTTATTTTCTTCTCCGAGGCTATGGGTCCCCACATTGGCACCAGAGGTGGTACCCTCACAAACTATATATATATATATATATATATATATATATATATATATATATATATATATATATATATATATATATATATATATATATATATATATGATCTATGTTCCCTTCGGGAATCTTAATTTTAAGATGAATAGGAAAACCAGGGATATACTGAACATCTTGTTTCAGATTCTTTACTTTAAAATGCATAACGTTTCGAATACTTCTCGAATTCATCATCAGATCTAAAAGAAAAAACAGAAATCACAATCAAATATCTGGTAAACAAAGAACTCATACTGAATATAATTGCCTATCAAAGAAAGGAAAATGATTAAAAAAAACACTTAAGCTTACTTAAAGTGATCAATACAAATTAAACTTATTAACTGTCACATAGATAAAAGCTTATTCAAAAATCCATTAAATTATAATAGGAATTTTGTAACTACTATAACAAACTATACTATTAAACGTACGCAAAGTGATCAACACGAGTGAAACTTGATAGCCAACACATTGATACTAAACACTATAACAAATATTCATATAATGACTACAAATCTACAAAAAAATGTATATAAAATGCAAACAGAATAAGCGACAATTATAAAGTACTAACCAAACTCTTATAAAAACTCAAATAATAAATAAAACTAAATACCAAAAAATGTATTATATATTCTAAATAAATAGATTATAATAATGTACAATGTCAAGATTTGAAATAAGTAAGAAAAGGCAAAGACATGGTAAACTAAACAAAATTATAATAAAATTAAACTACCAGAATGAACTATAAATCAAATTACAGGTCCTACTGTGCACTATACAGTGTACAATTGAACAGCCGAGAGGTTGCTATTTAACAGAGGCCGCAGCTCCTTTATATATAAGGATTCCATTACTCTCAAATCTGACTGGCCATTCATACAAGTGTCCAGAATTTTAAAATCAGATTCCAGCGGAGAATGATTAAACTCATAACAATGGTTTCTAATCTCCGAAAATGCTGGTTTAGACAATGGTAATCCAGTCCTAAAAGATAATCCCCGGTGCTCAAGTATCCTAATCTTAAAGTTCCGAATGGAACTCCCGATATATCCAGCATTACAGCTGGAACAATTATACATATATACGACATTAGAGCACAAGGGGGTAGGCACTTTATCTTCAAATTTAAAATAAGAGCCTATGGTATTTGTGTTGACAAAAATAAATCTAAAGTCTACTTGAGGATATCAATGCTGCAACAGTTTCCTCAAACGACTTCTTACAGAAAAACTAATAGTGCCATAAAATGGTAATTTAATATATTTAATATATTAATGTATTTATAGACCCCCTTTTCGTATATTTTGAAATGTGAGGATAAACTAAATAGTTTTAAGAGGTCTGAAAGACTTTCTTTTTGATTATACAAAATTGCTTGCAACTGGCTCTAAGCCAGGCATCTTATATGGGTTACCTAAAGTTCATAAAACAGGTATACCGATTCGTCCTATTTTATCAGCGAGTGGCACTTTTAATTACAAACTGGCAAAGTTTCTGGTTCCATTATTAGAACCATTAACGCATAATGAATTTACTGTGAGAAATTCTCAGGATTTTGTAAAGGAACTTTCCTCTTTAAATTTTGAGTTCCCAACTATAATGGCCAGTTTCGATGTTGAATCACTCTTTACTAATATTCCTTTGTTGGAAACCATTGATATTTGTGTAAATCAGTTATTTGCTGACACTAATTTAGTGTCCGGATTTTGTAGTAAAATATTCAGACGGCTGTTAGAAATAGCGGTTAAAGACTCTGTCTTTATGTTTAATAATAAATATTATAAACAAATTGACGGAGTAGCAATGGGGTCTCCCTTAGGTCCTGCACTTGCTAATGCTTTTTTGAGTTTTCATGAAACAAATTGGCTTGATAAATGTCCCTTGGCCTTTAAACCAGTCTTGTACAGGAGATATGTAGATGACACTTTTTTGTTATTTAAAGACCAATGTCATATTGAGAAATTTAGAGAGTATCTTAATGCACAACATAGTAATATACGTTTTACTGCAGAGTATGAAGTGGATAATTCATTGTCGTTTCTTGATGTAAAAGTGAATAACCTTAATGGGTTCAACACTAATGTTTTTAGGAAACCAACTTTTACTGGTTTAGGTTTAAATTTTAATTCTTTTGTTCCTGATATTTTTAAGAAAAATGCAATTAACACTCTACTGAATAGGGCTTTTGTTTTATGTTCAAATTGGAATAACTTTGATCAAGAAATTAATTTTCTTGTGAGTTTTTTTTTCAAATAATGGTTATCCTTTGCATATGGTTTATACCTTTATAAGGAATTTCTTAAATAAGAAGTTTCACCCATCGTGTAGGATTACTACAGTAGAAAGGGATATTAAATATATTAAATTACCATTTTATGGCACTATTAGCTTTTCTGTAAGGAGTCGTTTGAGGAGACTGTTGCAGCATTGTTATCCTCAAGTAGACTTTAGATATATTTTTGTCAACACAAATACCATAGGCTCTTATTTTAAATTTAAAGATAAAGTGCATACCCCCCTGTGCTCTAATGTCGTATATATGTATAATTGTTCCAGCTGTAATGCTGGATATATCGGGAGTTCCATTCGGAACTTTAAGATTAGGATACTTGAGCATCGGGGAGTATCTTTCAGGACTGGATTACCATTGTCTAAACCAGCATTTTCGGAGATTAGAAACCATTGTTATGAGTTTAATCATTCTCTGCTGGAATTTGATTTTAAAATTCTGGACACTTGTATGAATGGCTAGTCAGACTTGAGAGTAATGGAATCCTTATATATAAAAGAGCTGCGGCCTCTGTTAAATAGCAACCTCTCGGCTGTTCAATTGTACACTGTATAGTGCACAGTAGGACCTGTAATTTGATTTATAGTTCATTCTGGTAGTTTAATTTTATTATAATTTTGTTTAGTTTACCATGTCTTTGCCTATTCTTACTTATTTCAAGTCTTGACATTGTACATTATTATAATCTTTTTATTTAGGACATATAATACATTTTTTGGTATTTAGTTTTATTTAATATTTGAGTTTTTATAAGAGTTTGGTTAGTACTTTATAATTGTAGCTTATTCTATTTGCATTTTATATACATTTTTTTTGTAGATTTGTAGTCATTATATGAATATTTGTTATAGTGTTTAGTATCAATGTGTTGGCTATCAAGTTTCACTCGTGTTGATCACTTTGCGTACGTTTAATAGTATGGTTTGTAATAGTAGTTACAAAATTCCTATTGTAATTTAATGGATTTTTGAATAAGCTTTTATCTATGTGACAGTTAATAAGTTTTATTTGTATTGATCACTTTAAGTAAGCTTAAGTGTTTTTTTTAATCATTTTCCTTTCTTTGATAGGCAATTATATTCAGTATGAGTTCTTTGTTTACCAGATATTTGATTGTGATTTCTGTTTTTTCTTTTAGATCTGATGATGAATTCGAGAAGTATTCGAAACGTTATGCATTTTAAAGTAAAGAATCTGAAACAAGATGTTCAGTATATCCCTGGTTTTCCTATTCATCTTAAAATATATATATATATAATGTGTGTGTGTGTTTATAAATTCCTTTTTTTATTATTAAGCCTAGGTATTGGCAGCATTGTGCTGCTACCCTATTCTATGTGAAGAATTGCAAAGTGTAAATAAAAAACTGGCCACAAGTTTATCTAATAACTGCTCCTCACAGGCTTCACGAAAAAATTAACACATAATAAATAGAATGACAATGTAGAGTTGAATACATGTATAATCACGAAGGAAAATTAAAACAGGAAATTACTCAAGCACTTCCATATTAATCAACCCATCAATCAAAGTATATTATGATGTGTTGATTATCACGAAAGTGCTTGAGTAATTTCCCGTTTGATTTTTCCTTCGGGGTTATACAGTGTTATATGTATATATTTTCATATTATAATTCGTAATATGTAAATATCTCTGAGTGAAATAATGTACATTCGTATTTTTTATTTTTAAGAGAAGAAACCTTCATAAGTTTAGTGCGTCAGCTAAGTGTGCTGTCGACCACTCATAGCTTTACATAAACTGGATATAACTCAATTTTTCTCTACTACACAACACGGAGGATCGATTTTAAGATTTTGGAACATAAACAAAAGATTATAGTCCTTCATGTTAGTTATATATGCATTCTCTGCTTGAAACTTGAAGTAAATATGTCTTTTATGATATTAGAATTAGTTTTATAATAGCAAGATATTATACCCGTAGTTATTAAGTAAATGAACACTGGTGAATATAATATATGAGAGGTGATGAGCCCTGCCTGATGGGATCATTTACTATCACCAAATGCCCTTGTTCACCAAGTAGTAAAGGTGTACCTTAGCTATACATACCTATTTCTAATTTATTTACTTTGGTTTTATTTTGAAATTAAATCTGGGTGAGACATAAAATAAAAATATGCTGCACAAATGATGTTAGGTAAGGAGAAGGGTAAAAGCGTCAAAAACTTTATTCATTGAATACTTAAAACTATAATTATGACTATATGGACTATTAAAAAAGAGAGAGAGGGAAGTAGGGGTCCAAGACTCTTCCTGTTACACAACTTAGGTGTGGAACAAGTAGTTATCAAAAGAAGGCACCATGCCGGGAAGGCTATGTAGTAGTAAGTCACTGAGGTGAGGCAGCTACTTATTTGAGGAATGATTATTTTATTTATAGTATTAAGTTTTAGTATTTAATGTTTTTCCTGCCTGAAACGCTTTGCGTAATAGTGGCTTTAGGCATTGTATGTACTAGCTCTATCTATAAATCTATCAATTTTTGTATAACCTCTTGTATGTATGTACTTTACCTGAATAAACATTTGAATTTTAAATTTGAATTTGAATTTGTACCTTATAAGCTGAGGCAGCTTATTTTATTTGAGGAATACTCAGTTGATTCATCTACATTTAACATAGAACAAATTAGTGTCCAAGACCTCTTCCTGTTACACAATTTGGCTGTGTGTAACCAAACTAGAAATGCTCTACAAATCAAGGGACCCAGAATGTGGAATGACCTCCCGAATCATGTCAAAGGCTGTACCTCTCTCAACCACTTTAAGAGTAAAACCAAGTACTACCTAGTTAACTCCATGTAACCTACCTTAATTACCCCCTAAATGTCAACCCATGTCTTACCATTTGGTATGAAGTCACTGATAACAGGGCAATCACATATATAGTGTTGGAGAGTATGTTCTCTCAAGTAAGATTGAAAACAGATGTTTTTTCCACCAAGAGGGTTATAAACCCATGGAACCGCCTACCCGCTGAAGCCGTAAATGCCAAATTCCAGCTAAAAACTATCATTAAGACAGTTAGCGGGCCCTTTAACAAGCCGCCGGCTTTCTGTCCTCATCGAGGCCACTAGATAGTTAGTGGCCCTTGGGTAAATTTAGTAATTATATACAATAATTGTCAGTGCATCTTCCGAGCAACAAGGACAGCTACACAGTATCTCTTAGAATTACGTAGGTAAACAACAAATGTAACATATTTGTTTACTACAATGTCGGTGCTGGCTGTAGAAGTTGAAAAAACATAGTTTTACTTCGAAATATACTAATTTTATATGAAAATTCGACGTAAATAGGAGGTAGTAGAGCTCCGATAAGCCAGCGCTAAATCTTCAATATGAAGAATGTTGCCTGCTTTCTGATTGGCCAAACGAAACACAGTAGTGACTTCTGTCGGCACGCAGGTGAACCAGACCCAAAACCCAAATATCTTCGTAAGTGGACCTACCTGAATTGCACCTAAGCATCTTCTTAGGGCATATTTAGGAAGCTTCATAGCAAACCTACTAACGAATAAATACATGGAGCTTCATGAGTCTAGGTCCTGGTTTTAGAGAAAACATTTTGTATCATGAGTCTTACATTGAGGTATTATAGAAAACGTGATATCAGTAACTTGTATATAAAGTGCAAGGTGCAAGAGAATTTCGTGATACATAAGATGCACTGGCAGCTTAGTTTAGTTATGGCAGGCAGTTAATTATAACAATTGAAGGACCTGTAATGAAATTGTTATTTGTCTTTATTAAGCCTTCTTACCATCAGAACTAATATGATAGCACCTTGGGTGGTAGCATGAAGGAGAATTAATTTTGATGGGAGATTAATGTAATAGCAAAATGTACAGTTTAGCGACTTATTACCAATGTGCCATTTGTATTTTCATGCGTATATCTTAGAAAGTACTTTGAAACCTAAGGACGAGTCGATAGTCATAGAAGAAGTTCATGGATGGTCATGTGGGTAATTCTACATCATCTGTAATAAGTGAATTGTTAAGGAAAACATTGTAATTTTGCTTTGTCAGACAATATTGTGTCAGATAATGTTCCTTATTTTTTATCTGGGGAATGGAAAGATTATTTAGGAAGAATGGTATGAACTTTGTAAAGCCTGCTTCATATAATCCACCTTCCGGTTGAAAGAACATGATCATTAAACAGAAGGGGTTACAGCAGTTAACAGAAGATTCTATTAATATTAGACCGTAGATTTTGTATGATCAAAGAAAACTATTCATGCCACCACTGGTAAATCTCTTTCTGAACTAATTTAATAGGGATTTCAAAGTGTTCACACAGGAGCTGTAAAGACAGTCAGTTAGTAACCAAGCTAATCAGTTGCTCCAGGGAGACGAGTTCTTTCTATCCTGTGTTGCGAAGCTCAAGGAAGAAGCACGTACTTTTTTTTTAAAACAGAGCGAGTACAGCGTATAGTAACCATATAAACAGGAAAGCACAGAATAACAAAGAACACAGAATAACAACAACACAGATAACAAGTAACACAGATCAACACAAAAGTGAAAACAAAGAATAACAGAAAACACATAAGAACACACACACACACACACACACACACACACACACACACACACACACACACACACACACACACACACACACACACACACACACACACACACATACACACACACACACACACACACACACACACACACACACACACACACACACACACACACACACACACAAGCAGCACTACCCAGATGGTGCGCGCCAAAAGCGTCAGTAATGACACAAGCGCACAAGGAGCACAATAAACCAAGGGTAAATTATAAACAAGGAATACACATACAAAGAAACACATACAAAAATAACACAAACGCAAAACACACGCACCATGCGCCACACCACACAACAGTAGACAACACACGCACCATGCGCCACACCACACAACAGCAGACAACACACGCACCATGCGCCACACCACACAACAGCAGACAACACACGCACCATGCGCCACACCACACAACAGCAGACAACACACGCACCATGCGCCACACCACACAACAGCAGACAACACACGCACCATGCGCCACACCACACAACAGCAGACAACACACGCACCATGCGCCACACCACACAACAGCAGACAACACACGCACCATGCGCCACACCACACAACAGCAGACAACACACCACAGAAACGAGAACACAATAACAAACATGTTAATATAGCACTGTAAATACAACATAGTAAGGAAATGCAGGAAAATAACAATGGAATACAACAAAGCAATACACAGCACAGTACATAAAATAAAGGAAACAGAACACATTAGCATTACATAGTAAAATAACATAGTAAAAAATAAAGGAATCGGTATAGTACAAACCGACATTGGAACATATAACACAGTAAAATGACACAGATAACAGAACAAAGTGTAAAAATAGCATAAACACACAAACAAACAACACATGCCACCCATACGGGGCGTGCCAACAGGAACCATAATGATAAGCACATAACACAAGGCAGCAAGACATAATGACAATGAACACAAGCATACAAAAACGCACAACAATGGAACACATACGAGACAAACACAGCCACCCAGCACACAAACCCGACCCCCACAGACAGAGGACGGCCAGCCACCAAGCAGAAAAAACACCCACGCACCAGACACATCAGGAGAGAGACGGACATGCCACACAACACCACAACACACCCATACCCACCCACACACAAACAAAACCCTGCCACACAAGGTAACCAAGCAAAACCCCAGACTCATGAGTTTATCTTCAACTTAAATGATGAGATGAAAATCAGCCTCTGATAATATAGTCTTTAGTGAGTATTTTCATTAGTGAGTACAGACCTCAGTTTGTACTCTGCTGACCCTAGCTAATTTCCCTAATGCCTACTTATGTAAGGAATTTTATTCTAATAGTGGCAATGACCGTTTCTTTAACCGTTCCACCCTAGCTTTGGTGGTGAGCAGTTTTGCCTGCTCATGTGTTAATAAATTGGCTACAGTGTCATACACCTTTTCTGAGGCATTACAAAACACATGCAGCTTAATTAGTTGATAAGTTTTTACTGTTTTACGAAGAAACTTTAAGGTTGTTTAGGATACTTAGACCTGTTGTTATTGTAGCCATTTTTCTGGTAAGGTGTTGGTTTAACATTTCAACTTACAACTGGAAGTATTTTAAAAGTAGTATTAGTAGTATCATCCCAATCTATTTTTTTTTCGCCAGCATTCCTGCATAAGCAGTTTACCCTTAATTAATTTCGGTTTACTAGTCCCAAAGGGTCAAATGGTTTACTGACTCCTGACAGTAGTTTCCTCCTAGTTAAGTTGTGGGTATCTGCTTCCACCAATCTAATCATTTTGAATATTGGAAGACCACGACTGGAGAAGCTTATTTGCGCCCTACTTGCACCCTACAACTCTCGATAGCCTCGTGAAATAATTTTAGCATTTTTTTTTATCACTGCTGGTAGTTCCCTGGAAATTGTCAACATACAGATTATTGCTAATTTCAGTTTTGTTTGGCCTATTAGACTTCTAATGTAAATTGTCGGAAAATCCGACAGCATTTAATATATCATACATACAGATAATAGCTGTATTACCAACAAGTTACCCATAGAAAACGTAACTTGTAGTGGAATTACCGTCTATAGAAAACGGGATATCATCACCACATACTATTATAATTCACCAGCTATTCTGCTGGGAATTATTCTTAAATACATAAGTCTTTGGACTTTACCATCATAAAAACATCTTATATAAATTAACTTAATTATCAATATTAAAGTAGAGTAAATGTGACCCTTCTATCACTTTCTGAAATCTGGACAATGTAAGCCAGGCGTCAGAGGAGGAAGGAGGGCAGCCATTGTTGTTTATATGAGACCAGAGGCTCACACGGGAGCAAATTCGGCTCCTGTTAAATTTACTTGGACGTAGTGTTATGGAACCCAAAGGTGTACCATTGTCAACACGCTGTCTACAAATACAAGTTAAGTGTCTATCCGAAACCCGTTTATCATTCATTTATGGCCATTAATGTCAGGATATAGGGTTAGCCGGTTAGAACGCGAAATCGCCTCATACTAAAGGTAATTAAGCCAGGTCTTTCATGTTCCATGTACTGTATACAGTTTTCTCTGAAATACTTGTCATATATAGGTTTCTGGCTTCACAGCTAGCGCACTTTTGACAGGTCAAGACGAGGATGCAAGATTATGTGCACCAGTTACTGGGTGATAGAAGCTACCTCAAAGAGGATAATTTGGTGTCTACACTCTAGTTATACCTGGTGGACTAACCTGCTGTACTATAAGAGAAGGAACCTCATCAATGTATGTAGCTATTACTGTAGTTTGATTGGCTGCATATATATTAATTTAATAAACCCCCCCTAATGTGTAGAGGATCGATTTGTGAGATTATGAGATTATTGCAGAAATACAGTCCACTTATCATTATACAAATTGCTATCGAAGTATACAAATTAACGTAAATATAAATTCATATAAATTAAATAAATATAAATCTCACAGGTCGGTTCCCACATTATTTGGTCATCTTCGAACCGGATGACGGATTATTTGATCCTTTGAACCCACATTTGGTCATCTTAGTACCGGATGAACCAGTTAACCAAACCAGTGGATTCATTAAATATACTAGTGCAGTGTTATTTAAACAAAGCCAGTCAAGACAGCGGCGTTGCCTCGTGGGAGCTCAGGAGCCTCCCTCAGCCCAGATCAGCCTTAGTCAGCGGTTTCATGCACACCCACAGAAATTTGGTGGCGTGTTATTTCGTGAAATGACAGCGCTAATATAGAATCCAGCCAAATTAGTGACTGTGTCTTCGCGAGATTGTTCACGGATTTCGTGGTGTTACATTTCGCGAGAGATTATCTACGAATTTTGTGGACTTTATTTCGCGAGGTCACTAATAACATTTAATACTTCTAGATAATATTAGAAGTTTCATAGAGGCTAATTAAGAGGCTATTATCAATAATTGTGTATATTATTTCTCCAAGATAGAGAATTATTTAATATATATTGCACTAGTGATCACAGTATAATATTTACTAATTGCCAACCCACAACAGGGTAGGATATTAACCATTGACTAGTTGAACTATTATCGTTCATCCTAGTCCCATTATTACAATAGTCAGTTGTACTATATTGAACAACCTAACACCATTAATGAATGGTCCAGACCCTATTTTGGGTGTAATTATTATCAACTCGAGTTGAGTTGTGTATATATAATAAATTACTTATGATCATTACACCTTTGAGTGATTAATTAGTGTCTCTACCATCCTAGGGTGATATAGAAGAGCTAACCTAAAGGTACTTCCAGTGACACTGGTTTATCACTCAAATCATTAGTGTGGATGATTGTATATATATAATGTGTATTAATTTTAAGTGCTAACCTCTAGTAGAGGTAGGATTATTGCCTAGTGAGTTCAGAATTTACCCTAGGCTACCATTAGTGTTTGTTCAGTATTATGAGCAGCCCAAGTACAAGCCCCACAAGGCTTCACCAACGAGCCAGTATGGATAATGCAGGGAGAATGAAAAGAACCCTTGCAGGTCTTAAAGGCCACTTAACAAGACAGATCAAGAAATGTGAAGATTTGTCACAACAATCTCAAGTTGATTATGCTGACCTGGAAAGCTATTATCAAGCAGCTGCAGGTAAATTTGAGCAAATCAAATGTCAAATAGCAACATATGTGGCTGAACTTGCCAACACCAATTTATCAGAAACAGAAATAGACGACATTATGGTTGATCTTGCGAATTATGAAGATCACACTCAGGCCACGTTACAGCCTTATGTCAAATTAATTGCCCAGAACACGGCAACAGCAACAACAACAACAGTTGCATCTAATATGAGTCAAGCAGAAGCTCGACTCCCTCCAATTAATTTACCCACTTTCTCAGGAAAAGATGAGGAAGATTGGGACGAATTTTGGAACAAATTCGTTGACCTTGTAGACTCAAAACAATCTTTACCAAAGAGTAGTAAATTCTCTTATTTGCAAGGCCAATTATCAGGTGAGGCTAAAACAGTAGTATCCCATCTGAGATTAACTAATGACGGCTATGATCTGGCAGTAAAACTCCTCAAGGATAATTATGCTGATCCAGAAGTAAGAACATCACATTTAGTTCATGAGCTGTTGCATTTACCCCCACCGGAGGCTTCAGCTGATTCACTCCAAGTCTTCAAGCTGGAGGTAGAATCATTGATCAATGCCCTCAGCCTGACAGCAGATACAAACGGGGCTGAGTGGGTCTTGAAAATAATTGTCCAGGAGAAAATACCTAGGGACATATTGAGACAAATGAGTGCTCATTACAATAAAAGCATCTTATCCATGAATGAAATATCTGAAGGTTTAAAGTCAGTAGTTCATCAATTACGAACACATGACAAATTAAAACCACCAAGTAAACCCTCAGAAACCAACAATAGTAAACCACAGAGTACCAAAGGTACTCCAAATCAATCTAGACAATATAATTCAACACCAAAGTGGAACAGTGGCAGTGTGGGCGTATATGCAGTGGGACCCTCCAAGCCTATAGTTACTGTGTCACCCAAGAACATGACACCAAAGGGTACAGGAAGCTATGGAACATGTTTGTTCTGCAATGAGAAACATTCAATGTACCACTGCTCTAATTTTCCTGATAGTGACGCCCGTGTTGAGCGACTCAAAGATTTGCAACATTGCACGAGGTGCCTCAGGAAACATAACATCAAGGACTGTGATACCCAATTACACACCTGTAATAGGTGTAACAAAGGTCAGCACCATGCAGCATTGTGCAGAGACACCAAAACAACGTCTCCAAACCCCAAGGTGGAAGATAGCATTCCCACCACAGTACAGTACTGCAAGGTGCAACAAACAAAGAGTGTCCAATCGGCAAAGTCTAAAGGTAATACGACTTTGCCTACTGCCCAAATTACCATCCTGAATAAGAGGGCCAAGGTCCATACCCGTGGGTTGTTTGACCAAGGATCCCAGAGAACATATATCACCAAAAAGTTGGCAGATGAATTACAATTAAGGCCTGTAGCCCAGATGTCATTCAACATCTCAGGGTTTGTAACAGATGCAGGACCTCAAGTCTACCAGGTGGTACAACCATCAGTACGTTTAGGCAGGTACATCTGTCGAGTACAAGCCATTGTGGTGGACAAAATACCAGTAGACCTACAAGTTCAAGGTCTGAAAGCAACAGCCAAATTCCTGAGAAATAGAGGAATAAAATTGGCAGATAATATTAAGTCTGATCACCTCAACGACTTCGGTCTCCTTGTAGGGACAGACTATTGTCATCGATTCATCGGTAGCCCTACTAAATATCAGGGTATAACCATGTTAAACTCTGCAGGAGGTAAATTACTCTCAGGCCCAGTATCAAGCCTGAGGAGACCTATGCCTGCAGATAAACAATACCAGTAGAAACCTAAATTTGTCAGCTGATTATATTTCTCCAGTAGCATTATACTAAGGAGATTACAGCTGACTATAGTAACAGAGGTTGATGTTAGTATCATCATTTAAAGCTGAAGATGAGTTCATGAGGCCTCAGTGGCAAATCAGTGAACAGTAGCCTAAAACAGCTACAAGTCACTGCGACCAATGTCACTGAACCCACTGCAGTCTCAGAACCATACTTTACTTTAATGATGAGCTATTCAATCTTCTGAATCAATTAACTAAATTAAACCCCAATAAATCTGATGACTGATTTGATACATTTATTATTTAATCAAGATGTATTCCATGGGCCTCAGTGTTTATATATCAGTGACCAGTTACCTGAAGAAACTTCAAGTTATATCTAATGTCACTGATCTCACTGCAGTCCCTGAATCATACTTGACTGTAGTACTTGATCACATCCAGTCTTCTGGGTTAAATAATATGTAATAAGGCTTGAATATTAGCCTTTCAAGAGTTGACAGGGAAGTGAAATCGCATTAGACTTCTAACCCCTGCAACTCTAGTACGGGACATCCGTCCTGTATGAACAGACACACAAATGTGTGATTACTAACTATAATTTGAAGGAGGAGTATCAGTGTTCGTCTGTTCTAATTAGGACTTCGACCCGTGAGCAGCCCCCTGGGGAATTATGTCGGAAAATCCGACAGCATTTAATATATCATACATACAGATAATAGCTGTATTACCAACAAGTTACCCATAGAAAACGTAACTTGTAGTGGAATTACCGTCTATAGAAAACGGGATATCATCACCACATACTATTATAATTCACCAGCTATTCTGCTGGGAATTATTCTTAAATACATAAGTCTTTGGACTTTACCATCATAAAAACATCTTATATAAATTAACTTAATTATCAATATTAAAGTAGAGTAAATGTGACCCTTCTATCACTTTCTGAAATCTGGACAATGTAAGCCAGGCGTCAGAGGAGGAAGGAGGGCAGCCATTGTTGTTTATATGAGACCAGAGGCTCACACGGGAGCAAATTCGGCTCCTGTTAAATTTACTTGGACGTAGTGTTATGGAACCCAAAGGTGTACCATTGTCAACACGCTGTCTACAAATACAAGTTAAGTGTCTATCCGAAACCCGTTTATCATTCATTTATGGCCATTAATGTCAGGATATAGGGTTAGCCGGTTAGAACGCGAAATCGCCTCATACTAAAGGTAATTAAGCCAGGTCTTTCATGTTCCATGTACTGTATACAGTTTTCTCTGAAATACTTGTCATATATAGGTTTCTGGCTTCACAGCTAGCGCACTTTTGACAGGTCAAGACGAGGATGCAAGATTATGTGCACCAGTTACTGGGTGATAGAAGCTACCTCAAAGAGGATAATTTGGTGTCTACACTCTAGTTATACCTGGTGGACTAACCTGCTGTACTATAAGAGAAGGAACCTCATCAATGTATGTAGCTATTACTGTAGTTTGATTGGCTGCATATATATTAATTTAATAAACCCCCCCTAATGTGTAGAGGATCGATTTGTGAGATTATGAGATTATTGCAGAAATACAGTCCACTTATCATTATACAAATTGCTATCGAAGTATACAAATTAACGTAAATATAAATTCATATAAATTAAATAAATATAAATCTCACAGGTCGGTTCCCACATAAATCTAAGATTGCTTGAAGCAGAAACGGTGAAGAAGTAGCACCAAACAAAATTGACACAATCTGTATGTGATTATTCACAATCTGTATGTAATTATTTCACTGTTCGGATCACTGGGATCCTTGATCCAGAGGAACTTGGTATAATTATGGTCTTCTTATAGACATACTTTAAGGAGTTTAACTATTATTGACTGACACTGTGTGTGTCAACGTGTACAGGACTATTGTCCTTATAGGAGTTGCAGATGTTGGAATTCTCTTGGTGGTTTCACTTTCCTGCTAAACTCATGTTATACTAGGCTTTCTAGCTTTATTACATTTTATTTTACTTTGAGGACTGAACGTGATCAATTACTATAGTCAAGTAATGTCCTGGAGCTGCAGTGGGATCAGTGACATTGGTCGCTGTGACTTGTAGCTGTTTAGGCTACTGGTCACTAGCTATCCACTGAGACCCATAAAAACCATCTCAGCTAATAATAATTGTACCAAATTCAATCTTCGACTTATATAGTCAGCTATATTCTCCTTCATACTTAGTTGCTAGAGATTTATAGTCAGCTGATAAATTTGATTTACTGATTAAATTTGAGTAGTACTGATTGTCGACAGGCATAGGCTTCTTCAGGTTTAAGACTGTACCTGTGAGTAAATGGCCCCCTGCTGACCTTAACAGGTTCATTTCCGGTTGTTTAGTTTGTCCAGTAATAAACTGGTAATAATAGCCTGCACCTACAAGTATACCTACATCGGTGAGGTGATCAGACGTTATTTCGTTATCAGCCAATTTAACTCCCCCTTTCTTGTAGAAATCTGGATGTTTTCCCTAGACCATTAACATATAGGTCAAATGATATTTTTTACTTTTATTTGTAAAGCAAAGTATATACAACATGAAAGGTACCGAAACACCAAATAAAAGCGAGCACAAGCTCCACACCACACATCAACAAACATCTTGACACAGAAATGCAACATAGAACATATAGAAAAACATTTTACAGAAAAAAACACAAAATAACAAGGAACACGGAATAACAATAAACACAGATAACATGGCGCACAGAGCAATATAACGTAAAAGTGAAAACAAAAACAAATAAAAAATTACAAAGGAACATACAAGAAGAAATCCCGCACCACCCAGACAGGGCGTGCCTAGTTCAGACAGTAACTAAAAAAGTGCACAAAGGAAAACACAATGAAACTAAGGTAAAAAAAATTACAATGTAAAACAAACGTACAACACACGTGACATATGCACACCACTCAATAGTAGACACCATACCACAGAACCAGAAACACAGAACACACACACTTGAACGTAGTACAGAAGAAAGAATACATGCCACACTGCACACAGAAACCCTGTATTCAAAACAATACACCATCAATGGGAAAACATAACTACAGATACATAATCGATAACACAGGAAGCATAACACAGTAAATATAACATAGGAAACAGAGGCATAAACAGGGCCACCTCCTGACAACGCCCCAAGTCAAACAAACAAAACAAAACCTCATAGAGCAATTGAACAACACCCAATGTGTTTAACCCACCCCCTAACACCAAACCCCTCCGAACCCACCCCCTAACACCAAACCCCTCCGAACCCACCCCCTAACACCAAACCCCTCCGAACCCACCCCCTAACACCAAACCCCTCCGAACCCACCCCCTAACACCAAACCTCTCCGAACCCACCCCCTAACACCAAACCCCTCCGAACCCACCCCCTAACACCAAACCCCTCCGAACCCACCCCCTAACACCAAACCCCTCTGAACCCACCCCCTAACACCAAACCCCTCCGAACCCACCCCCTAACACCAAACCCCTCCGAACCCACCCCCTAACACCAAACCCCTCCGAACCCTCCCCCTAACACCAAACCCCTCCGAACCCTCCCCCTAACACCAAACCCCTCCGAACCCACCCCCTAACACCAAACCCCTCCGAACCCACCCCCTAACACCAAACCCCTCCGAACCCACCCCCTAACACCAAACCCCTCCGAACCCACCCCCTAACACCAAACCCCTTTGAACCCACCCCCTAACACCAAACCCCTCCGAACCCACCCCCTAACACCAAACCCCTCCGAACCCACCCCCTAACACCAAACCCACCCCCTAACACCAAACCTCTCCGAACCCACCCCCTAACACCAAACCCCTCCGAACCCACCCCCTAACACCAAACCCCTCCGAACCCACCCCCTAACACCAAACCCCTCCGAACCCTCCCCCTAACACCAAACCCACCCCCTAACACCAAACCTCTCCGAACCCACCCCCTAACACCAAACCCCTCCGAACCCACCCCCTAACACCAAACCCCTCCGAACCCTCCCCCTAACACCAAACCCCTCCGAACCCTCCCCCTAACACCAAACCCCTCCGAACCCACCCCCTAACACCAAACCCGTCTGAACCCACCCCCTAACACCAAACCCCTCCGAACCCACCCCCTAACACCAAACCCCTCCGAACCCACCCCCTAACACCAAACCTCTCCGAACCCACCCCCTAACACCAAACCCCTCCGAACCCACCCCCTAACACCAAACCCCTCCGAACCCACCCCCTAACACCAAACCCCTCCGAACCCTCCCCCTAACACCAAACCCCTCTGAACCCACCCCCTAACACCAAACCCCTCTGAACCCACCCCCTAACACCAAACCCCTCCGAACCCACCCCCTAACACCAAACCCCTCCGAACCCACCCCCTAACACCAAACCCCTCCGAACCCACCCCCTAACACCAAACCCCTCTGAACCCTCCCCCTAACACCAAACCCCTCTGAACCCTCCCCCTAACACCAAACCCCTCCGAACCCACCCCCTAACACCAAACCCCTCTGAACCCTCCCCCTAACACCAAACCCCTCTGAACCCACCCCCAAAACAAAGCCAACGACTTCACATGAACATCAGGAATACCAATCCAACCCTCCAACACCCTTAGACACAACGTATACCGACGAATCGGATGATACCAGCCACACCACACAGAACGATACACTAAACCCTCCAGAGCGCGAGTTCTCTGCCGGTCCAATGGCAAACATTGCTCAACAAACCAGACCTGCAAAAGAACTTTACATAACACAAGAAGCGCCTGCTGATAAATAGTCAGGGCTCACTGTGACAACATCCCTACAGCTACGCCCACCTCCCGCGAAACCGCATCCCAATTAAACTCCAAAGACCACACATACGACCTGAACCATGTAATCCCCAGAACTCAAAGAGACTCAATCACTGGAAACCACGACCCAGCCCACACCAAATGAGAGGCCCAACCTCCCCAACCCCAGAAGACAAGACTCACCAGAGCCCTCGTAGCCGACTCAAAATAAAACACCAGATCCTGAAACCACAGACACAGAACCATCAAAAGAAACAAACAAGACCGTGTCGTCCGCATAACCACAAATTTTGAGGGACAAACCATTCAGCAAACTCGGCGAGACCACCGAATGACAAGCATGCACTGAGAAGTGGTGCATGCTCAGTCCCAAAAAAACATACCCGAACCAACATGACCCGATCATCCTCATCCATTTCCGTGTGAAGCACGAAAATCGGGCCCGCTTAGATAGCAGGATCAGCGTACCCCCATGCAAACAACGCGACGGGTTCAACACCACCGTAAAACCCTCACCCAAACACATGCAACAGCCTCACCTCCTACACATTATGTTCCTACACAAAAGCCACATCCACCCTCCACTCACACAGCATCGACACGAGGCCCAGTTGCAAAGCTACAGAATGCAAACCATTCAGTGAAGCACACGTCAATTTAGGATCCATTTGAGAAAAATTAAAAAAACCTATCTAACCACCATACCGTCAGACCGGTCCAGCCTCCACCCCGCCCAGGGAAACAGCAGCAGCTGCCACAGGGACCCCAGGCAACTAAGACACACATTCCGCAAGGGGGCGGGGAGGCTTAGAATCCTTTTGCAACATCACAGCAAGGCCGTGATCATCACCACCACGGTCCCCCGGATCCACCACCTCCCACTCCGGGCTCCGGACCCCAGGCAAACCACTCGAGAGAGCACCAGGGGGGTCCACAACACACCCTCCATCCCCTAGCACCGACGAGGTGACTACCATCATATACTCACCAGCACATACATCCGCAGCTAACTAAAAATTCCGCACCAATGGCACGGTCCCCCAAGCGATCACTCCTGGGCCGTCTTCCGGTGCTTCAGCACAGAGCCAGGTTGACCCGGAACTACAGAGGATGAAGGACAAGAGGGGCGACACCCATCCAACGACACATCCGCCTTCATAGGCACCACAACCAGGCAGAAGCAAACACCGCTCCAGGTGCACCAGAACCTGGCTTGAAATCACCCACTGGTGACAAAACAGGGTCACGGCCCAATAAAGCTTCAACACCCACGGCGACGGCAACTGGAGGGGGATGCACCTCCACATGCATGACCACAGCACATTCGCCCACACCAGGGAAGCCCACAGACACTGGACACGGCACTGGCGCTACAGCACCAGCAGGGCTTACTGCACCCAGAACGCCACCATCACCGGAGTGAGCAGGGGGGGAACCTAACTCGTCAGGACTATCCACCAGATCCACATGGCTAAGCAGAGGCGGGAAATCCTCTGCCCAGAAGATATTCACCATCCGGATTGCACCATTATGGCAACCCGCAGCCTGGTGTCCAGCCATACCACACCAGAAACAAGTTCGCTCCTGACCAACATAAAAACACTGCACCATGAACCCCAGCAGGACCATGGACGACGGAATCGCCTTCCTTAGCTTCATGGTAACCGTAAGGGGTACCAACCAGATCGCCCCAGAGATGTCCAGACCTCAGCACATTCGCCCGACTCGCGAGGACACTTCCATATCCCCCAGAGAACCGGCGGAGTAAGCCCTCCTGGAATTTAGACGGGAGCCCCCCTGAACCACCGCAAAGGTTACTGGAACGCATAAGTCTATCATACAAACCGTTCTAGCATCACCAGGCAACAATATAACACGCTCCACAAACTTGTCCACTACAGCGTCAGACAGTTTAACGAAGGCCCGGCGTTCCCCAGCCAGCTGCACACCACACACATCCGCAGCATTAACATGCAGCATATCTAGCAACGCGACCTCCAGCAATGGCTAGTCCACCAGACTGGAGAAGGTCAGCTCAAACGTGAGCACTCACTTCACAGGCAGCAATTTCAATGCCATTCTGCCGGCCCGCTTGGCCGGAGCCCACACAAAAAAACACCACCAGCAGTGCCCTTGCCAAGTGTCCAGCCGATACTGAGGAGCGAATGTAAACTAAACTGCTCCGTACGACCGCCAAACAGCCAATCCCCATCAAATGGGATTTGGTCAACTACTGTTGTCTGTATAGGTCAGGCATAACCACCTAGGTGTACTAGTAGTTGGACTACGTTGTAGTCTTGGGGTTCTCAGTTTGCCATGAACCCAGAAAGATTATTTTTACCTGGGTTTTAATTTAAGTGTATATGCCTCTTTCTGTGTGACAAATGTTTTCTGGGACCTTTGATCAAATAACTCTCGTGTGGTGACCTTGATCCCTTTGTTCTTAATTAGAAGTTGGGCAATGTTGCATTAACTTTAGTTGTTGTTGCTTGGACACTGTAGTTTTCTCGCACCCAGCATTGTACCTTGGTAGAATTTCTATATCTCACCCTGGGGTTTGAATACTTTAGTTTCGTATACTTGCACAGTGCGACATAGTTTCCTCAACTGTATGAATTCCTGCTTCCTCATACCCTTAATCACTAGACCTACTAGAATCACAGATAGTACTACCACAGCTCTTGATCACATCTGGACCAACATAACCTCTCCGCTTACTACAGGGATAATCACTGATAGCACTACTGACAATTATCCCACATTTCTCCTAACCAACATTCACCAACCACCTCTAGATACAAGGAAGATAAGCTTTAGGCTGCACAATGAAACTTCTATAGGCAATTTTATAGCTGCTGCCGCTAATATTAACTGGGAGTCCGAATTAGGTACCATAGGGGACATCAACCTAGCAGTGCAATCATTTCTTCAAAAAACTCTCAGCCTTTATAGCACCCACTGTCGTATGCTAACGTAACAAGTCACAACTAAAAGGCTAAACAATCCTTGGCTTACAAAGGGGATACTTAAATCTATTAATAAAAAATATGAACTTGAGAAGAAGTATAGGTTAGGTATAGTCTCGAAAGAACTTTCAAAGAATTACTCAGCATTACTATCTAAAATAATTAGAAGAGCCAAGATTAAATACTACAAAGATAAATTTACTCAAACAAAGGGCAACATCAAGAAAACATGGAGCACAATTTCACAAATATTGGGATCAAAAAAGACTGTAAATAACAAACCAATGATCCTGTCCAATAACGATGGTCTGTTTTCAGTCAATGATACTGCTATTGAATTCAATAGGTTCTTCTCATCCATTGGATCATCCCTTGCTAATGATATTCCATCTTCCAGTACTAATGTTCAGGACTATCTTACAGGTAACTACCCACAGTCTCTGTACCTAACGCCCGCTAATTCCACTGATGTAAATGAGGTAATCCTTTCCCTTAAGACCAAGTCTAGTGCCCTTGCGGAGATACCAACTCTAATCTACAAAAAAGCCTCCAGATCTTTAGCCCCTGCCATTGCATTGCTCTACAACAAATCACATGAACTCCAAACTTTTCCAAATATTATAAAAACAAAATAAATGTGGTGATTTCACTGATGTCAACAACTTCAGACCTATATCAATTCTGCCAAACTTGTCAAAAATATTTGAAAAACTAATCTACAAGCAGCTTTACTCTTATCAAGCCAAACACAATATACTAAGCTCTTGTCAATATGGCTTCAAACCCCAAAAACGCACTAACGATGCACTTATTAGTATGATTAACTTGATACATGCAGTTCTTGATAAAAATGAGTTCCCTGTTGGGATATTTGTGGACCTATGTAAAGCTTTTGACACTGTAAACCACCAAAACCTTCTTCTTAAATTACATCATTATGGAGTCAGAGGACACTCTCTGCAATACCTTCAGTCATACCTTACTGTCAGGCTCCAGTATGTTTCTGTGAATAATTCCATTTCTCCGACACTACCTATGAACATCGGTGTTCCACAGGGCAGCATACTTGGCCCTCTCATCTTTCTCATCTACAATTATGACCTTCCAAATGCCTCTCAACACCTCAAACCAATCTTATTTGCTGACGACACAACTTTCATCTTCTCCAGTTCTGACCCTCTTGCTTTAAATGTCACTGTGAATACTGAACTAAATAAACAAAACTTTCTATATTTTGTTTGGTAATAAATCCTCAAATGAAATTAATTTAAGAATAAACAATATACAAATCAGTAGCAAAGTTGATGGTAAATTCCTTGGTGTCCTCATCGATAACAAGCTGAATTTCCAGGGACACATTCTAAATATAGCAAAAAAAGTTTCTAAAACTGTTGGCATTCTTTCTAAGATCAGATATTATGTTCCTCGCCCTGCCCTTGTGACGCTCTATTACTCTCTCAACTATCTTTATCTCAACTATGGTATTTGTGCTTGGGGTTCTACTACCCAAAATCATTTACGTTCTCTAATTACACAACACAAAGCTGCTATTAGAACAATATCTAACTCTGGCCCCAGACAGCACTCGGTACCCTTACTCAAATCTCTGAATATGTTAGATATTAAGTCACTGCACATCCTCTCTTGTGTACTCTATACATATAAAACTCTGAATTGTAATGTCAATCCTGACCTTCAACGCTTCCTAGAAGGTTGTAACATAACTCATGTGCACCACACCAGAAACCAATACCTATTTGATATCCCAAGAGTTAGACTTAATCAAACTAGGAATGCTCTACAAATCAAGGGACCCAGAATGTGGAATGACCTTCCCAATTATGTCAAAGATTGTACCTCTCTCAACCAGTTTAAGATGAAACTAAGTACTACCTAATTAACTCCATGTAACCTACCTTACTTCTAAATGTCAACCCATGTCTAACTATTTAAAAAAAAATGCTGTTTGTTGACCAACTTATATATTGGCTATTTTCTACCATGTTCCCCCCTTTTTTTATCTTTTATTATTTTTTTTTCATTCAACACAATTTATACTTTAAGCTCAATTACTATTAAGTTTTAGTCTAAGTGTTTTTTCCCCACCTCTCCTTGTCCGAAACGCTATGCGTACTAGTGGCTTTAGGTATTGTATGTACTACCTCTATCTTTTAATCTAACAGAATGTTTGTACTGTAACGCTGCAACTATGTATGTACTGTTCCTAAATAAATAATTATTATTATTATTATAGTCCTAACCCCCCCCCCCTTTACACTTATTGCAGGTGTATGGTAGGGTCTCACAGTTATTAGATTGTGGTTTGAGACACCTGGTACATTTGTAACTGCTTGAGTCGTTTAACTCTGGTGTCTCTATAAGGGTAATTTGTGCAGCAGTACATAGAGTTCTTCTTGGCAGAACGTACATATCCCCCTGCCTACAGCACGTTTTGTGGGTTACCAGTTTAGGTAAATCAGTAACTGCAGGTTTTGAGGGATTGACTGCTTGTGCGCCCTTACTGCCTTGTTTCTTCCACTTTGGTGTGGATGTGGACGGTTTATGTATATTGGGAGTACTTGTTGTACTCTTAGATCTCACAAATCAATGGGTGTCCTGTTAGTGTCAGACTGGTTACTAGTGCCCTTATTCCTTAATGACTGTGTCGCTTTAGGATTGTTAGTTAAAGAGCTTGGCGTGGGGTACTGTTTCTGAAGATTTAGTGTAGGCTGTAAGCGCCTGGTTTGTTCGTCATTTATTTACGACTGAACACAAACCTACAAGGATATTCTGCATGGTAAGGGTGGTGTTATTTTGATATGAGTATAACTCATCTAGTACATTACTGGACAGTTTCTTTTGGATGACAACTTAGGTCATCCACTCAGCAGTAGGTTTGTCAACCTGAAGGCTGAATGATCTTATCAGTGACTCTAGTTCTAAACTGAAGGCTTGTCATCAACTGTTTGATCAGGTTAATTTAAGTCCAGTAACTGTTGTACTAAATGTATGATACCCTTCTTTTTGCAAGCATTGTCGCTAGGGAGCTGGATTGGACAATCAGGACTACCACTATTTTGATTTTAAGTTTCTATTTCAGCTTCAGCTTTTGCTTCTGATAGTTTAACATTGGGTGAAGCTGTGTTGGATAAGGCTGTAACCTCTGTAACTGATTCGATGAAAGGATCTAACCTAGATAGAGGATTATCCTCATATTGATCCAGATCATCCATTTCATCTGATGTACTGGGTGCTTGCCTTGGGATCTGGCCCTGCATAAATATCCTCCGGTGCAAGCACCTTCTTATAGTGATCTAACCTGGCCTGAATTTCGCCTTCATAGCTGGCTGGGTCGGACATGATATGCTCCACCTCGACAGTTTCAGTGCCACTGGCAAGGAGCACATTTCTATAGGATTAGTTCATTCCTTTTACTTGATCGAATTTTTTATTAGCCACCTTTATGGAGGTTTTCATCATTGCGACATTGACTGGATACTCTAGTGATCAATTACCACATTTAGTGAGTAATCTTGCCAGGTGGTTTTGAAAGCCTATCAAGGATCTTTTCACCTTTTCTGGGGTAGCCATATTAGCTGTCGGTTTAAGCCTTGTTGGGCTTGTAGTATTGCTAATATAGCTTGGGTACTTGTTCACAGAGACTACACAAGTACTGTTGGTAGTAGCCTAGGGTTATAATTTTCTGCAACAAGGCTATTTTATCCTACCTCACATAGAAGTTGGCACACATATATTAAGTTAAATATATACAAAGATATGAATGGTACTTGGTATTCCTATAGGTTCCTAGGGTTAAATCATCATAATCACCTTCGGATGGAGTATAGATACTTTGCAACACTCAGATATGAAAGAAATATAATATGGTGATAAGAAATTAAACATATATAACACAACTCGTGTTTCATAATAAATCCCACCCCTCTAGGGAGTCTGCACACTATTTAAATGTTGGCTAGGCTGTGCAATCTTTAGCACAGCACTAGACAATTGTAGTCCCACCCTTACATCAGGTCAGTACGAATAATAGATTAGGCTAGGTTGACCATTATTTAGTTCAGCTCCAGCCTAATATTGTCTTACTCCATACATAAGGGTTGGCATTTAATTGTAATACAGTAATGTACAGAAAAGGATTAGTGCAATATTTTATTTGTTTTTTATTATTTTACATTAAAAAGAAATATATGCATTTACTATGTGTGGCCACAACCTCCTATGGTGGAACCACTTTAGTGCTGCTGTTAATAATGATTAAATAATTGTGAGCTGTAGCTCCTGGTCACCTGAATATTCATCAGGTATTTAATAGCAGCTGTGATCTTGTTCACTTTAATTGTTAACTGAGATTTGCCGAGTCAGGATTGGAATTTATATAACGGTATTTATCGCTATTAGTTATTTAGATGTGCACTAGTTCATTTATGGACCACAAGTAAGTAAGTAATTATCAAAAGAAGGCACCAAACCGGGAAGGCTATGTAGCACCATCAAATACGCAAAATAATCAGAGGGCGCTAAATATCACCAAGGATGCCAATACGAGAACAAAAACGCATAAGGCGAACGATATCAAAAGTATCCGAGTCACCAAGAATTCTATCGAGGGACAGGTGACCGCGAGGGGCGGTCGGAAAGCAAGACACACGCTCGTCCTGGAAGTCAGGACATTCAAGAAGGACATGCACGACCGTAAGAGGGACAATGCAACTAGGACAATAAGGAGCAGGGCGGCGCTCCATCAAGTGACCATGGGTTAAGCGAGTATGGCCAATACGCAACCTCGCCAGAGCTGTTTCCCACCGCCGGTTACGGTGGAAGGAGGACGGCCACGAGGAAACACAACATTTAAGAGTACGTAGCTTGTTACCAGTAACAGACAACCAAGAAGCCTGCCAACGGGTAAGGACTGAGGAATGGATAACCGGGTAAAAGTCGGAATACGGAATGCCTTTACGAGAGATGGGACAAGAGCGGACAGCTTCCTTAGCGGCAGCATCCGCACGCTCATTTAAAGACACGCCAATATGGCTGGGAACCCAACAAAACTCAACCGACTTAAATTTACTGTGAACGAGAAACAGCCAATGCTGGATCTCGACAACTACTGGATGAACTGGATTAAAGCACCCGAGAGCCATGAGGGCACTACGAGAGTCAACAACAACCACAAAGGAAGACTGACAACGAGAAAGCAGGAGACGAAGAGCATAGAGAATAGCATAAAGTTCCGCTGTAAAGATGCTAGTCTCCGGAGGCAAGCGACACATATAAGTGCGATCAGGAAAAACAACAGAGTAGCCAACACCGTCCGCTGACTTAGACCCATCGGTGAAGACAGAAACTGAGCGGGAGTGAGAAGAAAAGTGCTCGAGGAAAAGGCGTTTTAGAACCGTAGGAGGGGTAAAAGCTTTAGTGATACGAGTCAAGGATGTACAAAACCACGGAAGAGGGACCCTCCACGGGGGCAAAGAAGGAACAACACGAGGAGAAACATCAGAAATACGAACGGAAAGAGAATCCTGTAGGCGAGATAACCGGACAGAAAGAGGGAGGTGGTGAAGAGGAACAGGAACCGCAGGAGGGGTAAAAGTTAAAGCACGACAGAGGCGAGAGGAAGGATGTTGCAAAGACCGCGCAAGATAGCGAAGACAGTAGCGATCACGGCGGTCCTGGAGAGACAGGAAGCCAGTGTCAACATACAAGCTAAGGACGGGAGTCGAACGAAAGGCACCAGAACTGAGGCGCAACCCAGTATGGTGCAAAGCATCAAGACGGCGAAGAGTAGAAGGAGAAGCAGTCGAGTAAGCAGGGCAACCATAATCGAGCTTAGACAGGACGAGAGAGGAATGTAAAGCAAGGAGAGTGCGCCTATCTGCCCCCCAAGAAGTATGGGACAAGACCCGAAGGAGGGTAAGGGCCTTAGAGCACTCAACACGGAGGTAAGAGATATGGGGAGACCAAGACAAACGAGTGTCAAGGAATAACCCCAAAAGCTTCGCGGAATCTTTGTATTCAAGGGGATGACCATAAAGTGACAAAGAAGGACGAAGAACAACCCGTTTCCGCGTAAAAGTCATGGCACAAGTCTTAGAAGTAGAGAACTTGAAGCCATGACCTGTGGCCCAAGACGACACGGCATCAATTGCAAGTTGAAGCCGGCGTTGAAGGAGAGGCGAATCATCACCCTGACAACAAAGGGTAAGATCATCGACATAGAGAGTGGAGAAGACACCAGAAGGAAGAGAGGAAAGAAGACCATTGAGGGCAACCAGAAAAAGAGTAGTGCTCAGAACACTACCCTGGGGCACACCTTCGTATTGCTGAAAAGAGGGAGACAGAGCGGTACCAAGGCGCACCCGAAAGGAACGACGAGAGAGGAAGCTGCGGAGAAAGAGAGGGAGATGACCACGAAGGCCAAAAGAATGAAGTTGAGATAGGATATGATAACGCCAAGTGGTGTCGTAAGCCTTTTCTAGGTCAAAAAGGACGGCAACAACGGAGGTCTTCGCAGCAAAAGCAGTACGAATATAGACCTCCAAGTTCACCAGGACATCTGTCGTGCTGCGGCACTTGCGGAAACCAAATTGAGAAGGGGAGAGGAGGTGATGGTGTTCCAGGAACCACATCAGACGAACGTTAACCATACGTTCAAAGAGTTTGCAGACACAACTTGTGAGAGCAATAGGGCGAAAGTCCTTAGGGGAAGTACCCAGAGACCCCGGTTTGCGAACAGGGAGGACAACGGCATCGAGCCAGTCCTCAGGGACTGACGACGACTCCCAGATCCGATTATACAGACTCAGTAAATACTGAGACGTGCTCGGAGGGAGATGGCGAAGCATCTCATAATGAATACCATCGGAGCCCGCCGCCGTAGAACCGCAGAGGGCCAGGGCAGAACGAAGTTCAGAGAGAGAGAAGGGATCATTATAGGGAAGCTGAAGATGAGTGCAGAAATCTAAAGGACGAGACTCAAGGACAGGTTTACGAAGAAGGAAAGATTGGGGAAGATGAAGACCAGAGCTAACAGAAGAAAAGTGGGAACCCAGTTCGGAAGCGACCTGCAACGGGTCCGCCACAAGAGTATCATGGAGGTGAAGGACCGGTGAAACATCGGGAACGAACTTACCCGCTATCTTGCGGATACGCTTGCAGATCTGGGCCAGAGGGGTTTCGGACGTAATTGTCGAGACATAAGATGCCCAACATTCACGTTTAGCCGTACGGATGGCCCTACGGGCCACCGCACTCGCTTTCCGAAAGAAAAGAAAAGAATCGGTCGTCTGCCTACGGCGGTGCTTCTTCCAGGCTGCACGCTTACAGCGGACAGCCCGAGCACAGTCCGCATTCCACCAGGGAACGCACTTCCGTGGACCCCGAGAGGAAGAGCGAGGAATAGAGCGGAGGGCAGCGTCGAAGACAGTGTCATGAAAAAGGAGGAGAGCGCGAGAGAGGGGCAGAAGGGAGAGGTCAGAGAGGGTAGCACTGAGGGAAAATAGGGTCCAGTCCGCCTTAGCAAACTGCCACCTAGGGAAAGAGAGGGAAGGGCGAAAAGAGAAAAAGGAAACAAGGATGGGGAAATGATCACTTCCATGGAGGTCATCAAGAACCTGCCACGTGAAATCTAAGTAAAGAGAAGAAGAGCAGAGAGAAAGATAAAGACAAGAAAGGGTGCGAGTTCGAGAGTCCAAATGAGTGGGCTCACCAGAATTCAGAAGAGACAGGGAAGAAGAGAGGAGAAACGGCTCAAGGAGGCGACCCCGGGTATTCGTCAGAACGTCACCCCAAAGAGAATGACGACAATTGAAGTCACCCAGCAGGAGCACAGGCTCCGGCAAGGAGTCTAGGAGGTGTTTCAAATCAGGAAGAGAGAGCGGGACACTCGGGGGGAGATAAATAGAACAAACTGTGTACCATTTCCCCACAAAGATACGAGCAGCAGAACAATGGAGAAGCAAAGAAAAAAGTAAAGGAACAAAGGGAACATCAGCCCGAATCAAGAGAGCAGAAGAATTAGATGCCCCAGCAATGGCTGGGGGGGGGAGAGAAAGGAATAGCCACGAAAACGACCAGGACGAGCACCAAGCATTGGCTCCTGGAGACAGACACAAAGGGGCGAAAACCGCGAAACCAGAAGTTGGAGTTCGAGGAAATTGGCGTAATAACCTCGAACGTTCCATTGAAGAATGGACAACGACGAGAAGAGAAAGGACAAAAACAGAGAACAAGGAAGAAACAAAGGCGAAAGAGCAACAGAGCACGTTAAAGAATATCAGGGTCGGGATCAAGGTCAGCAAAGTCAGGGTTAGGGGGCATGGGTAAACTGAGCAAAGACGGAGGGAAGGAAACGGGAGAACAGATCAGAGGTGGGCGGGCAGGGTCCGGAGGAGGAGGAGGAGGAGGAGGAGGAGGAGGAGACAACGGAGAGGAGCAGTCAAGGACAGCAGCAGGAAGAGGGGGAGTAGAAAGAGAGGAGCGCACCCCAGCAAGAGCAGCAACCGAAAGGGAAGCAGGGGCCAAAGAAACCTCCATAGCAGGAACAGGGGGCGCAAGCACTGAAACGGGAGGGGAAGGAGCAACAGAGCCAGGAGGAGGAGCTGAGGAAGAAAGCGAAGCCTTCTTACCCGCCGGGGAAGAGGAAGGAGAGGAGCCAGGCTTACGCTTCTGACTTAAAGAGACCGGTGTCCCAGCAACTACGTACCGGGCAACGGATTCCAGTGTCTCAACAGGAGAAGCCGAACGAGAGCACACACGACGGCCGTTAGGAGAGCGATGGACATCCGCCCGCACCGACAGGCGGCGGGGAGAGCCGATAGATGGAGGAAGAGGATGGGAAGGAGGATCGGAGGGGGACGAGGAAGAAGACACAGAAGACACGACAGACCGGGTAGAAGGAAGGGGAACCCCAGACAGAGGACCAGGAGGAGGATCCTGCGGGAGAGAACCCAAAGGGACAGAGGAGGGGGCAGTGGGCGCATCAGGGTCCAAGGCCCGGAAACGGTTGTGAGTCTGAGGAAGGCGGGAAGGACGAGGAGAGGAAGAGCGCAACACGCGAGCATAAGAGATATTAGCATAAGGCGGGAGCCGGCGAACCTGGCGCCTCGCCTCAGGAAAAGATAAACGCTCCCGGTGCTTCAAGTTGAGGACGGCTGCCTCAAGCTTGTAATGGACACACGCACGGGAGAAGGTAGGATGGGCCTCACCGCAGTTGAGGCAACGAGCCTGGGGAGAAGCGCACTCCGACTTAGAGTGACCTTCGCCACCACACAAAGGACAGAGAGAGACAGTCCCGGAGCAGCGGAGGGCACCATGCCCAAACCTCCAGCACTTGTTGCAGAGCCGAGGAGAAGGAATGTACTCCTGGACAGAGCACCTGGCACCAGCAAGAATGACAGAGGGTGGAAGGGTCCTACCATCAAAGGTAATCTTCACAACCCGGAGGGGTTGACGGCGACTACCACGAGGGGGACGAGTAAACGTGTCCACCTGGAGAATAGAGTGGCCCTGGGCAGCGAGGATATGTCGAATATCGTCGTGGCAGTCGCGCAGGTCCCGAACACCGGTCGCAACATGGGGCGGGAGCAAAATAGTGCCAACACTGGCATTCAACTGAACGTTCTTCGAGACCCGAACGGGGGTCTCGCCAAGGCAGGATAAGGCAGCCAAGCGGGAAGCAGCATCCTGAGAAGGAGCAGCAACGACACGTGTACCGAGACGAGTGGGGTTGAAAGTAATGGAGGCATCCACGGAATCAATGAGATGTCGATGGAGGGAGAAATCGTCAGGAGGCGCAGAATCAAGAGGGAGGAGATCAAAATATTTGGCCCACGATGTGGGAACCGACCTGTGAGATTTATATTTATTTAATTTATATGAATTTATATTTACGTTAATTTGTATACTTCGATAGCAATTTGTATGATGTTAAGTGGACTGTATTTCTGCAATAATGTCATAATCTCACAAATCGATCCTCTACACATTAGGGGGGGTTATTAAATTAATATATATGCAGCCAATCAAACTACAGTAACTACATACATTGAAAAGGTTCCTTATCTTATTTGTACAGCAGGTATAACCAGGATGTAGACCACATTTTCCCTCTTTGAGGTAGCTTCCACGTGCTGGTAACTGATGCACAAACATGCTTCCTCGTCTTGACCTGTTAAAAGGGCGCTAGCTGTGAAGCCAGAAACCTAGTATATGACAGGTATTTCAGAGAAACATTGTACATGGAACAATAAAGACCTGGCTTAATTACCTTTAGTATGAGGCGATTTCGCGTTCTAACCGGCTAACCCTACCCAATGACATTAATGGCCACTAATGATAGATAATGGGTTTCGGAAAGAACACTTAACTTGAATTTGTAGACAGCGTGTTGATAATGGTACACTTTTAGTTTCCATAACACTACGTCCAAGTAAATTTAACAGGAGCCGAATTTGCTCCCGTGTGAGCCTCTGGTCTAGTCTCAACAATGGCTGCATCTAACACTCCATACTATTGACGCCTGGCCGACATTGTCCAGATATGATAGGAGCCAAATTTGCTCCACACGTCTCGGAGGTGACACAACAATGGCTGCCCTCCTTCCCCACTGACGCCTGGCTTACATTGTCCACATGTCAGAAAGTGATAGAAGGGTCACATTTACTCTACTTTAATATTGATAATTAAGTTAATTTATATAAGATGTTTTTATGATGGTAAAGTCCAAAGACTAATGTATTTAAGAATAATTCCCAGCATAATAGGTGGTGAATTATAATAGTGTGTGGTGATGATATCCCGTTTTCTATAGACGGTAATTCCACTACAAGTTACGTTTTCTATGGGTAACTTGTTGGTAATACAGCTATTATCTGTATGATTATTAAATGGTGTCGGATTTTCCGACACACGAAGCGGGACCAAACAAGGCTTGATAGGTAGCAGAACTGGAAGGAAACGAGCGAGGGCGGCCGTGACGAGGACGGCGGTGAGAACCCCCAGAGAGAGAGGGATTAAAAGGCGCAGTAGTTACAACTAGAGAAGGAGCCGCGCCAGGGGACGAGGTAGTCACCACTGGGGGCTTGGGGCTCGACCCAACCACAGAGGAGGGAGGGGAGTCAGAGAGGCCAAAGGAGGAGCAAGGTCGGGGCCCAATGCAGCGGAGGCTACAGAGCCCGGTCTTCCAATACGGACCGACTCGGGGGCTTGGTCGCCCACCCCACGAGCCTGAGAAGGTAAACCAGAAGAAGCCGAAGCAGGGGTAATCATCTTGACGAAAGAAAGAATTCACTCACGAATGTGCCCCCACACCCAAAAGGAGCCACAATTAGAGGCAGGACACCCAACAAGAAGCTATCGCCGATCTTGTCGGGGCCTCCTAGGGGTGCGTCGCGAGTATACGCCCCACAAACGCCACCTTAAGAAACCGACAGTCCGTCGAGATCGGGTTCAGTGACGAAGTGGGGATTGACAATAAAAGGTTCCCCTCGCTCTCGACGTCGGGTACTGCAGTTCTACGGGTGCATAAGTATGCCTCCTCAAGCACCCGGGCATCAAAATAGAAGAAGTCCAAGGGAAGAACCAGAACGAGCAAAAGGTCGGTAGGAAACGGCAAGCAGATAGGAGAAGAGGGGGGAGAAAAACGAAACAGAAGGAAAAGGAAAAGATGCCCAGCAGAATTGGAGAGGACGGCAGCAGGAGCACAAGGCTAGAAAAGGACAGAGGACTGTCCCAAGGAGCATCACACTCCGGCAGCCGCCCACTAAGCCCCCACACGGTGACAACGAGCTGAGCGGGGAGGGGGTTATGGACCACAAGGATCCCGGTTCGAAGAACCAAATTTAAGTGGGGGATTTTCACAGCTGGTATTAGTTGAATTTATTTATTTAATTGAGTGAACTGTATTAATATTTTGATCTTCTGGGTGTTACACTCTACATATAATTGGGGGTTATTATGAATACTTTGGGTTATATCCCAAATTCAATGGGAGTAACAATAAACCACAGAATGTTATCATGTTAGTTAACTACCAATGAATTAGTATTCTACTCATTAATATAAAGAATTGTGAGCTTTGCTCTAATGTCGTAACAGCCTGGCAAGAAGCTCTCGTTGTCCTTCAGTGGCATTTTGGTTACCTCATAGGCAAACAACGTAATGGCTACTTAAGGATTCTTCTGGAACTACAGGTAAATACGACGTCTTCTCTTTAACCGCACCTAGGTTTGTGGGTATGCCTGTGTTATAACCGAAACAACTAATCAACTCGTCGGTTGGGCGGAATTTGCTATCCTGTGTCGCGAAGCTCAAGGGAGAAGCATGTACTAATTGCCACAGAGCGTCACAGTCTACACATCTGGAGAGTCATGTGCTTCCTCCTTCCTCCGCTTCCTCCCCTCAATCCTTCTGGATGCGTCTAATTATCAGCTGATTTTATTATCAGCTAGGGAGGAAGACATTTTGGGATTTGTTATGCAATATTATATGCTGTATATAATGAATGTCTTCGTTAACATTTCAACTAAAAATTGGAAGCATTTTAATTTTATGGAGGGAAATATTAGGTACTGGCCGGTGTGGTTGACGCAATACCTTCCTACGGTTACAAGAGAATCTCTCTCTCCTTAACAAGTTTAATAGTATTGTATTGTATTGTTATTAATGAACTGACCTAACTATTTTAATTAAGCAGTTCAGTTATTAGTAATGGTTGTCGGAATTTACGACAAAAGGGTATACAAGTGGATGAAAGGGTATATAAAAAAGAGGATATTATTAAGGTGTTAAATATAGCAACACAAAACTGAACACGAAAAAGCAGATACGAATTTGATAAGTGTAGTTAAAGGAAAGACCTGGCAAAATATTATATTGAAAACAGGGTTGTTGATTTATAGAATTAATTACTTGGTGACATTTTTATTTTTTTATTTTTTTTTTTTTACATGCAAGCATGCGTATAAGTTACAATAAAAGCAGAAACAAATATAACATAGAACAAAGGTACAAAGCACAAAGCACACATATGTACACGGACAAAGGAACAAATCAAGAGAAGACCAGCGAGAAGGGCTGACCACAAGACAAAAATGCATATACAAATATAACAAATATAAACACAGCGGAAGACAAACATAGGGGAAAACCCCAGAACAAAATGCACACAAAACAAGCCTACTAACACCTCAAACACATACGGAGAGACAAGAAACATACAATAATATGGATAATAATAAAGGAAACATCTGCCAAAACAAACGGAAGGCAAAACAAAACAAAGAGCACACGCCAACAGCCTGAAGGGCACACAATATGACAAGCGCACACGACATCCACAAACGAACACACACACGCACAGGAACCGCACACCCACCCACTCACACACACACCCCATCCGCACCCCACAACCATGCACACAACAGGAAACACAGAATACACAGAAATCATTTGCTAGGAACAACGTGAGAAATGTACTTCTGGAAAAAATCGTAAGGATACTTCCTCTTGTAAGCTTCCCAGACCAAATCTTCAAGGTCGGTAGGGTTTTTGATCCCCTGCTGCCGAGGGGGTACCATAAACTCAGGAACATCCAGATCGGGCGACATCGGCCAACGCCCGAGGTCAATGACTCAAGTCGCATAACGAGGCCGGGGAGCGCCATCCACGCCCTTCGAGGAAGCAAACGACACTGGAGAAGCGGACGAAGGCTGCCGAGACTGCCTCGCCGTCACACGCACAGGAGCAGGGGCCAGACGATGAGACGGTAGCACCTCCACGGAGACCACAGGAGACACGGAAGAGACCGCTGGAGACAGAAGGGGCGGCATGACCGCTGTCGAGGAAACGGGTAACGAGGAAGGGGCCACAGAACTCCCAGAGCGAGCATCCTTCCTCAACACCATCACCAGGCCCACCCCACACACCACCAACCTCAGCAGGGGGAACCACCCCCCATGAAGAACCGGAGCCATCCGACGCAGGCAACGCACCTGAAGCAGGACCCCCGGACACCAGACCAGAAGGGAAGGCCGAAACACCGGCATCCTCAGGCAAGTGCACCTCCGCCACTACCGTAGTGTGCACCACAACCGGAGCCACCTCACCGTCAACGGAAGGACCACACTTGTCGAAGTCGCCAACGTCAGCCCACGCAGAAGAACGCCGGGAACGCTTAGGCTCGGGCCACACATCATCAGACCTGGAGGCAGACTCGGCGACACGCACAACACTAGCCGGGCGAACCGACGCACGCCGCAGTACAGCAGCATCCTCAACCACATGGGGCACCAGGCCAGGCACAGGAGGAAGCGCCGGATCCACCCCAGCTCCCAGCACAGCCGGAACAGATGGCGAGGGTGCAGGGAACAGGACAGACATCAGAGGAAGAACTGGAAGACGAGGGGTCCGAGCAGACGGCAGTCGGAAGAGGCTCAGGGACACCAGCCGGAGCAGGCGGAGCGCCAGGCGAGGACACAACCTACAGAGGGGGAATTATCAGGGAGAAAGCGCCAAGCTATTACGACTATATAGCACTTGGAAGGGATCAGGAATAGGAGTTTGGGATGGGACGGAAGGAAAAAATGGTGCCCAGGCACAACCTACAGAGGAGAGGCGACAACAACAGGGGGCGCAACAGGCGGAGCCACAGCTGACACAGAGGGCACCTCCTCAGCTGAAGAGACGTCCACATCCAAAGAATCATCCCCCCACAGGAAGCGGCGGAAAATCCTCCTCCCTAAAGAGATTCACTGGCGCAACGGCAGGCGCAGAACAGTCAGCAGCCTGATGGCCCAAAAGGCCACAACGATAACACGTCCGCGGCTGGCGGGTGTAAAACACCCGAACGTTGTACCCCATAAGGTGCACAAAGGACAGAATATCTGCCCGGAGCCTCATGCCCAGGGTGCGAATGTTAGTCCTCACATCCTTAAGTGGACTGGAAGACACCACGTTCACCTGCACACTAACCACTGCGCCAAACCGGCCGAAATACCGCTGTAGCAGACCCTCCGGAAATTCCAAGGGAGCCCCATGCACACTGACGTAAGTGAGGGCACCACTCCGATCAGAGAGAGTCACAGTGCTCGCACCATCCGGCAGGGGTAATGTCCGTCCCTCGTATTGCCGGAGAAAATCGCGATACGCCACCTCCTCCGTGAATTTCACTATTGCCCGACGGGCCGTTACCAACTCGACCCCATAAATTGCTAACACAGGGACAGATAGGACACCACAAGCCAGCACAATCTCTGGGTAACTGGCCCGCACAGAGAATTCGAGTCCCACAGAGTGAGCCCGGACGACAGGGGGGAGAGGGACCGCCATCGTAACTCCACGTCAGCACAGGCGGGCAGAGACACACCCGCCCCCAACCGGCCAAACTGGTAAACAAGCACCAACCTCCGGTGCGCCGAAGCAACACGTCTGCCCCCTACCGAATCTAGGGCCAGACCTGGTGACATAATTCGTGAGATCTCTGCACAGTTTCAAGCATAAGTTAGAGGTATATGAATGAGTTATGATGCACGTAGATGCACATACATATCACGTAGATGTATATAGATAGCACCTGCCTCCCTTGGCCCGCGGGACCTACTGTAGTTATCTTTATTCCTAATAATAGGCTGAATACAAAACATGATATGTACTTGCAATTAAAATAATTGCAGGAATATATTGAACAATGCTAGATAAAGCACTCACATTAATGTTTTTGAGCAATTAATGTGTAGCTAAAATATTATATTTGCATATATATTAAAATTCCATAATTTATAGTCAAATGTCTGCAATTAAAGGATGAATAAAACAATGTTTCATTATTCATGTTATATTCCAATAAGTGTTAACAAACTATGTACATATATGTGTGTATCAAAGAGTATGCATATGTATCATAGTGTTTATACGTGTTTGATGGTTTATATATGTGTATCATGCGTGTATTGTATGGTAAATGTATGAGTCGTTGTGTATATAAATGTATTTTGGTGTATCACACGCATGTTAAGGTGTTAAAGAGTTTATACATCACGAAGTATGTGGAACTGTTGAGTCGACCAGCTCTGTGTCTGCCCAGCTCCGTGTCGACCAGCTCCGTGTCGACCAGCTCTGTGTCGCCCAGCTCCGTGTCGCCCAGCTCCGTGTCGCCCAGCTCCGTGTCGCCCAGCTCCGTGTCGACCAGCTCCGTGTCGAACAGGTTTGAAACTTATTTTATCGTCTTCAATAATTGTTTTTACCGCCAATAAAATTGCCACAAGTTGGGAAGTTAGGCGGGACGTCCGGGAGGTCCTTGTCTGCCCCTACCCTGATGACCAGGTCCATCCCCGCTGCTGAGTGTAGCAGCACGTGACAGTGTAGCAGCCAGTAGCCTGTGGGGTATACAGTGTACAGTGTAGCAGCCAGTAGCCTGTGGGGTATACAGTGTACAGTGTAGCAGCCAGTAGCCTGTGGGGTATACAGTGTACAGTGTAGCAGCCAGTAGCCTGTGGGGTATACAGTGTACAGTGTAGCAGCCAGTAGCCTGTGGGGTATACAGTGTACAGTGTAGCAGCCAGTAGCCTGTGGGGGTATACAGTGTACAGTGTAGCAGCCAGTAGCCTGTGGGGTATACAGTGTACAGTGTAGCAGCCAGTAGCCTGTGGGGTATACAGTGTACAGTGTAGCAGCCAGTAGCCTGTGGGGTATACAGTGTACAGTGTAGCAGCCAGTAGCCTGTGGGGGTATACAGTGTACAGTGTAGCAGCCAGTAGCCTGTGGGGTATACAGTGTACAGTGTAGCAGCCAGTAGCCTGTGGGGTATACAGTGTACAGTGTAGCAGCCAGTAGCCTGTGGGGTATACAGTGTACAGTGTAGCAGCCAGTAGCCTGTGGGGGTATACAGTGTAGCAGCCAGTAGCCTGTGGGGTATACAGTGTACAGTGTAGCAGCCAGTAGCCTGTGGGGTTATACAGTGTAGCAGCCAGTAGCCTGTGGGGTATACAGTGTAGCAGCCAGTAGCCTGTGGGGTTATACAGTGTAGCAGCCAGTAGCCTGTGGGGTATACAGTGTACAGTGTAGCAGCCAGTAGCCTGTGGGGTATACAGTGTACAGTGTAGCAGCCAGTAGCCTGTGGGGTTATACAGTGTAGCAGCCAGTAGCCTGTGGGGTTATACAGTGTAGCAGCCAGTAGCCTGTGGGGGTTATACATTATACAATGTAGCAGCCAGTAGCCTGTGGGGTTATACAGTGTAGCAGCCAGTAGCCTGTGGGGTTATACAGTGTAGCAGCCAGTAGCCTGTGGGGGTTATACATTATACAGTGTAACAGCCAGTAGCCTGTGGGGTTATACAGTGTAGCAGCCAGTAGCCTGTGGGGGTTATACATTATACAATGTAGCAGCCAGTAGCCTGTGGGGTTATACATTATACAATGCAGCAGCCAGTAGCCTGTTGGGTTATACAGTGTAGCAGCCAGTAGCCTGTGGGTTATACAGTGTAGCAACCAGTAGCCTGTGGGGGTTATACAATATACAGTGAAGGTAACTTTCATACAGTGTTGTACAATGTAGGGAGCTCAAATTCAAAATCCAATGCATGAAGTCTCATACAATATATAGTGAATACACTCACATACAATGAAAAGTGAATGAACTCTCATACAATGCACAATGAATGAGCTACTTTACAATGAACAGTGAATGTAAGCTCCCTTACAATACACAGTAGATGAACACTCATACATTGACGAGTGAATGAACTCTCATACAAGGCACGGTGAAGGGAACGTAAATGTATGAAAAAAATGTATAAAAAGGTTACCAACTTGAACAATACCTGGATTACTGGCGAGAAACCTGACGACAGTGTAGCCTCCGTCAGGCAGTGTGACCGTGTCCTTGTAGACCGGCCGGTCCAGGTTCCTCACCAGGCGGCCGGCCCGGTCCATCTCCATCACCTGCGCCACATAAACACAAGGTCAGTCATCAACAACATGGTTGGCTCACTACGTCGCCCATGGCAAACTTCTCAGCTAAGTTTGTCGTTGATATATTATTTGTCTACCGAGTGAATCATTCTGGTGTGTTTTCTCAGCTGGTGTGCCTTCACGGCAACACTGAGGGGTCAGCTGGTGTGCCGTCACGGCCACACTGAGGGGTCAGCTGGTGTGCCGTCACGGCCACACTGAGGGGTCAGCTGGTGTGCCGTCACGGCAACACTGAGGGGTCAGCTGGTGTACCGTCACGGCAACACTGAGGGCTCTGCTGGTGTGGCTTCACGGCAACACTGAGGGGTCAGCTGGTGTGGCTTCACGGCAACACTGAGGGGTCAGCTGGTGTGGCTTCACGGCAACACTGAGGGGTCAGCTGGTGTGGCTTCACGGCAACACTGAGGGGTCAGCTGGTGTGGCTTCACGGCAACACTGAGGGGTCAGCTGGTGTGCCGTCACGGCCACACTGAGGGGTCAGCTGGTGTGGCTTCACGGCAACACTGAGGGGTCAGCTGGTGTGGCTTCACGGCAACACTGAGGGGTCAGCTGGTGTGGCTTCACGGCAACACTGAGGGGTCAGCTGGTGTGCCGTCACGGCCACACTGAGGGGTCAGCTGGTGTGGCTTCACGGCAACACTGAGAGGTCAGCTGGTGTGGCTTCACGGCAACACTGAGGGGTCAGCTGGTGTGGCTTCACGGCAACACTGAGGGGTTAGCTGGTGTGCCGTCACGGCAACACTGAGGGGTCAGCTGGTGTGGCTTCACGGCAACACTGAGGGGTCAGCTGGTGTGGCTTCACGGCAACACTGAGGGGTCAGCTGGTGTGCCTTCACGGCAACACTGAGGGGTCAGCTGGTGTGCCGTCACGGCCACACTGAGGGGTCAGCTGGTGTGCCTTCACGGCAACACTGAGGGGTCAGCTGGTGTGGCTTCACGGCAACACTGAGGGGTCAGCTGGTGTGGCTTCACGGCAACACTGAGGGGTCAGCTGGTGTGGCTTCACGGCAACACTGAGGGGTCAGCTGGTGTGCCGTCACGGCAACACTGAGGGCTCAGCTGGTGTGCCTTCACGGCAACACTGAGGGGTCAGCTGGTGTGCCGTCACGGCAACACTGAGGGGTCAGCTGGTGTGCCGTCACGGCAACACTGAGGGCTCTGCTGGTGTGCCTTCACGGCAACACTGAGGGGTCAGCTGGTGTGCCTTCACGGCAACACTGAGGGGTCAGCTGGTGTGCCGTCACGGCAACACTGAGGGCTCTGCTGGTGTGCCTTCACGGCAACACTGAGGGCTCTGCTGGTGTGCCTTCACGGCAACACTGGGGGCTCTGCTGGTGTGCCTTCACGGCAACACTGAGGGGTCAGCTGGTGTGCCTTCACGTCAACACTGAGGGGTCAGCTGGTGTGCCGTCACGGCAACACTGGGGGCTCTGCTGGTGTGCCTTCACGGCAACACTGAGGGGTCAGCTGGTGTGCCTTCACGTCAACACTGAGGGGTCAGCTGGTGTGCCTTCACGGCAACACTGAGGGCTCAGCTGGTGTTCCTTCACGGCAACACTGAGGGCTCTGCTGGTGTGCCTTCACGGCAACACTGAGGGGTCAGCTGGTGTGCCGTCACGGCAACACTGAGGGCTCTGCTGGTGTGCCTTCACGGCAACACTGGGGGCTCTGCTGGTGTGCCTTCACGGCAACACTTAGGGGTCAGCTGGTGTGCCTTCACGTCAACACTGAGGGGTCAGCTGGTGTGCCGTCACGGCAACACTGGGGGCTCTGCTGGTGTGCCTTCACGGCAACACTGAGGGGTCAGCAGGTGTGCCTTCACGTCAACACTGAGGGGTCAGCTGGTGTGCCTTCACGGCAACACTGAGGGCTCAGCTGGTGTTCCTTCACGGCAACACTGAGGGCTCAGCTGGTGTGCCCTCACGGCAACACTGAGGGCTCAACTGGTGTGTCCTCACAGCAACACTGAGGGATCAGCTGGTGTGCCCTCACGGCAACACTGAGGGCTCAGCTGGTGTGCCTTCACAGCAACACTGGGGGCTCAGCTGGTGTGCCTTCACGGCAACACTGAGGGCTCAGCTGGTGTGCCGTCACGGCAACACTGAGGGGTCAGCTGGTGTGCCTTCACGGCAACACTGAGGGCTCAGCTGGTGTGCCCTCACGGCAACACTGAGGGCTCAACTGGTGTTCCTTCACAGCAACACTGAGGGCTCAGCTGGTGTGCCCTCACGGCAACACTGAGGGCTCAGCTGGTGTGCCCTCACGGCAACACTGAGGGCTCAACTGGTGTTCCTTCACGGCAACACTGAGGGCTCAACTGGTGTTCCTTCACGGCAACACTGAGGGCTCAACTGGTGTGCCTTCACGGCAACACTGAGGGCTCAGCTGGTGTGCCTTCACGGCAACACTGAGGGCTCAACTGGTGTGCCCTCACGGCAACACTGAGGGCTCAGCTGGTGTGCCCTCACGGCAACACTGAGGGCTCAGCTGGTGTGCCTTCACGGCAACACTGAGGGCTCAACTGGTGTTCCTTCATGGCAACACTGAGGGCTCAGCTGGTGTGCCTTCACGGCAACACTGAGGGCTCAACTGGTGTTCCTTCACGGCAACACTGAGGGCTCAGCTGGTGTGCCCTCACGGCAACACTGAGGGCTCAACTGGTGTTCCTTCACGGCAACACTGAGGGCTCAGCTGGTGTGCCCTCACGGCAACACTGAGGGCTCAGCTGGTGTGCCTTCACGGCAACACTGAGGGCTCAACTGGTGTTCCTTCATGGCAACACTGAGGGCTCAGCTGGTGTGCCTTCACGGCAACACTGAGGGCTCAACTGGTGTTCCTTCATGGCAACACTGAGGGCTCAGCTGGTGTGCCTTCACGGCAACACTGAGGGCTCAGCTGGTGTGCCTTCACGGCAACACTGAGGGCTCAGCTGGTGTGCCCTCACGGCAACACTGAGGGCTCAGCTGGTGTGCCCTCACGGCAACACTGAGGGCTCAGCTGGTGTGCCCTCACGGCAACACTGAGGGCCAATCGCTGATAGCTGTGTTGCCTCTCTCACGGTGGCATGTGTGGAGATGAAGGAACTACAGTGATGGTTGCTGTAGGAGACCATAGTTTTTATTCCATACTCTAGGGACCCCAAGTGTCACCATACTCAAGGGACCCTCTAGGGACCCCAGGTGTCACCATACTCTAGGGGCCCCCCTCTAGGGACCCCAGGTGTCACCATACTCTAGGACCCTCTAGGGACCCCAGGTGTCACCATACTCTAGGGACCCTCTAGGGACCCCAGGTGTCACCATACTCTAGGGGCCCCCCTCTAGGGACCCCAGGTGTCACCATACTCTAGGACCCTCTAGGGACCCCAGGTGTCACCATACACTAGGGCCCCCCTCTAGGGACCCCTGGTGTCACCATACTCTAGGACCCTCTAGGGACCCCAGGTGTCACCATACACTAGAGCCCCCCTCTAGGGACCCCAGGTGTCACCATTCTCTAGGACCCCCTCTAGGGACCCCAGGTGTCACCATACACTAGGGGCCCCCTCTAGGGACCCCAGGTGTCACCATACTCTAGGACCCCCTCTAGGGCCCCCAGTTGTCACTATACTCTAGGACCCCCCTCTAGGGACCCTAGGTGTCACTATACTCTAGGACCCCCCTCTAGGAACCCCAGGTGTCACCATACTCTAGGGACCCCCTCTAGGGACCCCAGGTGTCACCATACTCTAGGGGCCCCCCTCTAGGGACCCCAGGTGTCACCATACTCTAGGACCCCTAGGGACCCCAGGTATCACCATACACTAGGGCCCCCCTCTTGGGACCCCAGGTGTCACCATACTCTAGGACCCTCTAGGGACCCCAGGTGTCACCATACACTAGGGCCCCCCCTCTAGGGACCCCAAGTATCACCATTCTCTAGGACCCCCTCTAGTGACCCCAGGTGTCACCATACACTAGGGCCCTCCTCTAGGGACCCCAGGTGTCACCATACTCTAGGACCCCCTCTAGGGACCCCAGGTGTCACTATACTCTAGGACCCCCTTCTTGGGACCCTAGGTGTCACTATACTCTAGGACCCCCTCTAGGAACCCCAGGTGTCACCATGCTCTAGGGATCCCCTCTATTGACCCCAGGTGTCACCATACTCTAGGGACCCCCCTCTAGGGACCCCAGGTGTCACCATACTCTAGGACCCCCTTCTATGGACCCCAGGTGTCACCATACTCTAGGACCCCCCTCTAAGGACCCCAGGTGTCACCATACTCTAGGACCCTCTAGGGACCCCAGGTGTCACCATACTCTAGAACCCTCTAGGGACCCTAGGTGTCACCATACTCTAGGGACCCCCTCTAGGGACCCCAGGTGTCACGATACTCTAGGACTCTCTAGGGACCCCTGGTGTCACCATACTCTAGGGCCCCTCTAGGGACCCCAGGTGTCACCATACTCTAGGACCCTGTTGGGACCCCAGGTGTCACCATACTCTAGGACCCTCTAGGGACCCCAGGTGTCACCATACTCTAGGACCCTCTAGGGACCCCAGGTGTCACCATACTCTAGGACCCTCTAGGGACCCCAGGTGTCACCATACTCTAGGACCGTCTAGGGACCCCAGGTGTCACTATACTCTAGGACCCCCTCTAGGGACCCCAGGAGTCACTATACTCTAGGGACCCCCTCTAGGGACCCCAGGTGTCACTATACTCTAGGACCCCCCTCTAGGGACCCTAGGTGTCACTATACTCTAGGACCCCCTCTAGGAACCCCAGGTGTCACCATACTCTAGGGACCCCCTCTAGGGACCCCAGGTGTCACCATACTCTAGGGACCCCCCTCTAGGGACCCCAGGTGTCACCATACTCTAGGGACCCCCCTCTAGGGACCCCAGGTGTCACCATACTCTAGGACCCCCCTCTAGGGACCCCAGGTGTCACCATGCTCTAGGACCCTCTAGGGACCCCAGGTGTCACCATACTCTAGGACCCTCTACGGACCCCAGGTGTCACCATACTCTAGGGACCCCTCTAGGGACCCCAGGTGTCACCATACTCTAGGACCCCCCTCTAGGGACCCCAGGTGTCACCATGCTCTAGGACCCTCTAGGGAACCCAGGTGTCACCATACTCTAGGACCCTCTTGGGACCCCAGGTGTCACCATACTCTAGGGACCCCTCTAGGGACCCCAGGTGTCACCATATTCTAGGACCCTCTAGGGACCCCAGGTGTCACCATACTCTAGGACCCCCCTCTAGGGACCCCAGGTGTCACCATGCTCTAGGACCCTCTAGGGACCCCAGGTGTCACCATACTCTAGGATCCTCTAGGGACCCCAGGTGTCACCATACTCTAGGGATCCCCTCTAGGGACCCCAGGTGTCACCATACTCTATGACCCTCTAGGGACCCCAGGTGTCACCATACTCTAGGACCCTCTAGGGACCCCAGGTGTCACCATACTCTAGGGCCCTCTAGGGACCCCAGGTGTCACCATACTCTAGGACCCTCTAGGGACCCCAGGTGTCACCATACTCTAGGGACCCCTCTAGGGACCCCAGGTGTCACCATACTCTAGGACCCTCTAGGGACCCCAGGTGTCACCATACTCTAGGGCCACTCTAGGGACCCCAGGTGTCACCATACTCTAGGACCCTGTTGGGACCCCAGGTGTCACCATACTCTAGGGACCCTTCTAGGGACCCCAGGTGTCACCATACTCTAGGGCCCTCTAGGGACCCCAGGTGTCACCATACTCTAGGACCCTCTAGGGACCCCCGGTGTCACCATACTCTAGGGATCCCTCTAGGGACCCCAGGTGTCACCATACTCTAGGACCCTCTAGGGACCCCAGGTGTCACCATACTCTAGGGCCCCTCTAGGGACCCCAGGTGTCACCATACTCTAGGACCCTGTTGGGACCCCAGGTGTCACCATACTCTAGGGATCCTTCTAGGGACTCCAGGTGTCACCATACTCTAGGACCCTCTAGGGACCCCAGGTGTCACCATACTCTAGGGATCCCCCCTCTTGGGACCCCAGGTGTCACCATACTCTAGGGACCCCCTCTAGGGACCCCAGGTGTCAACATACTCTAGGACCCTCTGGGGACCCCAGGTGTCACCATACTGTAGGACCCTCTAGGGACCCCAAGTGTCACCATACTCTAGGACCCTCTAGGGACCCCAGGTGTCACCATACTCTAGGACCCCCCTCTAGGGACCCCAGGTGTCACCATGCTCTAGGACCCTCTAGGGACCCCAGGTGTCACCATACTCTAGGATCCTCTAGGGACCCCAGGTGTAACCATACTCTAGGGACCCCTCTAGGGACCCCAGGTGTCACCATACTCTAGGACCCTCTAGGGACCCCAGGTGTCACCATACTCTAGGACCCCTCTAGGGACCCCAGGTGTCACCATACTCTAGGACCCTGTTGGGACCCCAGGTGTCACCATACTCTAGGGACCCTTCTAGGGTCCCCAGGTGTCACCATACTCTAGGACCCCACTCTAGGGACCCCAGGTGTCACCATACTCCAGGGCCCTCTAGGGACCCCAGGTGTCACCATACTCTAGGGACCCCTCTAGGGACCCCAGGTGTCACCATATTCTAGGACCCTCTAGGGACCCCAGGTGTCACCATACTCTAGGACCCTGTTGGGACCCCAGGTGTCACCATACTCTAGGGATCCTTCTAGGGACCCCAGGTGTCACCATACTCTAGGACCCTCTAGGGACCCCAGGTGTCACCATACTCTAGGGACCCCCCTCTAGGGACCCCAGGTGTCACCATACTCTAGGGTTCCCCTCTAGGGACCCCAGGTGTCACCATACTCTATGACCCTCTAGGGACCCCAGGTGTCACCATACTCTAGGACCCTCTAGGGACCCCAGGTGTCACCATACTCTAGGGCCCTCTAGGGACCCCAGGTGTCACCATACTCTAGGACCCTCTAGGGACCCCAGGTGTCACCATACTCTAGGGACCCCTCTAGGGACCCCAGGTGTCACCATACTCTAGGACCCTCTAGGGACCCCAGGTGTCACCATACTCTAGGGCCCCTCTAGGGACCCCAGGTGTCACCATACTCTAGGACCCTGTTGGGACCCCAGGTGTCACCATACTCTAGGGACCCTTCTAGGGACCCCAGGTGTCACCATACTCTAGGACCCCCCTCTAGGGACCCCAGGTGTCACCATACTCTAGGGCCCTCTAGGGACCCCAGGTGTCACCATACTCTAGGACCCTCTAGGGACCCCATGTGTCACCATACTCTAGGGATCCCTCTAGGGACCCCAGGTGTCACCATACTCTAGGACCCTCTAGGGACCCCAGGTGTCACCATACTCTAGGGCCCCTCTAGGGACCCCAGGTGTCACCATACTCTAGGACCCTGTTGGGACCCCAGGTGTCACCATACTCTAGGGATCCTTCTAGGGACCCCAGGTGTCACCATACTCTAGGACCCTCTAGGGACCCCAGGTGTCACCATACTCTAGGGATCCCCCTCTTGGGACCCCAGGTGTCACCATACTCTAGGGACCCCCTCTAGGGACCCCAGGTGTCAACATACTCTAGGACCCTCTGGGGACACCAGGTGTCACCATACTCTAGGACCCTCTAGGGACCCCAAGTGTCACCATACTCTAGGACCCTCTAGGGACCCCAGGTGTCACCATACTCATGGACCCTCTAGGGACCCCAGGTGTCACCATACTGTAGGGGCCCCCTCTAGGGACCCCAGGTGTCACCATACTGTAGGGGCCCCCTCTAGGGACCCCAGGTGTCACCATACTCTAGGGCCCCCTCTAGGGACCCCAGGTGTCACCATACTCTAGGGACTCCAGGTGTCATCATACTCTAGGGACCCTCTAGGCACCCCAGGTGTAACTATACTCTAGGACCCTCTAGGCACCCCAGGTGTCACTATACTCTAGGACCCTCTAGGCACCCCAGGTGTCACCATACTCTAGGACCATCTAGGCACCCCAGGTGTCACCATACTCTAGGGACCCCCCTCTAGGGATCCCAGGTGTCATCATACTCTAGGGACCCTCTATAGCACCCCAGGTGTCACTATACTCAAGGATCCTCTAGGCACCCCAGGTGTCACTATACTCAAGGACCCTCTAGGCACCCCATGTGTCACCATACTCAAGGACCCTCTAGGCACCCCAGGTGTCACTATACTCAAGGACCCTCTAGGCACCCCAGGTGTCATCATACTCTAGGACCCTCTAGGGACCCCAGGTGTCACCATACTCTAGGGACCCCCCTCTAGGGACCGCAGGTGTCATCATACTCTATGGACCCCCTCTAGGGACCCCAGGTGTCACCATATTCTAGGACCCTCTAGGGACCCCAGGTGTCACCATAGTCTAGGACCCTCTAGGGGCCCCAGGTGTCACCATACTCTAGGACCCTCTAGGGACACCAGGTGTCACCATACTCTAGGGACCCCCCTCTAGGGACCCCAGGTGTCACCATACTCTAGGGACCCCCTCTAGGGACCCCAGGTGTCACCATACTCTAGGACCCTCTATAGGGACCCCAGGTGTCACCATACTCTAGGACCCTCTAGGGACCCCAGGTGTCACCATACTCTAGCGCCCTCTAGGGACCCCAGGTGTCGCCATACTCTAGGACCCTCTAGGGACCCCAGGTGTCACCATACTCTAGGGACCCCTCTAGGGACCCCAGGTGTAACCATACTCTAGGACCCTCTAGGGACCCCAGGTGTCACCATACTCTAGGACCCTGTTGGGACCCCAGGTGTCACCATACTCTAGGGACCCTTCTAGGGATCCCAGGTGTTACCATACTCTAGGACCCAACTCTAGGGACCCCAGGTGTCACGATACTCAAGGACTCTCTAGGGAACCCTGGTGTCACCATACTCTAGGGCCCCTCTAGGGACCCCAGGTGTCACCATACTCTAGGACCCTGTTGGGACCCCAGGTGTCACCATACTCTAGGACCCTCTAGGGACCCCAGGTGTCACCATACTCTAGGACCCTCTAGGGACCCCAGGTGTCACCATACTCTAGGACCCTCTAGGGACCCCAGGTGTCACCATACTCTAGGACCGTCTAGGGACCCCAGGTGTCACTATACTCTAGGACCCCCTCTAGGGACCCCAGGTGTCACTATACTTTAGGGACCCCCTCAAGGGACCCCAGGTGTCACTATACTCTAGGACCCCCCTCTAGGGACCCTAGGTGTCACTATACTCTAGGACCCCCTCTAGGAACCCCAGGTGTCACCATACTCTAGGGACCCCCTCTAGGGACCCCAGGTGTCACCATACTCTAGGGACCCCCCCTCTAGGGACCCCAGGTGTCACCATACTCTAGGACCCCCCTCTAGGGACCCCAGGTGTCACCATACTCTAGGACCCCCCTCTAGGGACCCCAGGTGTCACCATGCTCTAGGACCCTCTAGGGACCCCAGGTGTCACCATACTCTAGGACCCTCTACGGACCCCAGGTGTCATCATACTCTAGGGACCCCTCTAGGGACCCCAGGTGTCACCATACTCTAGGACCCCCCTCTAGGGACCCCAGGTGTCACCATGCTCTAGGACCCTCTAGGGAACCCAGGTGTCACCATACTCTAGGACCCTCTTGGGACCCCAGGTGTCACCATACTCTAGGGACCCCTCTAGGGACCCCAGGTGTCACCATACTCTAGGACCCTCTAGGGACCCCAGGTGTCACCATACTCTAGGACCCCCTTCTAGGGACCCCAGGTGTCACCATGCTCTAGGACCCTCTAGGGACCCCAGGTGTCACCATACTCTAGGATCCTCTAGGGACCCCAGGTGTCCCCATACTCTAGGGACCCCTCTAGGGACCCCAGGTGTCACCATACTCTAGGACCCTCTAGGGACCCCAGGTGTCACCATACTCTAGGACCCCTCTAGGGACCCCAGGTGTCACCATACTCTAGGACCCTGTTGGGACCCCAGGTGTCACCATACTCTAGGGACCCTTCTAGGGTCCCCAGGTGTCACCATACTCTAGGACCCCACTCTAGGGACCCCAGGTGTCACCATACTCTAGAGCCCTCTAGGGACCCCAGGTGTCACCATACTCTAGGGCCCCTCTAGGGACCCCAGGTGTCACCATACTCTAGGACCCTGTTGGGACCCCAGGTGTCACCATACTCTAGGGATCCTTCTAGGGACCCCAGGTGTCACCATACTCTAGGACCCTCTAGGGACCCCAGGTGTCACCATACTCTAGGGAATCCTCTCTAGGGACCCCAGGTGTCACCATACTCTAGGGATCCCCTCTAGGGACCCCAGGTGTCACCATACTCTATGACCCTCTAGGGACCCCAGGTGTCACCATACTCTAGGACCCTCTAGGGACCCCAGGTGTCACCATACTCTAGGGCCCTCTAGGGACCCCAGGTGTCACCATACTCTAGGACCCTCTAGGGACCCCAGGTGTCACCATACTCTAGGGACCCCTCTAGGGACCCCAGGTGTCACCATACTCTAGGACCCTCTAGGGACCCCAGGTGTCACCATACTCTAGGGCCCCTCTAGGGACCCCAGGTGTCACCATACTCTAGGACCCTGTTGGGACCCCAGGTGTCACCATACTCTAGGGACCCTTCTAGGGACCCCAGGTGTCACCATACTCTAGGACCCCCCTCTAGGGACCCCAGGTGTCACCATACTCTAGGGCCCTCTAGGGACCCCAGGTGTCACCATACTCTAGGACCCTCTAGGGACCCCAGGTGTCACCATACTCTAGGGATCCCTCTAGGGACCCCAGGTGTCACCATACTCTAGGACCCTCTAGGGACCCCAGGTGTCACCATACTCTAGGGCCCCTCTAGGGACCCCAGGTGTCACCATACTCTAGGACCCTGTTGGGACCCCAGGTGTCACCATACTCTAGGGATCCTTCTAGGGACCCCAGGTGTCACCATACTCTAGGACCCTCTAGGGACCCCAGGTGTCACCATACTCTAGGGATCCCCCTCTTGGGACCCCAGGTGTCACCATACTCTAGGGACCCCCTCTAGGGACCCCAGGTGTCAACATACTCTAGGACCCTCTGGGGACCCCAGGTGACACCATACTCTAGGACCCTCTAGGGACCCCAAGTGTCACCATACTCTAGGACCCTCTAGGGACCCCAGGTGTCACCATACTCTAGGACCCTCTAGGGACCCCAGGTGTCACCATACTGTAGGGGCCCCCTCTAGGGACCCCAGGTGTCACCATACTGTAGGGGCCCCCTCTTGGGACCCCAGGTGTCACCATACTCTAGGGCCCCCTCTAGGGACCCCAGGTGTCACCATACTCTAGGGACTCCAGGTGTCATCATACTCTAGGGACCCTCTAGGCACCCCAGGTGTAACTATACTCTAGGACCCTCTAGGCACCCCAGGTGTCACTATACTCTAGGACCCTCTAGGCACCCCAGGTGTCACCATACTCTAGGACCATCTAGGCACCCCAGGTGTCACCATACTCTAGGGACCCCCCTCTAGGGATCCCAGGTGTCATCATACTCTAGGGACCCTCTATAGCACCCCAGGTGTCACTATACTCAAGGATCCTCTAGGCACCCCAGGTGTCACTATACTCAAGGACCCTCTAGGCACCCCATGTGTCACCATACTCAAGGACCCTCTAGGCACCCCAGGTGTCACTATACTCAAGGACCCTCTAGGCACCCCAGGTGTCACCATACTCTAGGACCCTCTAGGGACCCCAGGTGTCACCATACTCTAGGGACCCCCCTCTAGGGACCGCAGGTGTCATCGTACTCTATGGACCCCCTCTAGGGACCCCAGGTGTCACCATACTCTAGGACCCTCTAGGGACCCCAGGTGTCACCATAGTCTAGGACCCTCTAGGGACCCCAGGTGTCACCATACTCTAGGACCCTCTAGGGACCCCAGGTGTCACCATACTCTAGGGACCCCCCTCTAGGGACCCCAGGTGTCACCATACTCTAGGGACCCCCTCTAGGGACCCCAGGTGTCACCATACTCTAGGACCCTCTATAGGGACCCCAGGTGTCACCATACTCTAGGACCCTCTAGGGACCCCAGGTGTCACCATACTCTAGCGCCCTCTAGGGACCCCAGGTGTCACCATACTCTAGGAATCTCTAGGGACCCCATGTGTCACCATACTCTAGGGACCCCTCTAGGGACCCCAGGTGTAACCATACTCTAGGACCCTCTAGGGACCCCAGGTGTCACCATACTCTAGGACCCTGTTGGGACCCCAGGTGTCACCATACTCTAGGGACCCTTCTAGGGATCCCAGGTGTTACCATACTCTAGGACCCCCCTCTAGGGACCCCAGGTGTCACCATACTCTAGGGCACTCTAGGGACCCCAGGTGTCACCATACTCAAGGACCCTCTAGGGACCCCAGGTGTCACCATACTCTAGGGCCCCTCTAGGGACCCCAGGTGTCACCATACTCTAGGACCCTGTTGGGACCCCAGGTGTCACCATACTCTAGGGACCCTTCTAGGGACCCCGGGTGTCACCATACTCTAGGACCCCCCTCTAGGGACCCCAGGTGTCACCATACTCTAGGGCCCTCTAGGGACCCCAGGTGTCACCATACTCTAGGACCCTCTAGGGACCCCAGGTGTCACCATACTCTAGGGATCCCTCTAGGGACCCCAGGTGTCACAATACTCTAGGACCCTCTAGGGACCCCAGGTGTCACCATACTCTAGGGCCCCTCTAGGGACCCCAGGTGTCACCATACTCTAGGACCCTGTTGGGACCCCAGGTGTCACCATACTCTAGGGATCCTTCTAGGGACCCCAGGTGTCACCATACTCTAGAACCCTCTAGGGACCCCAGGTGTCACCATACTCTAGGGATCCCCCTCTTGGGACCCCAGGTGTCACCATACTCTAGGGACCCCCTCTAGGGACCCCAGGTGTCAACATACTCTAGGACCCTCTGGGGACCCCAGGTGTCACCATACTCTAGGACCCTCTAGGGACCCCAAGTGTCACCATACTCTAGGACCCTCTAGGGACCCCAGGTGTCACTATACTCTAGGACCCTCTAGGGACCCCAGGTGTCACCATACTGTAGGGGCCCCCTCTAGGGACCCCAGGTGTCACCATACTGTAGGGGCCCCCTCTAGGGACCCCAGGTGTCACCATACTCTAGGGCCCCTCTAGGGACCCCAGGTGTCACCATACTCTAGGGCCCCTCTAGGGACCCCAGGTGTCACCATACTCTAGGGACTCCAGGTGTCATCATACTCTAGGGACCCTCTAGGCACCCCAGGTGTAACTATACTCTAGGACCCTCTAGGCACCCCAGGTGTCACTATACTCTAGGACCCTCTAGGCACCCCAGGTGTCACCATACTCTAGGACCATCTAGGCACCCCAGGTGTCACCATACTCTAGGGACCCCCCTCTAGGGATCCCAGGTGTCATCATACTCTAGGGACCCTCTATAGCACCCCAGGTGTCACTATACTCAAGGACCCTCTAGGCACCCCAGGTGTCACTATACTCAAGGACCCTCTAGGCACCCCAGGTGTCACCATACTCAAGGACCCTCTAGGCACCCCAGGTGTCACTATACTCTAGGACCCTCTAGGCACCCCAGGTGTCACCATACTCTAGGACCATCTAGGCACCCCAGGTGTCACCATACTCTAGGACCCTCTAGGGACCCCAGGTGTCACCATACTCTAGGGACCCCCCTCTAGGGACCCAAGGTGTCACCATACTCTATGGACCCCCTCTAGGGACCCCAGGTGTCACCATACTCTAGGACCCTCTAGGGACCCCAGGTGTCACCATACTCTAGGACCCTCTAGGGACCCCAGGTGTCACCATACTCTAGGACCCTCTAGGGACCTCAGGTGTCACCATACTCTAGGGACCCCCCTCTAGGGACCCCAGGTGTCACCATACTCTAGGGACCCCCTCTAGGGACCCCAGGTGTCACCATACTCTAGGACCCTCTATAGGGACCCCAGGTGTCACCATACTCTAGGACCCTCTAGGGACCCCAGGTGTCACCATACTCTAGCGCCCTCTAGGGACCCCAGGTGTCACCATACTCTAGGACCCTCTAGGGACCCCAGGTGTCACCATACTCTAGGGACCCCTCTAGGGACCCCAGGTGTCACCATACTCTAGGACCCTCTAGGGACCCCAGGTGTCACCATACTATAGGACCCTGTTGGGACCCCAGGTGTCACCATACTCTAGGGACCCTTCTAGGGACCCCAGGTGTCACCATACTCTAGGACCCCCCTCTAGGGACCCCAGGTGTCACCATACTCTAGGGCACTCTAGGGACCCCAGGTGTCACCATACTCTAGGACCCTCTAGGGCCCCCAGGTGTCACCATACTCTAGGGACCCCTCTAGGGACCCCAGGTGTCACCATACTCTAGGACCCTCTAGGGACCCCAGGTGTCACCATACTCTAGGGCCCCTCTAGGGACCCCAGGTGTTACCATACTGTAGGGGCCCCCTCTAGTGACCCCAGGTGTCACCATACTGTAGGGGCCCCCTCTAGGGACCCCAGGTGTCACCATACTCTAGGGCCCCTCTAGGGACCCCAGGTGTCACCATACTCTAGGGCCCCTCTGGGGACCCCAGGTGTCACCATACTCTAGGGACTCCAGGTGTCATCATACTCTAGGGACCCTCTAGGCACCCCAGGTGTCACTATACTCTGGGACCCTCTAGGCACCCCAGGTGTCACTATACTCTTGGACCCTCTAGGCACCCCAGGTGTCACCATACTCTAGGACCATCTAGGCACCCCAGGTGTCACCATACTCTAGGGACCCCCCTCTAGGGACCCCAGGTGTCATCATACTCTAGGGACCCTCTAGGCACCCCAGGTGTCACCATACTCAAGGACCCTCTAGGCACCCCAGGTGTCACTATAGTCTAGGACCCTCTAGGGACCCCAGGTGTCATCATACTCTTGGGACCCTCTAGGCACCCCAGGTGTCACCATACTCAAGGACCCTCTAGGCACCCCAGGTGTCACTATACTCTAGGACCCTCTAGGCACCCCAGGTGTCACCGTACTCTAGGACCATCTAGGCACCCCAGGTGTCACCATACTCTAGGGACCCCCCTCTAGGGACCCCAGGTGTCATCATACTCTAGGGACCCTCTAGGCACCCCAGGTGTCACTATACTCAAGGACCCTCTAGGCACCCCAGGTGTCACCATACTCTAGGGACCCTCTAGGCACCCCAGGTGTCACTATACTCAAGGACCCTCTAGGGACCCCAGGTGTCACCATACTCTAGGGACCCCCCTCTAGGGACCCCAGGTGTCACCATACTCTAGGACCCTCTAGGGACCCCAGGTGTCACCATACTCTAGGGACCCCCCTCTAGGGACCCCAGGTGTCACCATACTCTAGGACCCTCTAGGGACCCCAGGTGTCACCATACTCTAGGACCCTCTAGGCACCCCAGGTGTCACCATACTCTAGGACCATCTAGGCACCCCAGGTGTCACCATACTCTAGGGACCCCCCTCTAGGGACCCCAGGTGTCATCATACTCTAGGGACCCTCTAGGCACCCCAGGTGTCACCATACTCAAGGACCCTCTAGGCACCCCAGGTGTCACTATACTCTAGAACCCTCTAGGGACCCCAGGTGTCATCATACTCTAGGGACCCTCTAGGCACCCCAGGTGTCACCATACTCAAGGACCCTCTAGGCACCCCAGGTGTCACTATACTCAAGGACCCTCTAGGGACCCCAGGTGTCACCATACTCTAGGACCCTCTAGGGACCCCAGGTGTCACTATACTCTAGGGCCCCTCAAGGGATCCCAGGTGTCACCATACTCTAGGACCCTCTAGGGACCCCAGGTGTCACCATACTCTAGGGCCCCTCTAGGGACCCCAGGTGTCACCATACTCTAGGGCCCCTCTAGGGACCCCAGGTGTCACCATACTCTAGGGCCCCTCTAGGGACCCCAGGTGTCACCATACTCTAGGGCCCCTCGGACCCCAGGTGTCACCATACAGCAGTACTAACAAGATAACTGTACAGAAGGAAGCACAACAGACAACTGTGTAAAGCTTGTGAGAACAAGGCTGTAGCAGCCACCATCGTCAACCACTACGGGCGACAAACAGGTGGTCGAGGGAGACAATGTGTAGTAGCAGCAACATGTCGTGCTGTACACCAACACCCTCAGGGATCAGGGACGACAGCAACATGTCGTGCTGTACACCAACACCCTCAGGGATCAGGGACGACAGCAACATGTCGTGCTGTACACCAACACCCTCAGGGACCAGGGACGACAGCAAGATGTCGTGTTGTACACCAACACCCTCAGGGATCAGGGACGACAGCAAGACGTCGTGCTGTACACCAACACCCTCAGGGATCAGGGACGACAGCAAGATGTCGTGCTGTACACCAACACCCTCAGGGACCAGGGACGACAGCAAGATGTCGTGTTGTACACCAACACCCTCAGGGACCAGGGACGACAGCAAGATGTCGTGCTGTACACCAACACCCTCAGGGACCAGGGACGACAGCAACATGTCGTGCTGTACACCAACACCCTCAGGGACCAGGGACGACAACTGAGACAAACAGTGGAGCGCAATATATATAACTCCTGGACCCTCACCTCAGAAACTGAGACCATGAAATACACTCATACAGTGTGTTACCTGTGGATTATACATTATAATGTATATACTGTATATATATATATATATATATATATATATATATATATATATATATATATATATATATATATATATATATATATATATATATATATATATATATATATACTGTATAATGTATAACCTAGTGCATGAACTCCCCCACATAGACACTTTAACTAGGAGGTCGGTAAACAGTTGTTCTTCCCCTTGTTTAATGTGTTCACTTACGACAGTCAGGCGAGGTCAGCCCCTGCATGAGGGAACATGTAACTGGATGAACAGCATAGTCAGTGTTCTTCCTAAAGCAGGATCCACAACACATGTCGATACCAGCATGTTCACTAGCATGATCAATACCTCAGGGTGTGTTCTTCATACTGGGAGAGGGTGCTGTGACCTGGCTCCCAGTGACCTCACTGACCTGGCTCCTAGTGATCTCACTGACCTGGCTCCTAGTGATCTCACTGACCTGGCTCCCAGTGATCACACTGACCTGGCTCCTAGTGATCTCACTGACCTGGCTCCCAGTGATCACACTGACCTGGCTCCTAGTGATCTCACTGACCTGGCTCCTAGTGATCACACTGACCTGGCTCCTAGTGATCACACTGACCTGGCTCCTAGTGATCACACTGACCTGGCTCCTGGTGATCTCACTGACCTGGCTCCTAGTGATCTCACTGACTTGGCTCCTAGTGATCTCACTGACCTGGCTCCTAGTGATCACACTGACCTGGCTCCTAGTGATCACACTGACCTGGCTCCTAGTGATCACACTGACCTGTCTCCTGGTGATCTCACTTACCTGGCTCCTAGTGATCACACTGACCTGGCTCCTAGTGATCACACTGACCTGGCTCCTAGTGATCACACTGACCTGGCTCCTAGTGATCACACTGACCTGGCTCCCAGTGATCTCACTGACCTGGCTCCTGGTGATCACACTGACTTGGCTCCTAGTGATCTCACTGACCTGGCTCCTGGTGATCACACTGACTTGGCTCTTAGTGATCTCACTGACCTGGCTCCTGGTGATCATACTGACCTGGCTCCTAGTGATCACATTGACCTGGCTCCTGGTGATCACACTGACTTGGCTCCTAGTGATCTCACTGACCTGGCTCCTGGTGATCATACTGACCTGGCTCCTAGTGATCACACTGACCTGGCTCCTAGTGACCTCACTGGCCTGGCTCCCAGTGATCTCACTGACCTGGCTCCTAGTGATCACACTGACCTGGCTCCTGGTGATCTCACTGACCTGGCTCCTAGTGATCACACTGACCTGGCTCCTAGTGATCACACTGACCTGGCTCCTAGTGATCATACTGACCTGGCTCCTAGTGATCACACTGACCTGGCTCCTAGTGATCACACTGACCTGGCTCCTAGTGATCTCACTGACCTGGCTCCTGGTGATCATACTGACTTGGCTCCCAGTGATCATACTGACCTTGCTCCTAGTGATCTCACTGACCTGGCTCATAGTGATCTCACTGACCTGGCTCCTAGTGATCTCACTGACCTGGCTCCTAGTGATCTCACTGACCTGGCTCCTAGTGATCACACTGACCTGGCTCCTAGTGATCTCACTGACCTGGCTCCTAGTGATCTCACTGACCTGGCTCCCAGTGATCATACTGACCTTGCTCCTAGTGATCACACTGACTTGGCTCCTAGTGATCTCACTGACCTGGCTCCCAGTGATCATACTGACTTTGCTCCTAGTGATCTCACTGACCTGGCTCCTAGTGATCTCACTGACCTGGCTCCCAGTGATCACACTGACCTGGCTCCTAGTGATCACACTGACCTGGCTCCTAGTGATCTCACTGACCTGGCTCCCAGTGATCACACTGACCTGGCTCCTAGTGATCTCACTGACCTGGCTCCCAGTGATCACACTGACCTGGCTCCTAGTGATCTCACTGACCTGGCTCCTAGTGATCACACTGACCTTGCTCCTAGTGATCATACTGACCTGGCTCCTGGTGATCACACTGACCTGGCTCCTAGTGATCTCACTGACCTGGCTCCTGGTGATCTCACTGACCTGGCTCCTAGTGATCTCACTGACCTGGCTCCTGGTGATCTCACTGACCTGGCTCCTAGTGATCTCACTGACCTGGCTCCTGGTGATCACACTGACCTGGCTCCTAGTAATCATATTGACCTGGTTCCTAATGATCTCACTGACCTGGCTCATGGTAATCTCACTGACCTTGCTCCTGGTGATCTCAGCCTCCGGGACATCGTTGGGACGGTCCTGTCCCAGGACCCAGAAGTGATCACCGTGCAGGTGGACTGGGTGGTTGTCGTCACCATTTATTCCTGTAGATGGTGAATTAATTCATTAATTATTCCTGACTACATGAAGTATTAAACTTATTCCTCAATCATGTAATTGAAAACTGCATCATTTTATAATTAAGTGTTGACTGCAGTAGGCTGTAAGGTAGGATGACAGTCCACACTTGTGTATGGGTGAAATTTATGTAAGGAATTTACACCCTAATTGGTGTATATTGCTCACATAAATTTCTCAAATACACTAGTGTGGATTTTTATTCTATGTTAATATGTCTGTGAGACGACATTACATTATTACTCTAAGTTATTGATGGAAGTTGATGAGATATATTATTTGAAAATCGGAACCGGAATGTGTTTAATAAAATGTGTTGTGTATCAGAAATATTTAGATGTGATGAATAGGTACTGCAAAGTTGGTATAGATTATTACTCTTGTACACAATATACTCTTTTCAGGTCCAGCCGGGCGCTTTCAGCCGTCTAGTGCCCTCTACCCGTCCAGGCGGGCACTGTCAGCCGTCTAGCGCCCTCTACCCGTCCAGGCGGGCACTGTCAGCCGTCTAGTGCCCTCTACCCGTCCAGGCGGGCACTGTCAGCCGTCTAGTGCCCTCTACCCGTCCAGGCGGGCACTGTCAGCCGTCTAGTGCCCTCTACCCGTCCAGGTGGGCACTGTCAGCCGTCTAGTGCCCTCTACCCGTCCAGGTGGGCACTGTCAGCCGTCTAGTGCCCTCTACCCGTCCAGGCGGGCACTGTCAGCCGTCTAGTGCCCTCTACCCGTCCAGGCGGGCACTGTCAGCCGTCTAGTGGCCTCTACCCGTCCAGGCGGGCACTGTCAGCCGTCTAGTGCCCTCTACCCGTCCAGGCGGGCACTGTCACCCGTCTAGTGCCCTCTACCCGTCCAGGCGGGCACTGTCAGCCGTCTAGTGCCCTCTACCCGTCCAGGCGGGCACTGTCAGCCGTCTAGTGCCCTCTACCCGTCCAGGCGGGCACTGTCACCCGTCTAGTGCCCTCTACCCGTCCAGGTGGGCACTGTCAGCCGTCTAGTGCCCTCTACCCGTCCAGGTGGGCACTGTCACCCGTCTAGTGCCCTCTACCCGTCCAGGTGGGCACTGCCACCCGTCTAGCGCCCTCTACCCGTCCAGGTGGGCACTGTCAGCCGTCTAGTGCCCTCTACCCGTCCAGGCGGGCACTGTCAGCCGTCTAGTGCCCTCTACCCGTCCAGGTGGGCACTGTCAGCCGTCTAGTGCCCTCTACCCGTCCAGGTGGGCACTGTCACCCGTCTAGTGCCCTCTACCCGTCCAGGCGGGCACTGTCAGCCGTCTAGTGGCCTCTACCCGTCCAGGTGGGCACTGTCACCCGTCTAGTGCCCTCTACCCGTCCAGGCGGGCACTGTCAGCCGTCTAGTGCCCTCTACCCGTCCAGGCGGGCACTGTCAGCCGTCTAGTGCCCTCTACCCGTCCAGGCGGGCACTGTCAGCCGTCTAGTGCCCTCTACCCGTCCAGGCGGGCACTGTCAGCCGTCTAGTGCCCTCTACCCGTCCAGGTGGGCACTGTCACCCGTCTAGTGCCCTCTACCCGTCCAGGCGGGCACTGTCAGCCGTCTAGTGCCCTCTACCCGTCCAGGCGGGCACTGTCACCCGTCTAGTGGCCTCTACCCGTCCAGGTGGGCACTGTCACCCGTCTAGTGGCCTCTATCCGTCCAGGTGAGCACTGTCAGCCGTCTAGTGCCCTCTACCCGTCCAGGCGGGCACTGTCAGCCGTCTAGCGCCCTCTACCCGTCCAGGCGGGCACTGTCAGCCGTCTAGCGCCCTCTACCCGTCCAGGTGGGCACTGTCACCCGTCTTGTGCCCTCTACCCGTCCAGGCGGGCACTGTCAGCCGTCTAGCGCCCTCTACCCGTCCAGGTGGGCACTGTCACCCGTCTTGTGCCCTCTACCCGTCCAGGCGGGCACTGTCAGCCGTCTAGCGCCCTCTACCCGTCCAGGTGGGCACTGTCACCCGTCTTGTGCCCTCTACCCGTCCAGGCGGGCACGGTCAGCCGTCTAGCGCCCTCTACCCGTCCAGGTGGGCACTGTCACCCGTCTTGTGCCCTCTACCCGTCCAGGCGGGCACTGTCAGCCGTCTAGCGCCCTCTACCCGTCCAGGTGGGCACTGTCACCCGTCTTGTGCCCTCTACCCGTCCAGGCGGGCACTGTCAGCCGTCTAGTGCCCTCTACCCGTCCAGGCGGGCACTGTCAGCCGTCTAGTGCCCTCTACCCGTCCAGGTGGGCACTGTCAGCCGTCTAGTGCCCTCTACCCGTCCAGGCGGGCACTGTCAGCCGTCTAGTGTCCTCTACCCGTCCAGGCGGGCACTGTCAGCCGTCTAGTGTCCTCTACCCGTCCAGGCGGGCACTGTCAGCCGTCTAGTGCCCTCTACCCGTCCAGGCGGGCACTGTCAGCCGTCTAGTGTCCTCTACCCGTCCAGGCGGGCAATGTCAGCCGTCTAGTGTCCTCTACCCGTCCAGGCGGGCACTGTCAGCCGTCTAGTGTCCTCTACCCGTCCAGGCGGGCACTGTCAGCCGTCTAGTGTCCTCTACCCGTCCAGGCGGGCACTGTCAGCCGTCTAGTGTCCTCTACCCGTCCAGGCGGGCACTGTCAGCCGTCTAGTGCTCTTCTATGTTACAAGGAGCAGCATGATTATGTTGCGAGGATGATCATGTTATATGAAGGGACATTGTCATGTTGCAAGGTTGATCATGTTACAAGAAGAGGTAGGGTTATGGTGCAAGGTTGAGCAAGCTATAGGTAGGGGCATCTTCGTGTTACAAGGATGATCATGTTACAGGAAGGGATAGGGTCATGTTACAAGGTTGATCATGTTACAAGAAGGGATAGGCTCATGTTACAAGGATGATCATGTTACAGGAAGGGATAGGGTCATGTTACAAGGTTGATCATGTTACAAGAAGGGATAGGCTCATGTTACAAGGATGATCATGTTACAGGAAGGGATAGGGTCATGTTACAAGGATGATCATGTTACAGGAAGGGATAGGGTCATGTTACAAGGTTGATCATGTTACAAGAAGGGATAGGCTCATGTTACAAGGATGATCATGTTACAGGAAGGGATAGGGTCATGTTACAAGGTTGATCATGTTACAAGAAGGGATAGGCTCATGTTACAAGGATGATCATGTTACAGGAAGGGATAGGGTCATGTTACAAGGATGATCATGTTACAGGAAGGGATAGGGTCATGTTACAAGGATGATCATGTTACAGGAAGGGATAGGGTCATGTTACAAGGTTGAAAGTTTTAGAAAAAGTAGCCTGTAATCATGTTGCAAATTTGAGCATATTACAGGAAGCGTCGGGGTCATGTTGCATGGTTAATTATGTTGGGTGATGTGAAGTGAGGAGGTGGGTGTGGGGGTGTGGGGGGTCATGTTGCAGGGGGTGGTGCAGGAAGAGTGGGGGAGATCACGTGTCAATGGACCTGCAACAAGGGGGGGGGCCCGCTACAGAGAGCCATCAGAGGTCTGAGTACAAATATGGTCAAGTCAACACTGGTCTGAAGGAATGATCCGGCGAGGACTGACCTTCGTCAATGAGCACCAGGTCAACAGTGGCCCCCAGCGGGATGCTGTAGAGGTGCAGGCACTCGCAGTAGTCGGCGTCGCAGTTGGTGTCAGGGGGCGGGTGCTCAGCGTTGCACACTCGCCTCTCCTGACCTCTCAAGCCAGTGAGGAGGAGCGGGGCGGCGGGCTGGGCGTACGAGAGGTTGTTGATCTGCGGGGTCGTCACTTGCTGGCTCGTGTCAACTGCAGGGGAGTGAGCAGGTGTCCTCAGGTTTGTTTACATACTCTATGACCAGCTTATTAAGGGTAGCCTTGACCACCAGCTGTAAGGCAACGTGGGGCTAACACCCCCTCTCTCGTCTCCGACTTTCCAACTGTCCAGGAAGACAAGGCTCGCCCCACAGTCTTATATACAAACAATAAAGAAACACTTATAATCTCTAGGAGAAGGAGGCAGCTACCTCGCCGTAGTCTATCTCAGCCAATTCTCTAATTGAGGTGAGGAAGAATAACACTGACCGCCAGTTCGTCAGTTCCCCTATAACGTCATCTTAACCTCTCTTGTAACTCTTCTCTCTGTAACTCTCCCACTAACATTGTCCAGGTGGTTAATGTTCAGACCACGCTTATCTCCACCCCCAAGGTAACACAAGCCAGGGGTAATGTTCAGACCACGCTACCTTACCTTGTCTCCACCCCAATTAGAAAGGGGTTACCAGGGGGAAGACGATAATAACCACTAGAATTTTCCCAAACTTACGTCAGCTCTCTTATTTATATGTATATATATATATATATATATATATATATATATATATATATATATATATATATATATATATATATATATATATATATATATATATATATATATATAACATAGGAAGGGAGTACCACCTCTAGCTGGAAGAAGGGGGACCCATAGCCTCGGTGGAAACCACGCATAACGCATTAGAGGGAATGTATATATATATATATATATATAAATATATATATATATATATATATATATATATATATATATATATATATATATATATATATATATATATATATATATATATTAGTATATTTTGGTAGCAGTCTTTCCTGTAGACATATATTATTAAATATGACCGAAAAAGTAAGATTAATAATTCTAACACGAATTTTCTCAATCTTTCGTACATTACGCTTCACTGTTGGAGGTAAATCAAAAATCACTTCTCCAAAATTCATTTTTATTTCTAGTCTGACGCGACACGGGCGCGTTTCGTAAAACTTATTACATTTTCAAAGACTTCACAAATACACAACTGATTAGAACTTGCGTTTCCCTGATTTTATATCTACATTTGAGTGAGGTGGGAAGGGTGATGTGGCATTAACACAAGACAGAACACTAGGGGATATTAATAGGGTATTAAAAGTATCAACACAAGACAGAACAGAAACAATGGGTATTGAATAGAAGTGTTTGTAGAAAGCCTATTGGTCCATATTTCTTGATGCTTCTATATTGGAGCGGAGTCTTGAGGTGGGTAGAATATAGTTGTGCAATAATTGGCTGTTGATTGCTGGTGTTGACTTCTTGATGTGTAGTGCCTCGCAAACGTCAAGCCGCCTGCTATCGCTGTATCTATCGATGATTTCTGTGTTGTTTACTAGGATTTCTCTGGCGATGGTTTGGTTATGGGAAGAGATTATATGTTCCTTAATGGAGCCCTGTTGCTTATGCATCGTTAAACGTCTAGAAAGAGATGTTGTTGTCTTGCCTATATACTGGGTTTTTTGGAGCTTACAGTCCCCAAGTGGGCATTTGAAGGCATAGACGACGTTAGTCTCTTTTAAAGCGTTCTGTTTTGTGTCTGGAGAGTTTCTCATGAGTAGGCTGGCCGTTTTTCTGGTTTTATAGTAAATCGTCAGTTGTATCCTCTGATTTTTGTCTGTAGGGATAACGTTTCTATTAACAATATCTTTCAGGACCCTTTCCTCCGTTTTATGAGCTGTGGAAAAGAAGTTCCTGTAAAATAGTCTAATAGGGGGTATAGGTGTTGTGTTAGTTGTCTCTTCGGAGGTTGCATGGCTTTTCACTTTCCTTCTTATGATGACTTCGATGAAACCATTGGAGAAGCCGTTATTGACTAGGACCTGCCTTACCCTACAGAGTTCTTCGTCGACTTGCTTCCATTCTGAGCTGTCGCTGAGAGCACGGTCGACGTATGCGTTAACAACACTCCCCTTGTACCTGTCAGGGCAGTCGCTGTTGGCATTTAGGCACATTCCTATGTTTGTTTCCTTTGTGTAGACTGCAGTGTGGAAACCTCCGCCCTTTTCCATGACTGTTACATCTAGAAAAGGCAGCTTCCCATCCTTTTCCGTCTCGTAAGTGAAACGCAGCACAGAACTCTGCTCAAATGCCTCCTTCAGCTCCTGCAGATGTCTGACATCAGGTACCTGTGTAAAAATGTCGTCAACATACCTGCAGTATATGGCCGGTTTCAAGTTCATGTCGACTAAGACTTTTTGCTCGATGGTACCCATGTAGAAGTTTGCAAACAGGACACCTAGGGGAGAACCCATGGCGACCCCATCTACTTGCTTATACATGTGCCCATCCGGGCTCAAGAAGGGTGCCTCTTTAGTACAAGCTTGGAGTAGTTTCCTCAGAATACTTTCTGGCATGTCAAGAGGAGTACAGGCTGGATCACGATACACTCTGTCGGCTATCATTCCGATTGTCTCGTCCACAGGTACGTTGGTAAACAGCGATTCTACGTCCAACGAGGCTCTTATCCCTGTGGCCCGTGCGCCCCGCAGTAAGTCCACAAATTCCTTTGGAGACTTCAGGCTGAAGGCGCAAGGAACATAAGGAGTCAGCAGGCCGTTGAGTCGCTTCGCCAGTCTGTACGTGGGTGTGGGTATCTGGCTAATGATTGGCCGAAGTGGGTTTCCAGGCTTGTGCGTCTTGACATTTCCATACGCATATCCAGGTTTATATTCCCCAATGATCTTTGGCAGGTGGAGTCCGGATTTCTTGGCGTTCACAGTTTCGATCAGTTTGTTGACCTTTGCTTTTAATTCGGCTTAAAGCGGCAGCTAAAAGCCTTCGTGAGAACAAGGAGATAGTTGTCAGGAGAGGTGACAAGTCGCCAATATATGTCATTCTTAAAAAAGACGAATATCTGGCGAAAATGAACATCATACTCTCTGACCAAACTAAGTTCCAAAGGGTAACGAAGGACACTACAGCCGAATTAAAAGCAAAGGTCAACAAACTGATCGAAACTGTGAACACCAAGAAATCCGGACTCCACCTGCCAAAGATCATTGGGGAATATAAACCTGGATATGCGTATGGAAATGTCAAGACGCACAAGCCTGGAAACCCACTTCGGCCAATCATTAGCCAGATACCCACACCCACGTACAGACTGGCGAAGCGACTCAACGGCCTGCTGACTCCTTATGTTCCTTGCGCCTTCAGCCTGAAGTCTCCAAAGGAATTTGTGGACTTACTGCGGGGCGCACGGGCCACAGGGATAAGAGCCTCGTTGGACGTAGAATCGCTGTTTACCAACGTACCTGTGGACGAGACAATCGGAATGATAGCCGACAGAGTGTATCGTGATCCAGCCTGTACTCCTCTTGACATGCCAGAAAGTATTCTGAGGAAACTACTCCAAGCTTGTACTAAAGAGGCACCCTTCTTGAGCCCGGATGGGCACATGTATAAGCAAGTAGATGGGGTCGCCATGGGTTCTCCCCTAGGTGTCCTGTTTGCAAACTTCTACATGGGTACCATCGAGCAAAAAGTCTTAGTCGACATGAACTTGAAACCGGCCATATACTGCAGGTATGTTGACGACATTTTTACACAGGTACCTGATGTCAGACATCTGCAGGAGCTGAAGGAGGCATTTGAGCAGAGTTCTGTGCTGCGTTTCACTTACGAGACGGAAAAGGATGGGAAGCTGCCTTTTCTAGATGTAACAGTCATGGAAAAGGGCGGAGGTTTCCACACTGCAGTCTACACAAAGGAAACAAACATAGGAATGTGCCTAAATGCCAACAGCGACTGCCCTGACAGGTACAAGAGGAGTGTTGTTAACGCATACGTCGACCGTGCTCTCAGCCACAGCTCAGAATGGAAGCAAGTCGACGAAGAACTCTGTAGGGTAAGGCAGGTCCTAGTCAATAACGGCTTCTCCAATGGTTTCATCGAAGACATCATAAGAAGGAAAGTGAAAAGCCATGCAACCTCCGAAGAGACAACTAACACAACACCTATACCCCCTATTAGACTATTTTACAGGAACTTCTTTTCCACAGCTCATAAAACGGAGGAAAGGGTCCTGAAAGATATTGTTAATAGAAACGTTATCCCTACAGACAAAAATCAGAGGATACAACTGACGATTTACTATAAAACCAGAAAAACGGCCAGCCTACTCATGAGAAACTCTCCAGACACAAAACAGAACGCTTTAAAAGAGACTAACGTCGTCTATGCCTTCAAATGCCCACTTGGGGACTGTAAGCTCCAAAAAACCCAGGATATAGGCAAGACAACAACATCTCTTTCTAGACGTTTAACGATGCATAAGCAACAGGGCTCCATTAAGGAACATATAATCTCTTCCCATAACCAAACCATCGCCAGAGAAATCCTAGTAAACAACACAGAAATCATCGATAGATACAGCGATAGCAGGCGGCTTGACGTTTGCGAGGCACTACACATCAAGAAGTCAACACCAGCAATCAACAGCCAATTATTGCACAACTATATTCTACCCACCTCAAGACTCCGCTCCAATATAGAAGCATCAAGAAATATGGACCAATAGGCTTTCTACAAACACTTCTATTCAATACCCATTGTTTCTGTTCTGTCTTGTGTTGATACTTTTAATACCCTATTAATATCCCCTAGTGTTCTGTCTTGTGTTAATGCCACATCACCCTTCCCACCTCACTCAAATGTAGATATAAAATCAGGGAAACGCAAGTTCTAATCAGTTGTGTATTTGTGAAGTCTTTGAAAATGTAATAAGTTTTACGAAACGCGCCCGTGTCGCGTCAGACTAGAAATAAAAATGAATTTTGGAGAAGTGATTTTTGATTTACCTCCAACAGTGAAGCGTAATGTACGAAAGATTGAGAAAATTCGTGTTAGAATTATTAATCTTACTTTTTCGGTCATATTTAATAATATATATATATATATATATATATATATATATATGTGTGTGTACTCACCTAGTTGTACTCACCTAGTTGTGCTTGCGGGGGTTGAGCTCTGGCTCTTTGGTCCCGCCTCTCAACTGTAAATCAACAGGTGTAAGGTTCCTGAGCCTATTGGGCTTTATCATATCTACACTTGAAACTGTGTATGGAGTCAGCCTCCACCACATCACTTCCTAATGCATTCCATTTGTCAACCACTCTGACACTAAAAAAGTTCTTTCTAATATCTCTGTGGCTCATTTGGGCACTCAGTTTCCACCTGTGTCCCCTAGTGCGTGTGCCCCTTGTGTTAAACAGCCTGTCTTTATCAACCCTGTCAATTCCCTTGAGGATCTTGAATGTGGTGATCATGTCCCCCCTAACTCTTCTGTCTTCCAACGAAGTGAGGTTTAATTCCCGTAGTCTCTCCTCGTAGCTCATACCTCTCAGCTCGGGTACTAGTCTGGTGGTAAACCTTTGAACCTTTTCCATTTTAGCCTTATGCTTGACTAGATATGGACTCCATGCTGGTGCCGCATACTCCAGGATTGGTCTGACATATGTGGTATATAATGTTCTGAAAGATTCCTTACACAAGTTTCTAAAGGCCGTTCTTATGTTAGCCAACCTGGCATATGCTGCTGCTGTTATCCTCTTGATATGAGCATCAGGGGACAAGTCTGTCGTGATATCAACCCCCAGGTCTTTCTCTCTCTCGGACTCTTGAAGTATTTCATCTCCCAAGTGATACCTTGTATCTGGTCTCCTGCTTCCTACCCCTATCTTCATTACATTACATTTGCTTGGATTAAACTCTAACAGCCATTTGTTCGACCATTCCTGCAGCTTGTCTAGGTCTTCTTGAAGCTTCAAACAGTCCTCTTCTGTCTTAATCCTTCTCATAATTTTGGCGTCGTCAGCAAACATTGAGAGGAATGAGTCTATACTCTCTGGGAGATCATTTACGTATATCAGAAACAAGATAAGTCCAAGTACAGAGCCCTGTGGGACTCCACTGGTGACTTCACGCCAGTCTGAGGTCTCACCCCTCACTGTAACTCTCTGCTTCCTATTGTTTAGGTACTCCCTTATCCACTGGAGCGCCCTACCAGTTGCTCCTGCCTGTTTCTCCAGCTTATGCATCAACCTTTTATGAGGTACTGTGTCAAAGACTTTCCGACAGTCCAAAAAAATGCAGTCCGCCCACCCTTCTCTTTCTTGTTTAATCTTTGTCACCTGATCGTAGAATTCTATCAAGCCTGTAAGGCAAGATTTACCCTCCCTGAACCTCCCTGTGTGTGTGTGTGTGCATCAATATGACCGAAAAGTAACACGATTCTTCTCAATATTTCTTATATTTTTCTTCACACAGCGGTGGAGGGGGAACAACACGGTGGTGGAGGGGGAACAACACGGTGGTGGAGGGGGAACAACACGGTGGTGGAGGGGGAACAACACAGTGGTGGAGGGGGAACAACACGGTGGTGGAGGGGGAACAACACAGTGGTGGAGGGGGAACAACACAGTGGTGGAGGGGGAACAACACAGTGGTGGAGGGGGAACAACACAGTGGTGGAGGGGGAACAACACAGTGGTGGAGGGGGAACAACACAGTGGTGGAGGGTGAACAACACAGTGGTGGAGGGGGAACAACACGGTGGTGGAGGGTGAACAACACAGTGGTGGAGGGGGAACAACACGGTGGTGGAGGGTGAACAACACAGTGGTGGAGGGGGAACAACACAGTGGTGGAGGGTGAACAACACAGTGGTGGAGGGGGAACAACACGGTGGTGAGGGTGAACAACACAGTGGTGGAGGGGGAACAACACGGTGGTGGAGGGTGAACAACACAGTGGCGGAGGGGGAACAACACAGTGGTGGAGGGTGAACAACACAGTGGTGGAGGGGGAACAACACGGTGGTGAGGGTGAACAACACAGTGGTGGAGGGGGAACAACACAGTGGTGGAGGGGGAACAACACGGTGGTGGAGGGTGAACAACACAGTGGTGGAGGGGGAACAACACGGTGGTGGAGGGGGAACAACACGGTGGTGGAGGGGGAACAACACAGTGGTGGAGGGGGAACAACACAGTGGTGGAGGGGGAACAACACGGTGGTGGAGGGGGAACAACACGGTGGTGGAGGGGGAACAACACAGTGGTGGAGGGTGAACAACACAGTGGTGGAGGGTGAACAACACAGTGGTGCAGGGTGAACAACACAGTGGTGGAGGGGGAACAACACGGTGGTGGAGGGGGAACAACACAGTGGTGGAGGGGGAACAACACAGTGGTGGAGGGGGAACAACACAGTGGTGGAGGGGGAACAACACAGTGGTGGAGGGGGAACAACACAGTGGTGGAGGGGGAACAACACAGTGGTGGAGGGGGAACAACACAGTGGTGGAGGGGGGAACAACACAGTGGTGGAGGGTGATCAACACGGTGGTGGAGGGTGAACAACACAGTGGTGGAGGGTGAACAACACGGTGGTGGAGGGGGAACAACACAGTGGTGGAGGGTGAACAACACGGTGGTGGAGGGTGAACAACACAGTGGTGGAGGGGGAACAACACAGTGGTGGAGGGTGAACAACACGGTGGTGGAGGGTGAACAACACGGTGGTGGAGGGTGAACAACACGGTGGTGGAGGGTGAACAACACAGTGGTGGAGGGTGAACAACACGGTGGTGGAGGGTGAACAACACAGTGGTGGAGGGGGAACAACACGGTGGTGGAGGGTGAACAACACGGTGGTGGAGGGTGAACAATACGGTGGTGGAGGGTGAACAACACAGTGGTGGAGGGTGAACAACACAGTGGTGGAGGGTGAACAACACAATGGTGGAGGGTGAACAACACAGTGGTGGAGGGTGAACAACACAGTGGTGGAGGGGGACAACACAGTGGTGGAGGGTGAACAACACAGTGGTGGAGGGTGAACAACACGGTGGTGGAGGGTGAACAACACAGTGGTGGAGGGGGAACAACACAGTGGTGGAGGGGGGAACAACACAGTGGTGGAGGGGGAACAACACAGTGGTGGAGGGGGAACAACACAGTGGTGGAGGGGGAACAACACAGTGGTGGAGGGTGAACAACACAGTGGTGGAGGGGGGAACAACACAGTGGTGGAGGGGGAACAACACAGTGGTGGAGGGTGAACAACACAGTGGTGGAGGGTGAACAACACAGTGGTGGAGGGTGAACAACACAGTGGTGGAGGGTGAACAACACGGTGGTGGTGGGTGAACAACACAGTGGTGGAGGGTGAACAACACAGTGGTGGAGGGTGAACAACACGGTGGTGGAGGGGGAACAACACAGTGGTGGAGGGTGAACAACACAGTGGTGGAGGGTGAACAACACGGTGGTGGAGGGTGAACAACACAGTGGTGGAGGGGGAACAACACAGTGGTGGAGGGGGAACAACACAGTGGTGGAGGGTGAACAACACAGTGGTGGAGGGGGGAACAACACAGTGGTGGAGGGTGAACAACACAGTGGTGGAGGGTGAACAACACGGTGGTGGAGGGTGAACAACACGGTGGTGGAGGGTGAACAACACAGTGGTGGAGGGTGAACAACACGGTGGTGGAGGGTGAACAACACAGTGGTGGAGGGGGAACAACACGGTGGTGGAGGGTGAACAACACGGTGGTGGAGGGTGAACAATACGGTGGTGGAGGGTGAACAACACAGTGGTGGAGGGTGAACAACACAGTGGTGGAGGGTGAACAACACAGTGGTGGAGGGTGAACAACACAGTGGTGGAGGGTGAACAACACAGTGGTGGAGGGGGAGAACACAGTGGTGGAGGGTGAACAACACAGTGGTGGAGGGTGAACAACACGGTGGTGGAGGGTGAACAACACAGTGGTGGAGGGGGAACAACACAGTGGTGGAGGGGGGAACAACACAGTGGTGGAGGGGGAACAACACAGTGGTGGAGGGGGAACAACACAGTGGTGGAGGGGGAACAACACAGTGGTGGAGGGTGAACAACACAGTGGTGGAGGGGGGAACAACACAGTGGTGGAGGGGGAACAACACAGTGGTGGAGGGTGAACAACACAGTGGTGGAGGGTGAACAACACAGTGGTGGATGGTGAACAACACAGTGGTGGAGGGTGAACAACACGGTGGTGGAGGGTGAACAACACAGTGGTGGAGGGTGAACAACACAGTGGTGGAGGGTGAACAACACGGTGGTGGAGGGGGAACAACACAGTGGTGGAGGGTGAACAACACAGTGGTGGGGGGTGAACAACACGGTGGTGGAGGGTGAACAACACAGTGGTGGAGGGGGAACAACACAGTGGTGGAGGGGGAACAACACAGTGGTGGAGGGTGAACAACACAGTGGTGGAGGGGGAACAACACGGTGGTGGAGGGTGAACAACACAGTGGTGGAGGGTGAACAACACGGTGGTGGAGGGGGAACAACACAGTGGTGGAGGGGGAACAACACAGTGGTGGAGGGTGAACAACACGGTGGTGGAGGGTGAACAACACAGTGGTGGAGGGTGAACAACACAGTGGTGGAGGGTGAACAACACAGTGGTGGAGGGTGAACAACACAGTGGTGGAGGGTGAACAACACAGTGGTGGAGGGGGAACAACACAGTGGTGGAGGGTGAACAACACAGTGGTGGAGGGTGAACAACACAGTGGTGGAGGGTGAACAACACGGTGGTGGAGGGTGAACAACACAGTGGTGGAGGGTGAACAACACGGTGGTGGAGGGTGAACAACACAGTGGTGGAGGGTGAACAACACAGTGGTGGAGGGTGAACAACACAGTGGTGGAGGGTGAACAACACGGTGGTGGAGGGTGAACAACACGGTGGTGGAGGGTGAACAACACAGTGGTGGAGGGTGAACAACACAGTGGTGGAGGGGGAACAACACAGTGGTGGAGGGTGAACAACACAGTGGTGGAGGGGGAACAACACAGTGGTGGAGGGGGAACAACACAGTGGTGGAGGGGGAACAACACGGTGGTGGAGGGGGAACAACACAGTGGTGGAGGGGGAACAACACGGTGGTGGAGGGGGAACAACACAGTGGTGGAGGGGGGAACAACACAGTGGTGGAGGGTGAACAACACAGTGGTGGAGGGGGAACAACACAGTGGTGGAGGGTGAACAACACAGTGGTGGAGGGGGAACAACACAGTGGTGGTATTTAATAGGGTATTAATTTCATCAACACAAGACAGAACACGAAACAATGGGTATTGAAATGGAAGTGATTGTAGAAAGCCTATTGGTCCATATTTCTTGATGCTTCTATATTGGAGCGGAGAAATATGGACCAATAGGCTTTCTACAATCACTTCCATTTCAATACCCATTGTTTCGTGTTCTGTCTTGTGTTGATGAAATTAATACCCTATTAAATACCACCTCACCCCATCCACCTCACTCAAATGTAGATATAAACAAATCGGAGATATGTAAGTTCTATTCAGTTGTGTATGTGTAAAGTCTTTGAAAATGTAATAAGTTTTACGAAACGCGCTCAAGTGTCGCGTCAGACTAGAAATAAAAATGAATTTTGGAGAATTGATTTTTGAATAACCTCCAACAGTGAAAAGAAATGTACGAAAGATTGAGAAAATTCGTGGGTGAATTATTAATCTTACTTTTTCGGTCATATTTAATAATATATATATATATATATATATATATATATATATATATATATATATATATATATATATATATATATATATATATATATATAAATATATATATATATATATAAATATATATATATATATATATATATATATATATATATATATATATATATATATATATATATATATATATATATATATATATATTACAAGCTGGTGATATTTAATTAATAATCTCGCTTAGAGAAATGAGATCTTCAATATGTGAGTATCTCGTCTCGTGTATCTGCCTCACTACTCACCTCACAGTAGTGAGGCAGATGTATGTGCTTAATGAGTGTTACGAAACGACTTAACAAATCAAGGATAGTCAGTACCAGCATATATTATGGACATGAATAAGTGAATTCTTCTGTGTTTCCTGAGGGAGGTGAAAAGAAGCATTCAGAATTTTCAGTTGAAAATGTTTAAGAAAACACTGGGGAACAGGGGGGGGGGGGGGTGCAAGACGATGCAATCCCAAACAGTCGACCAACTCCTAGGTATCTACCTACCTAGTACTTGACGAGTAGAAGTCATCAAGTAAGAGGAAACTTGCCTAAACGTCTCCGTTCTGCACGCGGATCGAATCCAGGACCAATTGACACTGAGACGATTCTGCAAACCGCTACTCTACATATTACCTCCTTGCCCGAAACTCTAATTTATAAAGAAATAAGAAAACAGAAATACAAGAGCTACTACTTACCGGCTTCAAAAGGATAAAATACCCTGGAGTAGAAATGATCATTGTTAATGTTGCGGACCTGGAAGGCCAGATATAGTGTGATGTCGGCGTGGGGAGTCTTCAGCGCCTCCGGCAGGGAGTAGTGGGACCTGAGGTCAGCCACACACACCAGGTCATCATAGCAGGCACTGTTGACGCTGTTCACTTGCTGCAAGGTTACAGTGTCACTCTTACCTCACTATATCACTCACACTCTTCCTGTGCTTAATAAATCACTTACAATATGTGTTAACTTAAGGAAACCTTAAAAGTGTATCTTAGTTTAAGATAACACAATCATTAACATGTGGTAACCTGAGGTAACATTAACACTAACATGGCTTTACTTAAGAAAACATGAAAAATTTGGAAAATAAAAAAAAAAAGTGTTTTTACAGTCAAGTTTCAAAAGTACTAAAAATGGTGAGCTTTTGACACAACAACAATTTATAAGTGACATCAGTATAACAAAAGACTATATAGGGAGGTACCACCTCTGGTACAATTATAGGGACCCACAGCCTCAGAGAAGGGAACACAGAGCATTCAGAGAAAAACTTGCCATTTAACTCTGAATACGTATGAGTGTTCGCTTCTCCTACCACCCCCCCCTTTTTTTTATAAAAGACTTATATCTAAAAGACAAAATAATTAGAAAATGGCAAAACCCTTTGCAATTAAAAGAGTTAATTGAGAGCATGTGCGTGTGCCAGGGGGACTCATAGGTTACGTTATGTGACATGTTACTTCAGGTAGGTCATATTGGGTTACCTTAAACCAAGTTAGGTTATCTTATGGTAAGTTTAGTTAGGTTATGCAAGGTAAACTTCAGTTATGCTAGGTTGGGTTTAGTTAGTTTATAAAATTTAGCTTTAACCTAAAGTAGGGTATGCTAGTTAGGTTTGGTTAGGGGCACACTATTTTACGTTGAACTAATACAGGGTTAGCTAGTTAGGTTTATTTAGAGTGTACTATTTTATGTTAAACTAAGGCAGTGTATACTAACAACTAACAAGTATACTAGCTAAGGTAGGGTATGCTTGGCTAGGTTAGTTTACAGGAGATCTGTTCCAACACAAGGGAATTGACCTAATTCCTGTTAGAATATTTTTTAAATATAGTTTTCTACAGCTCTGAAACGCTACCCATAATATCAAAACTTCTCAAAAATGTTCCGACTCTGTGGAAGAACATAATTAAATATTTTGTAAGACAACATAGTCACTAAAAAAATCTTTGAACTTTATATTTTGAAAATATTCCCAAACGCTTAATCATTAAACCAAGAATAACATTTTGCAACATTAGGAAGCTTCAATACATAACACTAAACGTTTATTTTGGAAAGGTTTTGAAATATAAAGAAGCCACAAGGACTAGTGTTTGTCTCCCCAGATATTAACTGTTACATTAACTTAGTTGTTCTTTAACCTAACCTCTGGTAGTTATGTAACGAGGAGCCATGTGCCCTCATATATATATATATATATATATATATATATATATATATATATATATATATATATATATATATATATATATATATATATATATATATATAATGTACCTAGTAGCCAGAAAGCACTTCTCAGCCTACTATGCAAGGCCCGATTTGCCTAATAAGCCAAGTTTTCATGAATTAATATATTTTCTCTATTTTTTTTTTCTTATGAAATGATAAAGCTACCCATTTCATTATGTATGAGGTCAATTTTTTTTATTTGAGTTACAATTGACGTGTATATATGACCGAACCTAACCAACCCTACCTAACCTAACCTAACCTATCTTTATTGGTTAGGTTAGGTTAGGTAGCCGAAAAAGTTAAGTTAGGTTAGGTTAGGTAGGTTAGGTAGCCGAAAAACAATTAATTCATGAAAACTTGGCTTATTAGGCAAATCGGGCCTTGCATAGTAGACTGAGAAGTGCGTTCTGGCTATTAGGTACGACATATATATATATATATATATATATATATATATATATATATATATATATATATGTCTGTCTACGTCATACCTAAACCATACCCAATGTCACTATCCATTATACACTATAGTAGGAAGTTATACAGTGTACAGAATGTTATCATACAATACGATACTATATATACTTGAGAGTCAAATAATTATGGTTTAATTTAAATTAAAAAAAAAAGATTATCTAAAATGTTGAGTGCAAATAATGTGGGGATTCGAAGCTTCGTAAATATGAGCGGAGAAGAGTGTGTGGAGTGATAACTCACCACGCCAGGAGGAGGAACGTCAGTGAAGGCGGGCGGGGGAGGCAGTGCTCCAGCAGGCGTCCCGCCCCCACCTTGCTGCTGGCTGCTATAAAACGTTCCCTTGACCTGAGCTCGCTGACTCTCGTACTCCAGCAGAGCGAACTGACGAGCGCGAGTGTTCGCACAGTCGATGGAGCCCATGAAGCTCATCCAGAAGGTTCCAGAGCGGCCTTGGTCAGCTTGGATCACCACGTCCCAGCGCTCACCTGCCGGTCACTGGCTCATACACACACACAAGTATTGCCTAGACTCATTGTATGTTACAGACGGAGGCGAGGACCAGGTCCACGTGAGGTAAGAAAGTTAACTGCAAGTCCAGCTCTTGATGGCCAAATGCGCTATGATGCAGTTACTATTATTAAATGTAAGACAAATAATTACAATGCATGTCAGTATTGGATTATTATTAGCCCCAAAAGTACTTTCAGCTTATGTTAGTGTCGTAAACCTCTAACAGCACCGCACGCCACCACAACAACCACCAACCACCACTACCACCACCAGCCACCACTGTCACTACCAGCCATCATAGCCACTACCAGCCACCAGCCACCACTACCACCACCACCCATTACAACCACCACAACTATCACTAGCCACCTCAACCACCACTGCTACCACTACCACCACCAGCCATTACTACCACCACTGCCACTACCAGCCACCACTACCACCACCAGCCACCACCAACCACAACTACCACCACTAGCCACTACTGCCACTACCAGCCACCACAACCATCATTACCATCACTGCCACCACCAACCACCACCAACCACCACCACTATCACCACCAGCCACCACTGCCACTACCAGTTACCACTGCCACTACCAGCCACCACTACCAACACCAATCTCCACTACCAACACCAACCACCACTACCACAACTGCCACCACTACCACCACCAGCACTGCCACCACTAGCACCACCAGCCACCACCAACCACCACTACCAGCACCAGCCACCAACAACCACCACTACTACCATCTACCACAACTACCACCACCAGCCACCACTGCCACCACTACCAACACCAGCCACCACTGCCACCACTACCAATAGCAGTAACCACTGCCACCACTAACACCAGTAGCTATCACAATCACCACCAGCTCTCACAACCACCACCAGGCACCACAACCAGAACTAGCCACCACAACCACAACTGCTACCACTACCACCACCAGCCACTACTACCACTATCAGCCACAACAACCATCACTAGTTATCACTACCACCACCAAACACCACAACCACCACAACCACCACTACCACCACAACCATCACTTGCCACCTCCAGGTACCACTGCCACCACCAGCCACGACAATCATCACGATCCACCACAACCACCACCAGCCAGCACTACCACCACTGCCACCACTACCAACACCAGCTATCACCAGCCCCCACTACCACCACTACCACCACCAGCCACCACTACTACCACCAGCAACCACTACCATCACTGCCACCAAAACCCTCACTAGCCACCACAACCACCACCAGCCCCCAATGCCACAACTACCACCACCAACAACCACTGCCACCACTACAACTACCAGCCACCACTACTACCACCAGCCACAACAACCACCACCAGCCACCACTACTACCACCAGCCATCACTACCACCACCAATCACCACAACCACCACTACCACCACTGCCACCAAAACCATCACTAGGCATAACAACCATCACTAGCTACCACAACCACCACCAGCCACCACTGCCACCACCAGCCACCACTACCACCACCAGCTACCACCAGCCACCACAACTACCACCAGCCACCACTACCACCACCAGCCACCCCTACCACCACCAGCCACCACAACCACAACCAGCCACCACTACCACCACCAGCCACCCTTACCACCACCAACCACCACAACCACCACCAGCCACCACTACCACCACCAGCCACCTCTACCACCACCAGCCACCACAACCACCACCAGCCACCACTACCACCACCAGCCACCACAACCACCACCAGCCACCATTACCACCACCAACCACCACTACCACCACCAGCCTCCACAACCACCACCAGACACCACCAACCACCACCAGCCACCACTACCACCACCAGCCACCACAACCACCACCAGCCACCACTACCACCACCAGCCTCCACAACCACCACCAGACACCACCAACCACCACCAGCCACCACTACCACCACCAGCCACCACTACCACCACTACCACCAACAGCCACCATTACCACCACCAGCCACCACTACCACCACAAGCCTCAACAACCACCACCAACCACCACTACCACCACCAGCCACCACTACCACCACCAGCCACCACTACCACCACCAGCCACCACTACCACCACCAGCCACCACCAGCCACCACTACCACCACCAGCCTCCACAACCACCACCAACCACCACTACCACCACCAGCAACCACTACCACCACCAGCCACCACTACCACCACCAGCCACCACTACCACCACCAGCCACCACCAGCCACCACTACCACCACCAGCCACCACTACCACCACCAGCCACCACTACCACCACCAGCCACCACTACCACCACCAGCCACCATTACCACCACCAGCCACCACCAGCCACCATTACCACCACCAGCCTCCACTACCACCACCAGCCACCACTACCACCACCAGCCACCACTACCACCACCAGCCACCACTACCACCACCAGCCACCACCAGCCACCATTACCACCACCAGCCTCCACTGCCACCACTACCACCACCAGCCACCATTACCACCACCAGCCACCACTACCACCACCAGCCTCCACAACCACCACCAACCACCACTACCACCACCAGCCACCACTACCACCACCAGCCACCACTACCACCACCAGCCACCACAACCACCACCAGCCACCACTACCACCACCAGCCACCACAACCACCACCAGCCACCACTACCACCACCAGCCACCACTACCACCACCAGCCACCACAACCACCACCAGCCACCACTACCACCACCAGCCACCACAACCACCACCAGCCACCACAACCACCACCAGCCACCACTACCACCACCAGCCTCCACAACCACCAACAGACACCACCAACCACCACCAGCCACCACTACCACCACCAGCCACCACAACCACCACCAGCCACCACTACCACCACCAGCCTCCACAACCACCACCAGACACCACCAACCACCACCAGCCACCACTACCACCACCAGCCACCACAACCACCACCAGCCACCACCAGCCTCCACAACCACCACCAGACACCACCAACCACCACCAGCCACCACTACCACCACAACCACCACCAGCCACCACTACCACCACCAGGCCCCACTACCACCACTACTACCACCAGCCACCATTACCACCACCAGCCACCACTACCACCACCAGCCTCCACAACCACCACCAACCACCACTACCACCACCAGCCACCACTACCACCACCAGCCACCACTACCACCACCAGCCTCCACAACCACCACCAACCACCACTACCACCACCAGCCACCATTACCACCACCAACCACCATAACCACCACCAGCCACCACTACCACCACCAGCCTCCACAACCACCACCAACCACCACTGCCACCACCAACCACCACTGCCACCACCAACCACCACTACCACCACCAGCCACCACTACCACCACTACCACCACCAGGCCCCACTACCACCACTACCACCACCAGCCACCACTACCACCACCAGGCCCCACTACCACCACCAGGCCCCACTACCACCACCAGCCACCACTACCACCACCAGCCTCCACAACCACCACCAACCACCACTGCCACCACCAGCCTCCAAAACCACCACCAACCACCACTGCCACCACCAGCCTCCACAACCACCACCAACCACCACTGCCACCACCAGCCACCACTACCACCACCAGGCCCCACTACCACCACCAGGCCCCACTACCACCACCAGCCACCACTACCACCACCAACCACCACTACCACCACCAGCCACCACTACCACCACCAGCCACCATTACCACCACCAACCACCACTGCCACCACCAGCCACCACTACCACCACCAGCCACCATTACCACCACCAACCACCACTGCCACCACCAACCACCACTGCCCATACAGGTGCACCTGCCTGCACCTGTGGCCGGACAGAGTGAGGCACTATGTCTAGTGCCAATAAGTGACCGCAAGATCCAGTGTAAAAGCCAGCAAGAAAGGTACGTTAGGACTGACCTGAATATATAACGAGGGAGTGAGCCGGGCGAGGCACCACGGGGGAGCCGTCGGTGCTGATGATGGTGAAGGCGTGCTGCTCCACGGAGAAGGTGATTGGGCAGCTCAAGATGCCCGTGCTGATCAACCGTAGCCGGTACCTGTTCCCTGTACAACGTCAACATCACTTAGTACCCGAGTCCTCAGTGTTTCTTGTGACTTATCAGCCCTAAGGAACACTGTGTTGCTTATGATCGCTACTTGTCAGTAACAAGGAGCGGCTCGTCAACTGTTCTCTGGGAGCAAATATATTAACTATTGGCAGACTTGTATTCTTCTACGAATTAATTGTGAACTTGAAAATCTGTGAACGAAGCTGTCAATTGTAAATTTTCAACAAATCACAAAAGTTTTTTGCGTGAATTAACACTGAAGAAAACAAATTGAATAAGAAATGGAATTCATCTATTAGATTTATTTAATTAAATATAACATCATTAAATATATATATATATATATATATTATGTATTATATTACAATAAGGTCTTTAGATTTGCACCATTTTGCCTATTCGAAGTTTTGCAACTCAACCAATTAAAATTGTCCTTGAACACATATATAATTAACATTAATCAATATTGCTAGAGTCATGCCTCATATGAGTTGTGCTTGGGTCCCCCATGCAACACTGCGGGCATCATAGAGCACGGTGTCTCCCGTCATCCTTATAGTATTTTGACGTAAACTCCCTCAGACAAGAAATTGATCGTGCCATACTGCTACCCATGCTCGGCGTCGACAACATGTACACCTTAAGCGAGCTACTATTAACCATAACCCACCTACCTCTTGGCAAGGCTCCTGGAGAGGATGGAATTCCATATGAACTCATCAAATATCTTCCATCGACTGCACATAGTACTCTTCTAAACTACTGCAACTTATGCTGGACTCAAGGAATATTCCCTCACAATGGCAGACCTACTACGGGCTCACCATAGCCCGTGCTATTTGGAACTTTTTGTTCCAGGTAGCGAATCTTAAACAACAACGGCAGACCAGTATTATTCTTCCTTTCCTTAAACCGGGAAAGACCCATTCCAGCCTGCGTCATACAGACCTATTTCCTTACTATCATGCCTCAATAAAGTCATGGAAAGGCTAATACATACTCGGCTCCAAAGGTACCTTGAGCATAATAATATTAAACCGTCACTCCAAGCTGGATTTCGCCCGCAATGCTCCACACTTGACCAAATACTTTGCCTTGAACATGAAATCCGCAACTCTCTCAGAAACAGTAAATTTTGTATTGTTCTCTACCTACACCTCAAAGGAGCTTTTGACAGCATTTCTCATATTTGCCTCCTCGCAAAGCTTGCACGTTTAGGCGTACGGGGAAGATTACTTTTATGGTTACAGTCCTGTCTTACGAACAGGACCTCTCAAATCTATATACAAGGCGAGTTTTCTGATGTCATCCCATTACAACCGGGCGTCCCGCAAGGCTCCATACTAAGCATACTTTTTGCTGCATTTCTAGTAAATTTGCCCAAAACCCATCCTCTTCACCTCTCGGCGTACGACTTAACAATGTATTTTATTTTTTTTTGCAGGGATATTCCTGCGCGAGCCCTAAGCCTCTGACTGGCCCACTATGGGTTGCTTGTTTCTGTTTTATTTGGGCGGAGTATGAGTATTTATTGTTGAATCTAAGTTGAAATCTTAATGAGTTTGTAACTGTGCACTGTGTTAGATAATGTTCCAGTGGTCTGTCGGGGATTTCTCCACAGTGCTGACATTTTCTCTCATCTTCCGGAACCTGTGTGCATATTTCCCATGCACATGGGTATCCAAGCCTGATGCGATGTAAGTGTACTTCTGTTGCTCTACTGCTCCTTTTCATCAAAGTAAGTGGTTCGTAGTTGGTTGAATTCTTGTACCAACCCGCAGATCCTGATGTTGCAACTGCTGTGAAAACGATGTATTATTCAGATAATGCCCTAGCTTATACAGTCTCAACGATGCAAACAGCACTTGACCACCTCATAGACTGGACACAACAATGGGGCCTTCAAGTTAGTACTACCAAAACCTGTTATCAGATTTTCACTAAAAAAAGACTTGCTCATCTACCCACCCTCACAATACACAACACTCCCATCCAACGCGTACGAGAACATAAATACCTTGGCATGCACTTAGACTCGCCCTCACTTACCTGGAAAGCACACATTCAACACCTTAAACAGAAGACACAACCCCGACTCGCCATACTTAAAGCCCTCACTAGAACCACCTCTCACCAGACACACCCATACAGATAAAAAATTAACCCAACAGTTTTCCCACATAACCCCTGCTTCCCAACCAATCACTCGCAACCTTTCCTCACACGGGCTATAAATAACCTCAATATAGACCTCTCTACACCAAAACTCGGAAACCCAACTTACTGTCCCCCCCATTCCACCTTGGCTTTATACAACTCCTAATACAGCAATACAACTCGAAGACAACATTCCAAAGTCTGCACCAAACTCAGCCAAAGCCTCAGTCTTTGTCTCAACAATGAAAAATTGCTACCCAAATACCACAGCGATTTATACAGATGGATCTCGCATCATCATGAACAACGTACCCTCGGTCACTAGCGCTGTATGGATACCGGAATACCATCTCAAGCAGGGATGGCGGTTACCAAACCAACTATCTGTTTTCACAGCTGAATTATATGCCTTATATCAAGCTCTCCAAATAATCACAACACTACCAATCGGGACATATACAATCTGCAGTGACTCCAAGAGTGTGATTCAAGCAATTACGTACTCTTCAACAATGTGCAAGGAGTTTGTTTACCCATGTCTTCAACTTCTTCATGAACATCGTTTGAACGGTTATGACACCTCTATCCAATGGGTCCCAGCGCATTGTGGTATTCTCCATAATGAACTTGTAGACCAACTAGCCAACGCAATGCACAACACACCTCACATTACCCGTCATCCAATTCCCCATGTTGCACGTAAAGGAGCCTTCAAAAATACCATCACCCAAGATTTTGCGACGAAAGGGAAAACGTGATGCTCACCTTTGTACTATGGGTCCATTAAAAAGAAATGGGAAACTTGGAAACATGTCAGATATAAAAGCAGAGAAATTGATATAGCGATGACCAGATTAAGGCTGAGACACCAAACTAGCAGCACACAGCTCTAAGTACAGAACAGACATCAACGAACTCTGCATCCACTGTCAGGTGCCTGAAACAATCGAACACTATCTCCTTCACTGCTTCCGACATTATAGTGCCAGAGTAAATTTCAAACAAGTATTTATCTCACTTAAAATACCCTTTACCATCGAGCATATGTTAGGAGAAGGTGATCACTCGTTAGAGGAAAAATACCAAATAGTCAAAGCACTGGCTAAATATCTCCAGTCGACCATCAAATTGGGTCACATCTGACCCGCGCCACATTTATACCTGGCGCCACCAACAGCTAAACACAGACAACAACTGCCTCGTCGCAACACCAAGGATCAGCTGACGCCATAAACACAACACACCCCCCTACGGTGCCGCAAGTCTCCCTCTAACACACACCTCTGTTGTAGTCGCCGCTCCTCTGTCTACACCACAACGCAACAAGCACTTTTGGAACTCTTATCATCCTCAACATAAACGCCTCTACCAACATCAGTACTGGTGCAGTCATAGGGAGGACAAACCCTTCATGCAAACTGCACCTACTATCAAGAAGAAGAAGACATATACTCTACGTATACAGCCAAAAAATGTCGTACTAGAAAATGGCAGCGGTTCGCGAAAATTACAAATTGTCCCGTTTTCTGTTTTGGGTCCTCTAGTAGGTTATGATAAGGCACGTTAGTACGACAGTTTCTTGACGTTGGGAAAACCTTAAGAGGACGGACTGTGTCAGCAAAATATGAATCGTAAATAACATAAAGCAGTCCTGTTTACCATACATTAACATATATATATATATATATATATATATATATATATATATATATATATATATATATATATATATATATATATATATATATATCTTTGTTAATAATTTAATCTCAATATATAATCTGAATAATAGTGGACAGAAAGTTCCAATTAGCAAGTTACCAACTGGCCAGTAGTGTGGACTGTTCTGGCCAGCAGTGTGGACCGTTTCTGGCCAGCAGTGTGGACCGTTTCTGGCCAGCAGTGTGGACCGTTTCTGGCCAGCAGTGTGGACCGTTTCTGGCCAGCAGTGTGGACCGTTTCTGGCCAGCAGTGTGGACCGTTTCTGGCCAGCAGTGTGGACCGTTTCTGGCCAGCAGTGTGGACCGTTTCTGGCCAGCAGTGTGGACCGTTTCTGGCCAGCAGTGTGGACCGTTTCTGGCCAGCAGTGTGGTCCGTTTCTGGCCAGCAGTGTGGACCGTTTCTGGCCAGCAGTGTGGACCGTTTCTGGCCAGCAGTGTGGACCGTTTCTGGCCAGCAGTGTGGACCGTTTCTGGCCAGCAGTGTGGACCGTTTCTGGCCAGCACTGTGGACTGTTTCTGGCCAGCAGTGTGGACCGTTTCTGGCCAGCAGTGTGGACTGTCCTGGTCAGCACTGTGGACTGTTCTGGCCAGCACTGTGGACTGTTCTGGCCAGCACTGTGGACTGTTTCTGGCCAGCACTGTGGACTGTCCTGGCCAGCACTGTGGACTGTTCTGGCCAGCACTGTGGACTGTCCTGGCCAGCACTGTGGACTGTTCTGGCCAGCACTGTGGACTGTTTCTGGCCAGCACTGTGGACTGTTCTGGCCAGCACTGTGGACTGTTCTGACCAGCAGTGTGGACTGTTCTGGCCAACACTGTGGACTGTTCTGGCCAGCACTGTGGACTGTTCTGGCCAGCACTGTGGACTGTTTCTGGCCAGCACTGTGGACTGTTTCTGGCCAGCACTGTGGACTGTTCTGGCCAGCAGTGTGGACTGTTCTGGCCAGCACTGTGGACTGTTCTGGCCAGCAGTGTGGACTGTTCTGGCCAACACTGTGGACTGTTCTGGCCAGCACTGTAGACTGTTCTGGCCAGCACTGTGGACTGTTTCTGGCCAGCAGTGTGGACTGTCCTGGCCAACAGTGTGGACTGTTCTGGCCAGCAGTGTGGACTGTCCTGGCCAGCACTGTGGACTGTTCTGGCCAGCACTGTGGACTGTTTCTGGCCAGCAGTGTGGACTGTTTCTGGCCAGCACTGTGGACTGTTCTGGCCAGCACTGTGGACTGTTTCTGGCCAGCACTGTGGACTGTTTCTGGCCAGCACTGTGGACTGTTCTGGCCAACACTGTGGACTGTTCTGGCCAGCACTGTGGACTGTTCTGGCCAGCACTGTGGACTGTTTCTGGCCAGCACTGTGGACTGTTCTGGCCAGCACTGTGGACTGTTCTGGCCAGCACTGTGGACTGTCCTGGCCAGCAGTGTGGACTGTTCTGGCCAACACTGTGGACTGTTCTGGCCAACACTGTGGACTGTTCTGGCCAGCAGTGTGGACTGTTCTGGCCAGCAGTGTGGACTGTTCTGGCCAGCAGTGTGGACTGTTCTGGCCAGCAGTGTGGACTGTTCTGGCCAGCACTGTGGACTGTTCTGGCCAGCAGTGTGGACTGTTCTGGCCAGCAGTGTGGACTGTCCTGGCCAACACGGTGGACTGTTCTGGCCAGCAGTGTGGACTGTTCTGGCCAGCACTGTGGACTGTTCTGGCTAGCACTGTGGACTGTTCTGGCCAGCACTGTGGACTGTTCTGGCCAGCACTGTGGACTGTTCTGGCCAACACTGTGGACTGTTCTGGCCAGCACTGTGGACTGTTCTGGCCAGCACTGTGGACTGTTCTGGCCAACACTGTGGACTGTTCTGGCCAGCACTGTGGACTGTTCTGGCCAGCACTGTGGACTGTTCTGGCCAACTCTGTGGACTGTTCTGGCCAGCACTGTGGACTGTTCTGGCCAGCACTGTGGACTGTTCTGGCCAGCACTGTGGACTGTTCTGGCCAACACTGTGGACTGTTCTGGCCAGCACTGTGGACTGTTCTGGCCAGCACTGTGGACTGTTCTGGCCAGCACTGTGGACTGTTCTGGCCAGCACTGTGGACTGTTCTGGCCAGCACTGTGGACTGTTCTGGCCAGCACTGTGGACTGTTCTGGCCAACACTGTGGACTGTTCTGGCCAGCACTGTGGACTGTTCTGGCCAACACTGTGGACTGTTCTGGCCAGTACTGTGGACTGTTCTGGCCAGCACTGTGGACTGTTCTGGCCAGCACTGTGGACTGTTCTGGCCAGCACTGTGGACTGTTCTGGCCAGCACTGTGGACTATTCTGGCCAGCACTGTGGACTCACCTGGCCAGCACTGTGGACTCACCTGGCCAGCACTGTGGACTCACCTGGCCAGCACTGTGGACTCACCTGGCCAGCACTCTAGACTCACCTGGCCAGCACTGTGGACTCACCTGGCCAGCACTGTGGACTCACCTGGCCAGCACTGTGGACTCACCTGGCCAGCACTG
>NC_091165.1:42600493-42635493 GCF_040958095.1 Procambarus clarkii | reverse complement strand
TAAAACTTATTACATTTTCAAAGACTTCACAAATACACAACTGATTAGAACGTATCTCTGATTTTATATCTACATTTGAGTGAGGTGGGAAGGGTGATGTGGCATTAACACAAGACAGAACAGGAGGGGATATTAATAGGGTATTAAAAGTATCAACACAAGACAGAACAGAAACAATGGGTATTGAATAGAAGTGTTTGTGGAAAGCCTATTGGTCCATATTTCTTGATGCTTCTATATTGGAGCGGAGTCTTGAGGTGGGTAGAATATAGTTGTGCAATAATTGGCTGTTGATTGCTGGTGTTGACTTCTTGATGTGTAGTGCCTCGCAAACGTCAAGCCGCCTGCTATCGCTGTATCTATCGATGATTTCTGTGTTGTTTACTAGGATTTCTCCTAGAAATTTCTCCTAGAAATCCTAGTAAACAACACAGAAATCATCGATAGATACAGCGATAGCAGGCGGCTTGACGTTTGCGAGGCACTACACATCAAGAAGTCAACACCAGCAATCAACAGCCAATGAAACAACAATGAAACACAGGGGTAAAGGTCACCACTAACCTGAGACAACAATGAAACACAGGGGTAAAAATCACCATTTAACCTGAGACTACAATGAAACATAGGGGTAAAGGTCACCACTAACCTGAGACTACAATGAAACATAGGGGTAAAGGTCACCACTAACCTGAGACTACAATGAAACATAGGGGTAAAGGTCACCACTAACCTGAGACTACAATGAAACATAGGGGTAAAGGTCACCACTAACCTGAGACTACAATGAAACACAGGGGTAAAGGTCACCACTAACCTGAGACTACAATGAAACACAGGGGTAAAGGTCACCACTAACCTGAGACAACAATGAAACATAGGGGTAAAGGTCACCACTAACCTGAGACTACAATGAAACATAGGGGTAAAGGTCACCACTAACCTGAGACTACAATGAAACACAGGGGTAAAGGTCACCACTAACCTGAGACTACAATGAAACACAGGGGTAAAGGTCACCACTAACCTGAGACTACAATGAAACATAGGGGTAAAGGTCACCACTAACCTGAGACTACAATGAAACATAGGGGTAAAGGTCACCACTAACCTGAGACTACAATGAAACACAGGGGTAAAGGTCACCACTAACCTGAGACTACAATGAAACACAGGGGTAAAGGTCACCACTAACCTGAGACAACAATGAAACATAGGGGTAAAGGTCACCACTAACCTGAGACAACAATGAAACACAGGGGTAAAGGTCACCACTAACCTGAGACTACAATGAAACATAGGGGTAAAGGTCACCACTAACCTGAGACTACAATGAAACATAGGGGTAAAGGTCACCACTAACCTGAGACTACAATGAAACATAGGGGTAAAGGTCACCACTAACCTGAGACTACAATGAAACATAGGGGTAAAGGTCACCACTAACCTGAGACTACAATGAAACACAGGGGTAAAGGTCACCACTAACCTGAGACTACAATGAAACACAGGGGTAAAGGTCACCACTAACCTGAGACAACAATGAAACATAGGGGTAAAGGTCACCACTAACCTGAGACTACAATGAAACATAGGGGTAAAGGTCACCACTAACCTGAGACTACAATGAAACACAGGGGTAAAGGTCACCACTAACCTGAGACTACAATGAAACACAGGGGTAAAGGTCACCACTAACCTGAGACTACAATGAAACATAGGGGTAAAGGTCACCACTAACCTGAGACTACAATGAAACATAGGGGTAAAGGTCACCACTAACCTGAGACTACAATGAAACACAGGGGTAAAGGTCACCACTAACCTGAGACTACAATGAAACACAGGGGTAAAGGTCACCACTAACCTGAGACAACAATGAAACATAGGGGTAAAGGTCACCACTAACCTGAGACTACAATGAAACACAGGGGTAAAGGTCACCACTAACCTGAGACAACAATGAAACACAGGGGTAAAGGTCACCACTAACCTGAGACTACAATGAAACACAGGGGTAAAGGTCACCACTAACCTGAGACTACAATGAAACACAGGGGTAAAGGTCACCACTAACCTGAGACTACAATGAAACATAGGGGTAAAGGTCACCACTAACCTGAGACTACAATGAAACACAGGGGTAAAGGTCACCACTAACCTGAGACTACAATGAAACACAGGGGTAAAGGTCACCACTAACCTGAGACTACAATGAAACACAGGGGTAAAGACTGTATTTGCATACAATGTGAATTGTATAAATGTATGTGCGTTGGTTCATGTATTAATTTAAGTAGGACATGGCAACATATTTGGGGAGGAGCCTTTCATCTCCCTGCGGGGGGGGGGGGGGTGTTAGTGAGGAGTGTTGGAGCTACCAGTAGCTGAGGAGCGGGCGATTAAGGAACATCTAAGTTAAGTCTTGTAGTGTTTTCTTTGTTTCAGTAGTGGGTGATAGTTTTATTTGCGGAGACACATATTTGTTTATAGCCATTTCTTACTTAATATTAATATGTTGAATATAAATTTAAATAAGCAGTGACTAATATACATATATATAAATATATTCATATATAAATTTATAGGTTTTTTCCTTGTCCTTTTCCTTATATTTAAATCAAATTGTACCAGGTATGGGCAAAGTGGTGTATTAACCTGATGTGCAGTGGCATGACCCCTACATATAATCCACTGCTAAGAAATACACGAGCCTTGCAATTGGTATTAAATACAATTGATAGTTGTAGTTACCTGTTGTTACCTACAATTGGTAACAACCACTAACCTGAGACAGCATTGAGACACAGGGGTAAAGGTCACCACTAACCTGAGACAACAATGAGACACGGGACTAAAGGTCACCACTAACCTGAGACAGCATTGAGACACACGACTAAAGGTCACCACTAACCTGAGACAGCATTGAGACACGGGACTAAAGGTCACCACTAACCTCAGACAACAATGAGACACGGGACTAAAGGTCACCACTAACCTGAGACAACAATGAGACACGGGACTAAAGGTCACCACTAACCTCAGACAACAATGAGACACAGGGGTAAAGGTCACCACTAACCTGAGACAACAATGAGACACGGGACTAAAGGTCACCACTAACCTGAGACAGCATTGAGACACGGGACTAAAGGTCACCACTAACCTGAGACAACAATGAGACACACGACTAAAGGTCACCACTAACCTGAGACAGCATTGAGACACGGGACTAAAGGTCACCACTAACCTCAGACAACAATGAGACACAGGGGTAAAGGTCACCACTAACCAGAGACAACAATGAGACACAGGGGTAAAGGTCACCACTAACCTGAGACAACAATGAGACACAGGGACAAAGGTCACCACTAACCTGAGACAAAAGTGAGACACAGGGGGGTAAAGGTCACCACTAACCTGATAAGGTCCCTGGCCGTTCACCAACATAGAGTCAGGGGACTCATCACCTCCGCCATATTGCCTGAGGACAAACTTGTCTTGTGAAGGAATGTGCAGCCAGTCAGTCACCTGCAATAACAAGAATGTTACAGTCAGTCACCTGCAATAACAAGAATGTTAGTCAGTCACCTGCAATAACAAGAATGTTACAGTCAGTCACCTGCAATAATAAGAATGTTACAGTCAGTCACCTGCAATAACAAGAATGTTAGTCAGTCACCTGCAATAACAAGAATGTTACAGTCAGTCACCTGCAATAACAAGAATGTTAGTCAGTCACCTGCAATAACAAGAATGTTACAGTCAGTCACCTGCTATAACAAGAATGCTACAGTCAGTCACCTGCAATAACAAGAATGTTACAGTCAGTCACCTGCTATAACAAGAATGTTACAGTCAGTCACCTGCAATAACAAGAATGTTACAGTCAGTCACCTGCTATAACAAGAATGTTACAGCCAGTCACCTGCTATAACAAGAATGTTACAGTCAGTCACCTGCTATAACAAGAATGTTAGTCAGTCACCTGCAATAACAAGAATGTTACAGTCAGTCACCTGCTATAACAAGAATGCTACAGTCAGTCACCTGCAATAACAAGAATGTTACAGTCAGTCACCTGCTATAACAAGAATGTTACAGTCAGTCACCTGCAATAACAAGAATGTTACAGCCAGTCACCTGCTATAACAAGAATGTTACAGTCAGTCACCTGCTATAACAAGAATGTTACAGACAGTCACCTGCAATAACAAGAATGTTACAGTCAGTCACCTGCAATAACAAGAATGTTTCAGTCAGTCACCTGCAATAATAAGAATGTTACAGTCACCTGCAATAACAAGAATGTTACAGTCAGTCACCTGCTATAACAAGAAACAGTCGGTCACTTGAACTTTGAGATAGTTTAGATTAGTTGAGAGGGAATTATTTACCTAATTCAAAGTTATAATAACAACATTTCATGAATATCTGACGATGAGAATACAATTGGAAAGACTTATATAAACTACACAAATGTTCAGACACTCAGGTCTCTTGGTGGAGAGGGTCTGGGACTGTCCCGGACCACACTCCCTCCCAACACTCAGTTAACACAACACACATCCCTCCCAACACTCAGTTAACACAACACACATCCCTCCCAACACAGTTAACACAACACACATCCCTCCCAACACACAGTTAACACAACACACATCCCTCCCAACACAGTTAACACAACACACATCCATCCCAACACTCAGTTAACACAACACACATCCCTCCCAACACTCAGTTAACACAACACACATCCCTCCCAACACTCAGTTAACACAACACACATCCCTCCCAACACTCAGTTAACACAACACACATCCCTCCCAACACAGTTAACACAACACTCATCCCTCCCAACACACAGTTAACACAACACACATCCCTCCCAACACAGTTAACACAACACACATCCCTCCCAACACTCAGTTAACACACCACACATCCCTCCCAACACTCAGTTAACACAACACACATCCCTCCCAACACTCAGTTAACACAACACACATCCCTCCCAACACTCAGTTAACACAACACACATCCCTCCCAACACACAGTTAACACAACACACATCCCTCCCAACACTCAGTTAACACAACACACATCCCTCCCAACACAGTTAACACAACACACATCCCTCCCAACACAGTTAACACAACACACATCCCTCCCAACACACAGTTAACACAACACACATCCCTCCCAACACAGTTAACACACATCCCTCCCAACACAGAAGTGAGGAAAGAATTGGCATCTAACCCGAAGTTGGTGCAAAACACAGTTAATCGGAGTAAGTCCCTGATCATTTTTGGCTGCAAGGAAAAGGAGATAACATCTAGGTCAGAAAGAGCTGTAGAAGAAGAAAAAGTAGTAGATAAAATTGTTGGCCTCGTGGAAGGTCTTACAACCATAGAGAATGTGTGCGACTACAGGAGAATAGGCAGATATGTAAAAGGGAAAGATCGACCTTTGAGGATCACCCTAAATGGTACCAAACAAATGGAAGAAGTATTAAGGAATGCTAGAAAATTACAAAGTGATGAGGATGGGAATGTTTGGTCGTTAAGACGAGATCTTTCAAAAGAAGATAGAGAGAAGCTGAAACTGAACCACGCCGAGGCAAAACGTTTAAATGAGAGCAGGAATGAAGAAGAAATCAATTCTTTTTTCTACAAAGTGATAGGGGTAGGCAGACCAGTAAAGTGGTACATAAAGGCAAACCAACAAAATCATTAGAGAAAGGGGGAGTGAAGAATAAGAAGAGGGGGAACAAGTTCCTAAAGATTGCATACACCAACATAGATGGAGTAAGATCAAAGATACTGGAGTTAAGTGATATAATACAGCTGCAGACATCAGACATTGTTGCACTCACGGACACAAAACTTGAAGATGCTATTTTAAATGAGGTCATATTCCCAAGGGTCTACTCAATTTGGAGACGGGACAGAAAAATCAGGAAAGGCGGTGGCGTTGCTGTGCTGGTGAAAGAACACCTAAAGGTGAACGAAATAGTGACTGCCAATCCACAAGAAGTTGACATAATAGCACTAGAGATCTGCCATGAGGATGATAAACTAATGATCATAAATGCATATAGTCCACCGCCAAGCAGCACATGGGCAAAGGAGGAGCTAGACAGTAAACGAGAAGGTCTTATAACAATAATGAGAGAGATCATAGCGAGAGCAGATAACGATAGTTCACGACTGTTGATAGTCGGCGACTGCAACTTGAAATCCATAGACTGGGAAGCATGTGAAGCTAAAACAGAAGATTTCTGGACCTGTAAATTTGTAGACCTCATCTTGGAAACATTCTTGTATCAACATGTTAAACAAGCTACGAGGATGAGGGAAGGGGACGTCCCCTCCATGCTAGATTTGATAATTACCAGGAAGGAGGAAGAAATATTTGACATTCAGTACCTTCCTCCCTTGGGTAAAAGTGACCATGTCTTTTTGGGAATAAAGTATGCAATGCGTTATAATCTGGAAGAAAATATGACGGTCGATGCAAATGAAAAACCTGACTTTAGGAGAGGACATTATGGCAACCTTAGAAAAATTTTCAGTGAGTATAATTGGACAGACTTGTTGCTAGGCAAGGAAGTGAATGAGATGTATGTCAGGTTTTGTGAAATATATGATAAAGGCACAAAAAAATGTATACCAAAACAGAGAAGCAGAACTAGGAAACAGGATTGGTTCAACAGAAAGTGCGAGAGGGCCAGAGACCAAAAGACAAAAATGGAATCAATACAGGAAGAGGCCGAACCCTCAAACATACCAGCGATACAAAGATGCGAGAAACAGCTACACGGCAGTGAGGAGAGAGGCAGAAAGAAATTTTGAAAAAGGGATTGCAGACAAATGCAAAACAGAACCAGGTCTATTCTATAAATTCATAAACAACAAATTGCAGGTAAAGGATAATATTCAGAGGTTGAAAATGGGAAATAGATTCACGGAAAATGAGAAGGAAATGTGTGAAACATTAAACGAAAAGTTCCAAAGTGTGTTTGTACAAAATGAAATCTTCAGGGAACCAGATACAATAAGAATTCCAGAGAACAACATTGAGCACATAGAGGTGTCTAGAGACGAAGTGGAAAAAGTGCTCAAGGAGCTAAATAAGAACAAAGCAGTTGGTCCAGATGGAGTTTCACCATGGGTTCTGAGAGAATGTGCACCTGAGCTCAGCATTCCTCTTCAACTCATTTTTCAGGCATCCCTGTATACAGGAGTTGTAGCTGATGTGTGGAAAAAGGCTAACATAGTTCCAATCTACAAAAGTGGAAGCAGGGAAGACCCCCTTAATTATAGACCTGTATCATTGACAAGTGTAAGAGTCAAAATATTGGAAAAAATAATTAAAACTAAATGGGTAGAACACCTGGAGAGAAATGATATAATATCAGACAGACAGTATGGTTTTCGATCTGGAAGATCCTGTGTATCGAATTTACTCAGTTTCTATGATCGAGCAACAGAGATATTACAGGAAAGAGATGGTTGGGTTGACTGCATCTATCTGGACCTAAAAAAGGCTTTCGACAGAGTTCCACATAAGAGGTTGTTCTGGAAACTGGAAAATATTGGAGGAGTGACAGGTACGCTTCTAACATGGATGAAAAATTTTCTGACTGATAGAAAAATGAGGGCTGTGATCAGAGGCAATGTATCGGACTGGAGAAATGTCACAAGTGGAGTACCACAGGGTTCAGTTCTTGCACCAGTGATGTTTATTGTCTACATAAATGATCTACCAGTTGGTATACAGAATTATATGAGCATGTTTGCTGATGATGCTAAGATAATAGGAAGGATAAGAAACGTAGATGACTGTCATGCCCTTCAAGAAGACCTGGACAAAATAAGTACATGGAGTGCCACTTGGCAAATGGAATTTAATGTTAATAAATGCCATGTTATGGAATGTGGAATAGGAGAACATAGACCCCACACAACCTATATATTATGTGAGAAATCTTTAGAGAATTCTGATAAAGAAAGAGATCTAGGGGTGGTTCTAGATAGAAAACTATCACCTGAGGACCACATAAAGAATATTGTGCGAGGAGCCTATGCCACGCTTTCTAACTTCAGAATTGCTTTTAAATACATGGATGGCGATATACTAAAGAAATTGTTCACGACTTTTGTTAGGCCAAAGCTAGAATATGCAGCAGTTGTGTGGTGCCCATATCTTAAGAAGCACATCAACAAACTGGAAAAGGTGCAAAGACATGCTACTAAGTGGCTCCCAGAACTGAAGGGCAAGAGCTACGAGGAGAGGTCAGAGGCATTAAATATGCCAAACCCAGAAGACAGAAGAAAAAGAGGTGATATGATCACTACATACAAAATAGTAACAGGAATTGATAAAATCGATAGGGTAGATTTCTTGAGACCTGGAACGTTAAGAACAAGAGGTCATAGATATAAACTAGCTAAACACAGATGCCGAAGAAATATAAGAAAATTCACATTCGCAGAGTGGTAGACAGTTGGAACAAGTTAGGGGAGAAGGTGGTGGAGGCCAAGACCGTCAGTAGTTTCAAAGCGTTATATGACAAAGAGTGCTGGGAAGACGGGACACCACGAGCGTAGCTCTCATCCTGTAACTACACTTAGGTAATTACACTTAGGTAATTACACTTAGGTAATTACAGTTAACACAACACACATCCCTCCCAACACACAGTTAACACAACACACATCCCTCCCAACACAGTTAACACAACACACATCCCTCCCAACACACAGTTAACACAACACACATCCCTCCCAACACACAGTTAACACAACACACATCCCTCCCAACACAGTTAACACAACACACATCCCTCCCAACACACAGTTAACACAACACACATCCCTCCCAACACAGTTAACACAACACACATCCCTCCCAACACTCAGTTAACACAACACACATCCCTCCCAACACACAGTTAACACAACACACATCCCTCCCAACACAGTTAACACAACACACATCCCTCCCAACACAGTTAACACAACACAGATCCCTCCCAACACAGTTAACACAACACACAGTTAACACAACACAGATCCCTCCCAACACAGTTAACACAACACACAGTTAACACAACACAGTTAACACAACACACAGTTAACACAACATACAGTTAACACAACACACAGTTAACACAACATACAGTTAACACAACACACAGTTAACACAACATACAGTTAACACAACACACAGTTAACACAACAGACAGTTAACACAACATACAGTTAACACAACACACAGTTAACACAACATACAGTTAACACAACACACAGTTAACACAACACACAGTTAACACAACACACAGTTAACACAACATACAGTTAACACAACACACAGTTAACACAACACACAGTTAACACAACACACAGTTAACACAACACACAGTTAACACAACATACAGTTAACACAACACACAGTTAACACAACACACAGTTAACACAACACACAGTTAACACAACATACAGTTAACACAACACACAGTTAACACAACACACAGTTAACACAACACACAGTTAACACAACACACAGTTAACACAACACACAGTTAACAAAAGACACAGTTAACACAACACACAGTTAACACACCACACAGTTAACACAACACACAGTTAACACAACACACACAGTTAATACAACTCACAGTTAACACAACACAGTTAACACAACACACAATTAACACACCACACAGTTAACACAAAACACAGTTAACACAACACACAATTAACACAACATACAGTTAACACACCACACAGTTAATACAACTCACAGTTAACACAACACAGAGTTAACACAACACACAGTTAACACAACACACAGTTAACACACCACACAGTTAACACAACACACAGTTAACACAACACAGAGTTAACACAACACACAGTTAACACAACACACAGTTAACACACCACACAGTTAACACAACACACAGTTAACACAACACACAGTTAACACAAAACACAGTTAACACAACACACAATTAACACAACATACAGTTAACACACCACACAGTTAATACAACTCACAGTTAACACAACACACAATTAACACAACACACAGTTAACACAACACACAATTAACACAACACACAATTAACACAACACACAGTTAACACAACACACAATTAACACAACACACAGTTAACACAACACACAATTAACACAACACACAGTTAACACAACACACAATTAACACAACACACAGTTAACACAACACACAATTAACACAACACACAGTTAACACAACACACAATTAATACAACTCACAGTTAACACAACACACAATTAACACAACACACAGTTAACACAACACACAATTAACACAACACACAGTTAACACAACACACAATTAACAGAACACACAGTTAACACAACACACAATTAACACAACACACAGTTAACACAACACACAATTAATACAACTCACAGTTAACACAACACACAATTAACACAACACACAGTTAACACAACACACAGTTAACACAACACACAGTTAACACAACACACAATTAATACAACTCACAGTTAACACAACACACAATTAACACAACACACAGTTAACACAACACACAATTAACACAACACACAGTTAACACAACACAGAATTAATACAACTCACAGTTAACGCAACACACAGTTAACACAACACAGAGTTAACACAACACAGAATTAATACAACTCACAGTTTACAGTACCTGGTCAGTGTGGGTGTGCAGGTGTGTGAACTACCTGGTCAGTGTGGGTGTACAGGTGTGTGAACTACCTGGTCAGTGTGGGTGTGCAGGTGTGTGAACTACCTGGTCAGTGAGGGTGTGCAGGTGTGTGAACTACCTGGTCAGTGTGGGTGTGCAGGTGTGAGAACTGCCTGGTCAGTGTGGGTGTGCAGGTGTGTGAACTACCTGGTCAGTGAGGGTGTGCAGGTGTGTGAACTACCTGGTCAGTGTGGGTGTACAGGTGTGTGAACTACCTGGTCAGTGTGGGTGTGCAGGTGTGTGAACTACCTGGTCAGTGTGGGTGTGCAGGTGTGAGAACTACCTGGTCAGTGTGGGTGTGCAGGTGTGTGAACTACCTGGTCAGTGTGGGTGTGAAGGTGTGTGAACTACCTGGTCAGTGTGGGTGTGCAGGTGTGTGAACTACATGGTCAGTGTGGGTGTGGAGGCGTGTGAACTACCTGGTCAGTGTGGGTGTTCAGGTGTGTGAACTACCTGGTCAGTGTGGGTGTGCAGGTGTGTGAACTACCTGGTCAGTGTGGGTGTGCAGGTGTGAGAACTACCTGGTCAGTGTGGGTGTGCAGGTGTGTGAACTACCTGGTCAGTGTGGGTGTGAAGGTGTGTGAACTACCTGGTCAGTGTGGGTGTGCAGGTGTGTGAACTACATGGTCAGTGTGGGTGTGGAGGCGTGTGAACTACCTGGTCAGTGTGGGTGTGCAGGTGTGTGAACTATCTGGTCAGTGTGGGTGTGCAGGTGTGTGAACTACCTGGTCAGTGTGGGTGTACAGGTGTGTGAACTACCTGGTCAGTGTGGGTGTGAAGGTGTGTGAACTACCTGGTCAGTGAGGGTGTGGGAGGTGTGTGAACTACCTGGTCAGTGAGGGTGTGGGAGGTGTGTGAACTACCTGGTCAGTGTGGGTGTGCAGGTGTGTGAACTACCTGGTCAGTGTGGGTGTGAAGGTGTGTGAACTACCTGGTCAGTGATGGTGTGCAGGTGTGTGAACTACCTGGTCAGTGAGGGTGTGGGAGGTGTGTGAACTACCTGGTCAGTGAGGGTGTGGGAGGTGTGTGAACTACCTGGTCAGTGTGGGTGTGCAGGTGTGTGAACTACCTGGTCAGTGTGGGTGTGCAGGTGTGTGAACTACCTGGTCAGTGTGGGTGTGAAGGTGTGTGAACTACCTGGTCAGTGTGGATGTGCAGGTGTGGGAACTACCTGGTCAGTGAGGGTGTGCAGGTGTGTGAACTACCTGGTCAGTGAGGGTGTGGAGGTGTGTGAACTACCTGGTCAGTGTGGGTGTGCAGGTGTGTGAACTACCTGGTCAGTGTGGGTGTGCAGGTGTGTGAACTACTCCTCCTGAACATTTCCACCATTGACAATAAAGTTTACCAAGATCAGCCTCCTGAAGGTGCCACAGTTCACATCTTTACAGACCGACACATTGACTGTTAAATACCTTTACTGTTGGCCAGGTATCAAGATGACTGAGTTCACTCACAATGACATTTGTTCTAACTTCTTCGTCTCTAATAGCACCAGGAAAATGGATAAGTTGGCGCTGTGAAGAAATGATAGGCTTAGATACTTTAGCTGTTCCCTAAAAAATTTGGGTGTTTGGTCTTCCCACCATTCCCCACTCCCCTGTCCCCTTGTCCTCCCCACCAATTTCTACTACCCACGTCCTCTCGTCCCCATTCCCCGTCCCCTCGTCCTCCCAACCACTTCCCCTTCCCCGTCCCTCGTCCACCACTACCATTCCCCACTCCTGTCCCCTCGTCCTCCCCAACTCCCTCCCTGAACGGTATGATGACACAGCATTCCAAATTCCAACGAAATGTCACACAAAATAATTAAATGAAAATTAAAATAAATCGAAATTTATGAAAATTAAATCTTAAACAGTGAAATGGAATCGTAACATATTTAGTATAGCGTGTATTGCTTTTATGTGCAACAGATGGCGCTGTTTTTCATAAAAAGCATGTTTTACCTGTCACAGGTGTGACATCTATATAGTAGGTATATAAAAACATGCGAGCATTTGAATGGAACGTTGTGTCAAAATTTCAAAGCAATCAGTGAAGAACTTTCGGAGATTACAGCGTATGTTGCTTTTATGTCCAACAGATAGCGCTGTTAATTTTTTTTTTACCTGTCACAGGTGTGGCATGTATATAGTAGGTATATAAAAACATCCGCGTATGCGAATGCAACGTTGTGTCAAAATTTCAAAGCAATCGGTGAAGAACTTTTGGAGGTTAGCGATTTTGACCAAACGAACATTTATATTTGTATTTATATAGATAGAACATCTTATTGAGGCAATCAGGTGGCTTGGACCAGCGTTCTGGTAATTCCCAGGCACGTACTTCAACCCACTCAGCCACGAGAGGATAAAAGCCAACCAACACAAAATTCTAATAAATTCACTCGGAAATTCTGAAGGCCCAAACTGGTGTGGGAAAACTTGACTCATGAAAATCAGTTAAATTTATGCTATTTTCGATAGCTACGAAGGATCACCACTTATTGTGAAAAAGTGGAAAACTGGGTAGATCAAGTGGTTTGATATTAATGCCATGAACTAGTGTCCTATGGATGTTCTTAATTAATAATGCATTGCATATTAAAGGGACTGTATATTATGAGTCAAATTCACTCACCCAAAATGGGGGGTTACATGCCCAAAGATTAACATATCACAAGCATGATTTCAGTGCTGGTTCTTTACTGAAGTTACTAAATATAAATGAAAATTGAATTGGTTATATAATGCAGTGATTAGCATAAGATAAGATAATTATTTATTATTATATTTACTAACAGAATCAAATCTGTTAGTAAAGTATTAAGAAATGTACGTATGAAATAATATAGCATACATAAATATTTATAGTAAATGGATATTATAGTAAATATCAATAATCAATGATTTGTTATTAAATATACTAAAATAAGTTCAGCTGCTTGAGTTGTGACTGAGAATAACTGTGCGCGTGTGGGGTAGCCTCATCTGGGACTGGCTGGAACACGCGTCCCGCAACACGTGTGGCGTGGGGGGAGTTGATCCTCACGTGAACTTGGCACAGGCTGTAAACCCAGTAAAATGTAAAAGGATGTCTATGCACGAATTATTATACAACTATTTCTGACTTAGAGAGAAGACCGCAAACAGACTTGAGCTAACTTTTAGTTTTGTGTTGTTCATGCCACTTGCCGACGAGTAACCTGCCAGTTTGTTACGTATGCATACTTAAGCAAACCTTAATAGGACGTTTTTACATTACACTCGCGGAGCCGATGTCCAGCAGTCAATGGAGTCGCTGCTGCACCCTGGCACTCGCGATTGGGAATGTCGAAATAAGAGCCGGCTAAATACACAAACTCCTAAATGAAACTTTTATCAGCTGGATCTGTAGGTGGTCTCTCTCACGCTGCTGACATGCCGTCGCTGGGAGGAATGGCCTCTCCTTCCTCCCTGGCTTGCTGGGATACGCATGCGCAGAACGTTTCTAAGTAATCTCGAGCGTAAATTATTTTACTTACTCGTACTTAAAGGGGGAAGTAAGGAGATGTGACAAGTACTGATGTCACAGATAAATATATTAAGGTGCAATATATTTTTTGCATAACACAAGACAGCTTATTAAGACTGCGCAAAATGAACGAGAAGAATATTATATAGAATTATTTTACATTGCAATATTTTCCACTGTAGTTGTTAATTCTCGCTTATTGAGCAAGTTCAATAAGATGTATAATATGATGTATAATATGATGTATAATATGATGTATAATATGATGTATAATATGATGTATAATATGATGTATAATATGATGTATAATATGATGTATAATATGATGTATAATATGATGAATAATATGATGTATAAATAAAACAACTATATAAACGATTATCCCTAATAAAGGAAAGTAATTAACTGGACACTGATTAGATTCAACTAAATGTGGAGATATTTCCTGTGACTTCCTGTCCCAACACGTAGCTCCTATCCCAACACGTAGCTCCTGTCCCAACACGTAGCTCCTGTCCCAACACGTAGCTCCTATCCCAACACGTAGCTACTGTCCCAACACGTAGCTCCTGTCCCAACACGTAGCTCCTATCCCAACACGTAGCTCCTGTCCCAACACGTAGCTCCTGTCCCAACACGTAGCTCCTGTCCCAACACGTAGCTCCTGTCCCAACACGTAGCTCCTGTCCCAACACGTAGCTCCTATCCCAACACGTAGCTCCTATCCCAACACGTAGCTCCTGTCCCAACACGTAGCTCCTGTCCCAACACGTAGCTCCTATCCCAACACGTAGCTCCTGTCCCAACACGTAGCTCCTGTCCCAACACGTAGTTCCTATCCCAACACGTAGCTCCTGTCCCAACACGTAGCTCCTGTCCCAACACGTAGCTCCTATCCCAACACGTAGCTCCTGTCCCAACACGTAGCTCCTGTCCCAACACGTAGTTCCTATCCCAACACGTAGCTCCTATCCCAACACGTAGCTCCTGTCCCAACACGTAGCTCCTATCCCAACACGTAGCTCCTGTCCCAACACGTAGCTCCTGTCCCAACACGTAGCTCCTGTCCCAACACGTAGCTCCTATCCCAACACGTAGCTCCTATCCCAACACGTAGCTCCTGTCCCAACACGTAGCTCCTGTCCCAACACGTAGCTCCTATCCCAACACGTAGCTCCTATCCCAACACGTAGCTCCTGTCCCAACACGTAGCTCCTGTCCCAACACGTAGCTCCTATCCCAACACGTAGCTCCTATCCCAACACGTAGCTCCTATCCCAACACGTAGCTCCTGTCCCAACACGTAGCTCCTATCCCAACACGTAGCTCCTATCCCAACACGTAGCTCCTGTCCCAACACGTAGCTCCTATCCCAACACGTAGCTCCTATCACAACACGTAGCTCCTATCCCAACACGTAGCTCCTGTCCCAACACGTAGCTCCTATCCCAACACGTAGCTCCTGTCCCAACACGTAGCTCCTATCCCAACACGTAGCTCCTATCCCAACACGTAGCTCCTATCCCAACACGTAGCTCCTGTCCCAACACGTAGCTCCTATCCCAACACGTAGCTGCGTCGTTAATACTAGGAACAATTAGGCAAAAATGGCGCAATAGGAAATGAACTAATTTGGTTAATTCTAGGAATTAGTAAGATTAGTAATTATTATGGTTAATACAATGATGTATTATATACAAAAATGAAGTATAAGTGTCTTATACTTGACGTCTTCCTTGACGTCAGCCTCCAGACACAGCCAGACTGACGTCAGCCTCCAGACACAGCCAGACTGACGTCAGCCTCCAGACACAGCCAGACTGACGTCAGCCTCCAGACACAGCCAGACTGACGTCAGCCTCCAGACACAGCCAGACTGACGTCAGCCTCCAGACACAGCCAGACTGACGTCAGCCTCCAGACACAGCCAGACTGACGTCAGCCTCCAGACACAGCCAGACTGACGTCAGCCTCCAGACACAGCCAGACTGACGTCAGCCTCCAGACACACCCAGACTGACGTCAGCCCAGGAGAAAGTGTCGTTGACAATGCTCAACACAAATTTTACTTGCCAATATCTACTCTGGATTTATCCATTCATACAACCACAAGTGTCATCAAGAAGTCCATTATTCTCTCTCACACACAATACACTGCTGGCTCCCACAGTCTGCTGAGTCAAGCACCACTAAATATATCATCCTAAGTTGCCGATAGCAGCAGCCGGCGCCGGTCATCCACTCTCAGTACACTCACACCATCCGGCACCCGCTGACGCAAGACGCAAGACTGCTCGTCACACTGACGCAAGACGCAAGGCTGCTCGTCACACTGACGCAAGACGCAAGGCTGCTCGTCACACTGACGCAAGACGCAAGGCTGGTCGTCACACTGACGCAAGACGCAAGGCTGGTCGTCACACTGACGCAAGACGCAAGTCTGGTCGTCACACTGACGCAAGACGCAAAGCTGGTCGTCACACTGACGCAAAACGCAAGGCTGGTCGTCACACTGACGCAAGACGCAAGGCTGGTCGTCACACTGACGCAAGACGCAAGGCTGGTCGTCACACTGACGCAAGACGCAAGGCTGGTCGTCACACTGACGCAAAACGCAAGGCTGGTCGTCACACTGACGCAAGACGCAAGGCTGGTCGTCACACTGACGCAAGACGCAAAGCTGGTCGTCACACTGACGCAAAACGCAAGGCTGGTCGTCACACTGACGCAAGACGCAAGGCTGGTCGTCACACTGACGCAAGACGCAAGGCTGGTCGTCACACTGACGCAAGACGCAAGGCTGGTCGTCACACTGACGCAAAACGCAAAGCTGGTCGTCACACTGACGCAAGACGCAAGGCTGGTCGTCACACTGACGCAAGACGCAAGGCTGGTCGTCACACTGACGCAAGACGCAAGGCTGGTCGTCACACTGACGCAAAACGCAAAGCTGGTCGTCACACTGACGCAAGACGCAAGGCTGGTCGTCACACTGACGCAAGACGCAAGGCTGGTCGTCACACTGACGCAAGACGCAAGGCTGCTCGTCACACTGACGCAAGACGCTGGTGTGGGGTGTTAACTAGCAAGAGAGGGGACAGAAGGGTCAGGTGTGGAGTGTTAACTAGCAAAAGAGGGGACAGGAGGGTCAGGTGTGGAGTGTTAACTAGCAAGAAAGGGGACACTTGGGTCAGGTGTGGAGTGTTAACTAGCAAGAAAGGGGACACTTGGGTCAGGTGTGGAGTGTTAACTAGCAAGAAAGGGGACACTTGGGTCAGGTGTGGGGTGTTAACTAGCAAGAGAGGAGACAGGAAGGTCAGGTGTGGGGTGTTAACGTGTGTTAGTCTCCCTCACCTGGAGACTAAACAACTGTTGGTCTCCCACACCTGGCCACTAACAACTGTTGGTCTCCCACACCTGGAGACTAAACAACTGTTGGTCTCCCACACCTGGCCACTAAACAACTGTTGGTCTCCCACACCTGGCCACTAAACAACTGTTGGTCTCCCACACCTGGCCACTAAACAACTGTTGGTCTCCCACACCTGGCCACTAAACAACTGTTGGTCTCCCACACCTGGCCACTAAACAACTGTTGGTCCCCCACACCTGGCCACTAAACAACTGTTGGTCCCCCACACCTGGCCACTAAACAACTGTTGGTCTCCCACACCTGGCCACTAAACAACTGTTGGTATCCCACACCTGGCCACTAAACAACTGTTGGTCTCCCACACCTGGAGACTAAACAACTGTTGGTCTCCCACACCTGGCCACTAAACAACTGTTGGTCCCCCACACCTGGCCACTAAACAACTGTTGGTCCCCCCACACCTGGCCACTAAACAACTGTTGGTCTCCCACACCTGGCCACTAAACAACTGTTGGTCCCCCACACCTGGCCACTAAACAACTGTTGGTCCCCCACACCTGGCCACTAAACAACTGTTGGTCTCCCACACCTGGCCACTAAACAACTGTTGGTCCCCCACACCTGGCCACTAAACAACTGTTGGTCCCCCACACCTGGCCACTAAACAACTGTTGGTCTCCCACACCTGGCCACTAAACAACTGTTGGTCTCCCACACCTGGCCACTAAACAAGTGTTGGTCTCCCACACCTGGAGACTAAACAACTGTTGGTCTCCCACACCTGGCCACTAAACAAGTGTTGGTCTCCCACACCTGGCCACTAAACAACTGTTGGTCTCCCACACCTGGCCACTAAACAACTGTTGGTCTCCCACACCTGGCCACTAAACAAGTGTTGGTCTCCCACACCTGGAGACTAAACAACTGTTGGTCTCCCACACCTGGCCACTAAACAACTGTTGGTCTCCCACACCTGGCCACTAAACAACTGTTGGTCCCCCACACCTGGCCACTAAACAACTGTTGGTCTCCCACACCTGTCCACTAAACAACTGTTGGTCCCCCACACCTGGCCACTAACAACTGTTGGTCTCCCACACCTGGAGACTAAACAACTGTTGGTCTCCCACACCTGGCCACTAAACAACTGTTGGTCCCCCACACCTGGAGACACAGCAGGAAGAGTGAGAACGGTGTAATTATCAGTGTGTGTGCCTGAGCTAAGGTGAGCACTGAGGTTGTGTCATAGAGCGTGATGTGGTGAGTGTTGGAAAGTTGAGAGTGATCAACACCTTCTGGTGGCCCCCCTCCTGCTGGCTCTGAGGCCTGGTCAGTAGGTCCCCCCTCCTGCTGGCTCTGAGGCCTGGTCAGCAGGTCCCCCCTCCTGCTGGCTCTGAGGCCTGGTCAGCAGGTCCCCCCTCCTGCTGGCTCTGAGGCCTGGTCAGCAGGTCCCACCCTCCTGCTGGCTCTGAGGCTTGGTCAGCAGGTCCCCCCCTCCTGCTGGCTCTGAGGCCTGGTCAGCAGGTCCCCCCCTCCTGCTGGCTCTGAGGCCTGGTCAGCAGCTCCCCCCCTCCTGCTGGCTCTGAGGCCTGGTCAGCAGGTCCCCCCCTCCTGCTGGCTCTGAGGCCTGGTCAGTAGGTCCCCCCTCCTGCTGGCTCTGAGGCCTGGTCAGTAGGTACACCCTCCTGCTGGCTCTGAGGCCTGGTCAGCAGGTCCCCCCCTCCTGCTGGCTCTGAGGCCTGGTCAGCAGCTCCCCCCCTCCTGCTGGCTCTGAGGCCTGGTCAGCAGGTCCCCCCCTCCTGCTGGCTCTGAGGCCTGGTCAGTAGGTCCCCCCTCCTGCTGGCTCTGAGGCCTGGTCAGTAGGTACACCCTCCTGCTGGCTCTGAGGCTTGGTCAGTAGGTCCCCCCTCCAGCTGGCTCTGAGGCCTGGTCAGCAGGTCCCCCCTCCTGCTGGCTCTGAAGCCTGGTCAGTAGGTCTCCCCTACTGCTGGATCCGAGACCTGGTCAGTAGGTCCCCCCTCCTGCTGGCTCTGAGGCCTGGTCAGTAGGTCCCCCCTCCTGCTGGCTCTGAGGCCTGGTCAGTAGGTCCCCCCTCCTGCTGGCTCTGAGGCCTGGTCAGTAGGTCCCCCCTCCTGCTGGCTCTGAGGCCTGGTCAGCAGGTCCCCCCTCCTGCTGGCTCTGAGGCCTGGTCAGTAGGTACACCCTCCTACTGGCTCTGAGGCCTGGTCAGCAGGTCCCCCCTCCTGCTGGCTCTGAGGCCTGGTCAGTAGGTACACCCTCCTGCTGGCTCTGAGGCCTGGTCAGCAGGTCCCCCCTCCTGCTGGCTCTGAGGCCTGGTCAGCAGGTCCCCCCCTCCTGCTGGCTCTGAGACCTGGTCAGTAGGTCCCCCCTCCTGCTGGCTCTGAGACCTGGTCAGTAGGTCCCCCTCCTGCTGGCTCTGAGACCTGGTCAGTAGGTCCCCCCTCCTGCTGGCTCTGAGGCCTGGTCAGTAGGTCCCCCCTCCTGCTGGCTCTGAGGCCTGGTCAGCAGGTCCCCCCCTCCTGCTGGCTCTGAGACCTGGTCAGTAGGTCCGCCCTCCTGCTGGCTCTGAGACCTAGTCAGTAGGTCCCCCCTCCTGCTGGCTCTGAGGCCTGGTCAGCAGGTCCCCCCTCCTGCTGGCTCTGAGGCCTGGTCAGTAGGTACACCCTCCTGCTGGCTCTGAGGCCTGGTCAGCAGGTCCCCCCCTCCTGCTGGCTCTGAGGCCTGGTCAGTAGGTACACCCTCCTGCTGGCTCTGAGGCCTGGTCAGTAGGTCCCCCCTCCTGCTGGCTCTGAGGCCTGGTCAGTAGGTCCCCCCTCCTGCTGGCTCTGAGGCCTGGTCAGCAGGTCCCCCCTCCTGCTGGCTCTGAGGCCTGGTCAGGAGGTCCCCCCTCCTGCTGGCTCTGAGGCCTGGTCAGCAGGTCCCCCCTCCTGCTGGCTCTGAGGCTTGGTCAGCAGGTCCCCCCTCCTGCTGGCTCTGAGGCCTGGTCAGTAGGTCCCCCCTCCTGCTGGCTCTGAGGCCTGGTCAGTAGGTCCCCCCTCCTGCTGGCTCTGAGGCCTGGTCAGTAGGTCCCCCCTCCTGCTGGCTCTGAGGCCTGGTCAGTAGGTCCCCCCCTCCTGCTGGCTCTGAGGCCTGGTCAGTAGGTCCCCCCTCCTGCTGGCTCTGAGGCCTAGTCAGCAGGTCCCCCCCCCTCCTGCTGGCTCTGAGGCCTGGTCAGTAGGTACACCCTCCTGCTGGCTCTGAGGCCTGGTCAGTAGGTCCCCCCTCCTGCTGGCTCTGAGGCCTGGTCAGTAGGTCCCCCCTCCTGCTGGCTCTGAGGCCTGGTCAGTAGGTCCCCCCTCCTGCTGGCTCTGAGGCCTAGTCAGTAGGTCCCCCCTCCTGCTGGCTCTGAGGCCTAGTCAGTAGGTCACTACGCCACAACTAACACCTTTACTAGTACTTGTGAGAAAAAATATAGTTTTCTTTTCTTTAAAAATAATTACGTAGATTACGTAGTTAAAAACACAAAACAAAAAGTTAAAAACGAAAAATTTGGGTTGGAGAGAGATTACTACGATATTTTTGTTGCGCCAGCCATTTGTTATGGTGATTTTGGTACGACTTGTACTAAAAACACAAGTCGTATTACCGACTAGTATTCAATGCCACAGCCGCACGCTGACCACACCCACAATACAAATTAAGCTAAATTACTTGTGTTTGTCCCACGTCGAGCTTAAAAATGTGTAACGTTCGAGGCTCTCTAGTACATTGAAGAGCAAGAAATGTTAAAAATGCACACAAACAGCCCCGCTCCTGTGCCAGGCAAGTCCACTACGGGATCACCGTAGCCCGTGCTACTTGCATCGTTTCGCTCCCAGTATCTGAATCTACTCAAAAAACACGTAAAAATGCAAGTGAGTAATGGCTAAAGGTGAGGCTGCCTTCACTCATGATACTGTTGTGGTTTTTGTGATGCGGTTATATATATATATATATATATATATATATATATATATATATATATATATATATATATATATATATATATATATATATATATATATATATATATATATATATATATATATATATATAATATATATATATATATATATATATATATATATATATATAATAGGTCAGTCTGGGCTTTGCCCAGACTGACCTATTTCCTAAGGTGTGCTCCCTCCTTCGACAGCCCAAAATTAACAGAATATGACACACTCCTAAGGTCAATAACCGTGAAAGTGTTAAACCTCTCCCTGCAAGATGACCAATGGGACCAAGCAACGCTCCCAGTTAGACTCGGGGGAATTGGTATTCGCAAGGCGACACAGTTAGCATTGCCGGCATTCTTATCTTCGACCAGTGCAACAGGTGAATTAGTTAAGGAAATACTACCGGAACACCTAAGAGACTTCATTAGGATTCATGATCCCAAATTCGCGGAAGGAGCCGGTCAGTGGGACACTCTCGTCAACTCTCATCCTCGACCGACTTTTCCAAATGACTGCAAACAGTCCAAATGGGATAGCCCCATAGTGGAGAACATCGCCACATCATTGCTGGAGGCAGCTTCCAGGAAGGACAAAGCGCGTCTTCTAGCTGTGCAAGCGCCCCATGCCGGGGACTTCCTCTTGGCAGTCCCTAATTCCGCCTTGGGCACCCGCCTGGACCATCGAACCCTAAGTATTGGTGTTGCTCTACGCCTTGCCGCCCCTATCTCCACCGAGCATCGGTGTATTTGCGGCCATGCACGGGCAGACCAATACGGCAGCCATGGTCTCATCTGTCGTAAGACACAGGGAAAGATTGCCAGACATGAAGCAGTCAATGACATCATCAAGAGAAGTTTGGCTTCAGCTGGGTGCCCAGCACAAAGGGAACCTCAGTTGTGCAGACCTGACAACAGCCAAAAACGCCCAGATGGAGTCACCCTGCAGCCGTGGAGGGAAGGTAAACAGGTCGTGTGGGACTACACGTGTGCGTCCACATTGGCTGATACCTATCTACCTTACAGCGCAGCTGAGGGAGGCGGGGCGGCCACCTTCAGGGAGACCCAGAAAACTAACAAGTACAGGGACCTAGAACGTTGTTACAGGTTCGTGCCAATAGGCTCTGAGACTCTGGGCGCCTGGAGTAAATGTGCACTTAAGTTCATGAAGGAGCTGGGCGAGGAACTCATTGGGAAGACTAGAGACCCAAGAGCAGCCAGTTTTATGTTCCAGCGCCTCAGTGTCGCTGTTCAGAGGGGAAATGCGTGTTGTATCTTGGGTACGCACCCGACCCCCGAGGAACTGGACGAGGTCTTTGAACACTGATTGGTATAATGTTATATAAGTGTGTGTTTTCTGTAAACTGTAGCATTACAATAAAATCAAATAAAAAACAAATAATAGGGTGGTAGGAGAGGAAAAGATTAAAGTATTCAGTGAGAATCCACAAGGTCTTCTCTGAACACTATTTATTTTCTTCTTCGAGGATGTGGGTCCCTTTAATTAAACCAGTGGTGGTACCCCTATATATATATATATATATATATATATATATATATATATATATATATATATATATATATATATATATATATATATATATATATATATATATATATATATATATATATATATATATATATATATATATATATATATATATATATATATATATATATATAATGTTCGTGTGTTCAAACTCGCTAATCTCAGAAAGCTTTTCACCGATTGCTTTGAAACTTTGTAAAGTCTTCCTTTCATCTTGCTTGCGTAAAGTCTTCAATTTTGTGAAGTCTTTGAAATCTTGCTTTTATGAAGAATGCTTGGAGGACAGGAGCCGAAGCATCGAAGAAAGCAAAGACACGGTACGCCCATTATTATAAGAAGCAGGTACACCCATTAAGGGTGAAGGAGGGAAGCCTCGTGTGCGGTTGAATGAGCCAGCGCCCGCCAATCAGTTACCAGGTAGATGGCAAGGCCCTCATACAGTCATTAAGAAACTTGGCCCAATAAATTTCATAATCAATGGTATATATGAAGACCAGACTGAAAGAACCATCCACATAAATAAATTGAAACTTTATTATGTGGCAAGAAGAAAACTGGAATTACTTTCAGTAATTCCAGCCCCGGAGAGTTGAGGGACACAACATGACCTGAGACTCCCTGGGACACAAGATGACCTGAGACTCCTTGGGACACAACATGACCTGAGACTCCCTGGGACACAACATGACCTGAGACTCCCTGGGACACAACATGACCCTGGGACACAACATGACCTGAGACTCCCTGGGACACAACATGACCTGAGCCTCCCTGGGACACAACATGACCTGAGCCTCCCTGGGGACACAACATGACCTGAGACTCCCTGGGGACACAACATGACCTGAGCCTCCCTGGGGACACAACATGACCTGAGACTCCCTGGGGACACAACATGACCTGAGACTCCCTGGGACACAACATGACCCTGGGACACAACATGACCCTGGGACACAACATGACCTGAGCCTCCCTGGGGACACAACATGACCTGAGCCTCCCTGGGGACACAACATGACCTGAGACTCCCTGGGGACACAACATGTCCTGAGACTCCCTGGGACACAACATGACCTGAGAGTCCCTGGGACACAACATGTCCTGAGACTCCCTGGGACACAACATGACCTGAGACTCCCTGGGACACAACATGTCCTGAGACTCCCTGGGACACAACATGACCTAAGACTCCCTGAGACACAACATGACATGAGACTCCCTGGGACACAACATGACCTGAGAGTCCCTGGGACACAACATGTCCTGAGACTCCCTGGGACACAACATGACCTGAGACTCCCTGGGGACACAACATGTCCTGAGACTCCCTGGGACACAACATGACCTAAGACTCCCTGAGACACAACATGACACTGGGACACAACATGACCTGAGACTCCCTGGGACACAACGTGACCTGAGACTCCCTGGGACACAACATGACCTGAGCCTCCCTGGGGACACAACATGTCCTGAGTCTCCCTGGGACACAACATGTCCTGAGACTCCCTGGGACACAACATGACCCTGGGACACAACATGACATGAGACTCCCTGGGACACAACATGACCTGAGAGTCCCTGGGACACAACATGTCCTGAGACTCCCTGGGACACAACATGACCTGAGACTCCCTGGGGACACAACATGTCCTGAGACTCCCTGGGACACAACATGACCTAAGACTCCCTGAGACACAACATGACACTGGGACACAACATGACCTGAGACTTCCTGGGACACAACATGACCTGAGACTCCCTGGGACACAACATGACCTGAGACTACCTGGGGACAAAACATGACCTGAGACCCCCTGAGACACAACATGACCTGAGACTCCCTGGGACACAACATGACCTGAGACTCCCTAGGACACAACATGACCTGAGACTCACTGGGGACACAACATGACCTGAGACTCCCTGGGGACACAATATGACCTGAGACTCCCTGGGACACAACATGACCTGAGACTCCCTGGGACACAACATGACCTGAGACTCCCTGGGACACAACATGACCTGAGACTCCCTGGGGACACAACATGACCCTGGGACACTACATGACCCTGGGACACATGACCTGAGACTCCCTGGGACACAACATGACCTGAGACTCCCTGGGGACACAACATGACCCTGGGACACTACATGACCCTGGGACACAACATGACCTGAGACTCCCTGGGACACAACATGACCTGAGACTCCCTGGGGACACAACATGTCCTGAGACTCCCTGGGACACAACATGACCCTGGGACACAACACGACCTGAGACTCCCTGGGACACAACATGACCTGAGACTCCCTGGGACACAACATGACCTGAGACTCCCTGGGACACAACATGACCCTGGGACACTGCAAGACCTGAGACTCCCTGGGACACAACATGACCCTGGGACACAACATGACCTGAGACTCCCTGGGACACAACATGACCTGAGACTCCCTAGATGGGACACAACATGACCTGAGACTCCCTGGGACACAACATGACCTGAGACTCCCTGGGACACAACATGACCCTGGGACACTACATGACCTGAGACTCCCTGGGACACAACATGACCTGAGACTCCCTAGCTGGGACACAACATGACCTGAGACTCCCTGGGACACAACATGACCTGAGACTCCCTGGGACACAACATGACCTGAGACTCCCTGGGACACAACTTGACCTGAAACTCCCTGGGGACACAACATGACCTGAGACTCCCTGGGACACAACATGACCTGAGACTCCCTGGGGACACAACATGACCTGAGACTCCCTGGGACACAACATGACCTGAGCCTCCCTGGAACACAACTTGACCTGAGACTCCCTGGGGACACAACATGACCTGAGACTCCCTGGGACACAACATGACCTGAGACTCCCTGGAACACAACTTGACCTGAGACTCCCTGGGGACACAACATGACCTGAGACTCCCTAGCTGGGACACAACATGACCTGAGACTCCCTGGGGACACAACATGACCTGAGACTCCCTGGGACACAACATGACCTGAGACTCCCTGGGACACAACTTGACCTGAGACTCCCTGGGACACAACATGACCTGAGACTCCCTGGGGACACAACATGACCTGAGACTCCCTGGGACACAACATGACCTGATACTCCCTGGGACACAACATGACCTGAGACTCCCTGGGACACAACATGACCTAAGACTCCCTGGGACACAACATGACCCTGAGACACAACATGACCTGAGACTCCCTGGGACACAACATGACCTGAGACTCCCTGGGGATAAAACATGTCCTGAGACTCCCTGGGACACAACATGACCTGAGACTCCCTGGGACACAACATGACCTGAGACTCCCTGGGGACACAACATGACCTAAGACTCCCTGGGACACAACTTGACCTGAGACTCCCTGGGACACAACATCACCTGAGACTCCCTGGGACACAACTTGACCTGAGACTCCCTGGGACACAACATGACACAATATGACCTGAGACTCCCTGGGACACAACATGACCTGAGACTCCCTGGGACACAACATCACCTGAGACTCCCTGGGACACAACATGACCTAAGACTCCCTGGGACACAACTTGACCTGAGACTCCCTGGGATACAACATGACACAACATGACCTGAGACTCCCTGGGACACAACATGACCTGAGACTCCATGGGACACAACATGACCTGAGACTCCCTGGGACACTACATGACCTGAGACTCCCTGGGGACACAACATGACCTGAGACTCCCTGAGACACAACATGACCTTAGACTCCCTGAGACACAACATGACACTGGGACACAGCATGACCTGAGACTCCCTGGGACACTACATGACCTGAGACTCCCTGGGACACAACATGACCTGAGACTCCCTGGGACACAACATGACCTGAGACTCCCTGGGACACAACATGACCTGAGACTCACTGGGGACACAACATGACCTGAGACTCCCTGGGGACACAACATGACCTGATACTCCCTGGGGACACAATATGACCTGAGACTCCCTGGGACACAACATGACCTGAGACTCCCTGGGGACACAACATGACCTGAGACTCCCTGGGACACAAAATGACTCGAGACTCCCTGGGACACAACATGACCTGAGACTCACTGGGGACACAACATGGCCTGAGACTCCCTGGGGACCCAACATGACCTGAGACTCCCTGGGGACACAACATGACCTGAGACTCCCTGGGACACAACATGACCTGAGACTCCCTGGGACACAACATGACCTGAGACTCCCTGAGACACAACATGACCTGAGACTCACTGGGGACACAACATGACCTGAGACTCCCTGGGGACACAACATGACCTGAGACTCCCTGGGGACACAACATGACCTGAGACTCCCTGGGGACACAATATGACCTGAGACTCCCTGGGACACAACATGTCCTGAGACTCCCTGGGACACAACATGACCTGAGACTCCCTGGGGCACAACATGACCTGAGACTCACTGGGGACACAACATGACCTGAGACTCCCTGGGGACACAACATGACCTGAGACTCCCTGGGGACACAACATGACCTGAGACTCCCTGGGGACACAATATGACCTGAGACTCCCTGGGACACAACATGACCTGAGACTCACTGGGACACAACATGACCTGAGACTCCCTGAGACACAACATGACCCTGGGACACAACATGACCCTGGGGACACAACATGACCTGAGACTCCCTGGGATACAACATGACTCTGGGACACAACATGACCTGAGACTCCCTGGGATACAACATGACCTGAGACTCCCTGGGATACAACATGACCTGAGACTCCCTGGGACACAACATGACCTGAGATTCCCTGGGATACAACATGACCCTGGGACACAACATGACCTGAGACTCGCTGGGACACAACATGACCTGAGACTCCCTGGGACACAATGTGTGGTTGAAGAAGCTCCACATAACTTTCGGCAGATGTGAATTATTTCTTACAATGACCACACAGGAACAATGCCGCCATATTGGTACCTAACATGACAGCCAGGGGGAGTTACTGCATCATTTCCACCAGAGAATTTAGTGTGTACTGTTGCGCAGGTGCAGTAAGGTAATGCTGAGAGAGTCTGAGGAAGCAAGAGTCTGAGGAAGCAAGAGTCTAAGGAAGCAAGAGTCTAAGGAAGCAAGAGTCTGAGGAAGCAAGAGTCTGAGTAAGCAAGAGTCTGAGGAAGCAAGAGTCTGAGTAAGCAAGAGTCTGAGGAAGCAAGAGTCTAAGGAAGCAAGAGTCTGAGGAAGCAAGAGTCTGAGGAAGCAAGAGTCTGAGGAAGCAAGAGTCTGAGGAAGCAAGAGTCTGAGTAAGCAAGAGTCTAAGGAAGCAAGAGTCTGAGGAAGCAAGAGTCTGAGTAAGCAAGAGTCTGAGGAAGCAAGAGTCTGAGGAAGCAAGAGTCTAAGGAAGCAAGAGTCTAAGGAAGCAAGAGTCTGAGGAAGCAAGAGTCTGAGTAAGCAAGAGTCTGAGGAAGCAAGAGTCTGAGTAAGCAAGAGTCTGAGGAAGCAAGAGTCTAAGGAAGCAAGAGTCTGAGGAAGCAAGAGTCTGTGGAAGCAAGAGTCTGAGGAAGCAAGAGTCTGAGGAAGCAAGAGTCTGAGTAAGCAAGAGTCTGAGGAAGCAAGAGTCTAAGGAAGCAAGAGTCTGAGGAAGCAAGAGTCTGAGGAAGCAAGAGTCTGAGGAAGCAAGAGTCTGAGTAAGCAAGAGTCTGAGGAAGCAAGAGTCTAAGGAAGCAAGAGTCTGAGTAAGCAAGAGTCTGAGGAAGCAAAAGTCTGAGGAAGCAAGAGTCTGAGGAAGCAAGAGTCTGAGGAAGCAAGAGTCTGAGGAAGCAAGAGTCTGAGGAAGCAAGAGTCTGAGGAAACAAGAGTCTGAGGAAGCAAGAGTCTGAGGAAGCAAGAGTCTAAGGAAACAAGAGTCTGAGAAAGCAAGAGTCTGAGGAAGCAAGAGTCTGAGGAAGCAAGAGTCTGAGGAAGCAAGAGTCTAAGTAAACAAGAGTCTGAGTAAGCAAGAGTCTGAGGAAGCAAGAGTCTAAGGAAGCAAGAGTCTGAGGAAGCAAGAGTGTGAGGAAGCAAGAGTCTAAGTAAACAAGAGTCTGAGTAAGCAAGAGTCTGAGGAAGCAAGAGTCTGAGGAAGCAAGAGTCTGAGCAAAAGCAAGGATAGAAGTAATGTCGATTCCCTAATGAACAGAAGCGACATAATGAATCAGGAAACTAGGAGATAAAGACTAAGTATAAGACAGGGACAACAATAAGTTAACCATACCAATATGACGTGCTGGGAAGGTCGTGGACAACAATAAGTTAACCATACCAATATGACGTGCTGGGAAGGTCGTGGACAACAATAAGTTAACCATACCAATATGACGTGCTGGGAAGGTCGTGGACAACAATAAGTTAACCATACCAATATGACGTGCTGGGAAGGTCGTGGACAACAATAAGTTAACCATACCAATATGACGTGCTGGGAAGGTCGTGGACAACAATAAGTTAACCATACCAATATGACGTGCTGGGAAGGTCGTGGACAACAATAAGTTAACCATACCAATATGACGTGCTGGGAAGGTCGTGGACAACAATAAGTTAACCATACCAATATGACGTGCTGGGAAGGTCGTGGACAACAATAAGTTAACCATACCAATATGACGTGCTGGGAAGGTCGTGGACAACAATAAGTTAACCATACCAATATGACGTGCTGGGAAGGTCGTGGACAACATTAAGTTAACCATACCAATATGACGTGCTGGGGAAGGTCGTGGACAACAATAAGTTAACCATACCAATATGACGTGCTGGGGAAGGTCGAAGTCGTAGGTGCCAATATTGGGGTCCTCAGCCGGGGGTTGTCTGATGATGATGGCGCCAAAAAGTCCGTCGCCTCTTTCAAATCCTGTTTGTGTGGCAGACGAAATATTACATTAACACTAGTTCGCTTTAATATCAGTTTAACAAGACTTGCCAGTGTGTATATATACACATATATATATATATATATATATATATATATATATATATATATATATATATATATATATATATATATATATATATATATATATATATATATATATATATATATGTCGTACCTAGTTGCCAGAACGCACTTCTCAGCCTACTATGCAAGGCCCGATTTGCCTAATAAACCAAGTTTTCATGAAATAGTTGTTTTTCGACTACCTAACCTACCTAACCTAACCTAACCTAACTTTTCCGGCTACCTAACCTAACCTAACCTATAAAGATAGGTTAGGTTAGGTTAGGTAGGGTTGCTTAGGTTCGGTCATATATCTACGTTAATTTTAACTCAAATAAAAAAAAATTGACCTCATACATAATGAAATGGGTAGCTTTATCATTTCATAAGAAAAAAAATAGAGAAAATATATTAATTCATGAAAACTTGGCTTATTAGGCAAATCTGGCCATGCATAGTAGGTTGAGAAGTGCGTTCTGGCTACTAGGTACGACATATATATATATATATATATATATGTGTGTGTGTGTGTGTGTGTGTGTGTGTGTGTGTGTGTGTACTCACCTAGTTGTACTCACCTAGTTGTGTTTGCGGGGGTTGAGCTCTGGCTCTTTGGTCCCGCCTCTCAACCGTCAATCAACAGGTGTACAGATTCATGAGCCTATCGGGCTCTGTCATATCTACACTTGAAACTGTGTATGGAGTCAGCCTCCACCACATCACTTCCTAATGCATTCCATTTGTCAACCACTCTGACACTAAAAAAGTTCTTTCTAATATCTCTGTGGCTCATTTGGGCACTCAGTTTCCACCTGTGTCCCCTTGTGCGTGTTCCCCTTGTGTTAAATAGACTGTCTTTATCTACCCTATCAATCCCCTTCAGAATCTTGAATGTGGTGATCATGTCCCCCCTAACTCTTCTGTCTTCCAGCGAAGTGAGGTTTAATTCCCGTAGTCTCTCCTCGTAGCTCATACCTCTCAGCTCGGGTACTAGTCTGGTGGCAAACCTTTGAACCTTTTCCAGTTTAGTCTTATCCTTGACTAGATATGGACTCCATGCTGGGGCTGCATACTCCAGGATTGGCCTGACATATGTGGTATACAAAGTTCTGAATGATTCTTTACACAAGTTTCTGAATGCCGTTCGTATGTTGGCCAGCCTGGCATATGCCGCTGATGTTATCCGCTTGATATGTGCTGCAGGAGACAGGTCTGGCGTGATATCAACCCCCAAGTCTTTTTCCTTCTCTGACTCCTGAAGAATTTCCTCTCCCAGATGATACCTTGTATCTGGCCTCCTGCTCCCTACACCTATCTTCATTACATTACATTTGGTTGGGTTAAACTCTAACAACCATTTGTTCGACCATTCCTTCAGCTTGTCTAGGTCTTCTTGAAGCCTCAAACAGTCCTCTTCTGTTTTAATCCTTCTCATAATTTTAGCATCGTCCGCAAACATTGAGAGAAATGAATCGATACCCTCCGGGAGATCATTTACATATATCAGAAACAAGATAGGACCGAGTACAGAGCCCTGTGGGACTCCACTGGTGACTTCACGCCAATCGGAGGTCTCACCCCTCACCGTAACTCTCTGCTTCCTATTGCTTAGATACTCCCTTATCCACTGGAGCACCTTACCAGCTACACCTGCCTGTCTCTCCAGCTTATGTACCAGCCTCTTATGCGGTACTGTGTCAAAGGCTTTCCGACAATCCAAGAAAATGCAGTCCGCCCAGCCCTCTCTTTCTTGCTTAATCTGTGTCACCTGATCGTAGAATTCTATCAAGCCTGTAAGGCAAGATTTACCCTCCCTGAATCCATGTTGGCGATTTGTCACGAAGTCCCTTCTCTCCAGATGTGTTACCAGGTTTTTTCTCACGATCTTCTCCATCACCTTGCATGGTATACAAGTCAAGGACACTGGCCTGTAGTTCAGTGCCTCTTGTCTGTCGCCCTTTTTGTATATTGGGACCACATTCGCCGTCTTCCATATTTCTGGTAGGTCTCCCGTCTCTAGTGACTTACTATACACTATGGAGAGTGGCAGGCAAAGTGCCTCTGCACACTCTTTCAGTACCCATGGTGAGATCCCATCTGGACCAACAGCCTTTCTAACATCCAGATCCAGCAGGTGTCTCTTGACCTCCTCTCTCGTAATTTCGAACTCCTCCAAGGCCGCCTGGTTTACCTCCCTTTCTCCTAGCACAGTGACCTCACCTTGTTCTATTGTGAAGACCTCCTGGAACCTCTTGTTGAGTTCCTCACACACCTCTCTGTCATTCTCTGTATACCTGTCCTCGCCTGTTCTAAGTTTCAATACCTGTTCTTTCACTGTTGTTTTCCTTCTGATGTGACTGTGGAGTAGCTTTGGTTCGGTCTTGGCTTTGTTTGCTATATAATTTTCAAAATTTTTCTCTGCTTCTCTTCTCACCCTGACGTACTCATTCCTGGTTCTCTGGTATCTCTCTCTGCTTTCTGGTGTTCTGTTATTCCGGAAGTTCCTCCACGCCTTTTTGTTCAGTTTCTTCGCTTCCATACATGCCCTATTATACCATGGATTCTTCTGTTGCTTCTCGGATTTTTCCCTTTGGGCCGGGATGAACCTGTTTACTGCCTCCTGACACTTTTGGGTAACATAGTCCATCATACCCTGTACAGACTTGTCTCTGAGGTCTGTGTCCCAAGGTATTTCACTTAGGAAACTTCTCATCTGTTCATAATTCCCCTTTCGGTATGCCAGCCTTTTGATTCCTAGTTCTTTTTGGGGGGAGATAAGTCCTAGCTCTACCAGGTACTCAAAGTTCAATATACTGTGGTCACTCATTCCCAAGGGCGCTTCCATCTTAACTTCCCTTATATCCCATTCATTTAGGGTAAATATCAAATCAAGCATTGCTGGTTCATCTTCTCCTCTCATTCTTGTTGGTTCTTTGGTGTGCTGGCTTAGAAAGTTTCTTGTTGCCACGTCCAGCAGCTTAGCTCTCCATGTTTCTGGTCCTCCATGCGGGTCTCTGTTCTTCCAATCTATCTTCCCATGGTTGAAGTCTCCCATAATTAGTAGTCCAGATCCATTCCTGCTAGCAACAGAAGCTGCTCTTTCTATTATGTTAATGGTGGCCATGTTGTTTCTATCATATTCCTGTCTAGGTCTTCTGTCATTTGGTGGTGGATTATATATGACTGCGACTATAATTTTTTTCCCTCCATTTGTTACAGTACCTGCTATGTAGTCACTGAAACCTTCGCAGCCCTGAATATCCATCTCCTCAAAATCCCAGCCTTGTCTTACCAGCAGAGCTACACCACCCCCACCTCTTCCTTCCCTCTCTTTCCTCATAACATAATAGTCCTGTGGGAACACTGCATTTGTTATCGTTTTCGTGATCTTTGTTTCTGTGAGGGCTATTATGTCTGGGTTTTCCTCTAGTACCAGTTCTCCAAGCTCATTTGCTTTATTTGTAATTCCATCTATGTTTGTGTACATCGCTTTGAGGCTCACTTTCTTCTGTCCCTTCTCAAATCGCCTCCTTGGTGAGTGTTCTGCTGGTGGGGGAGGCTGTTCCATGGGTGTGAGGATCTGTGAGGTGGATAACAGGGTCTCAGAGGATACTGGGATGAGGGGCGGGGGATCCAGTGAAGGGGGAGGGACAGGGAGGGTATGGGGTGAAAGGGGAGGGAGGACGGGAAGGAAAGGGGGGGAGGGAGGACTCGGGAGGAGGGGAGGGGTAGAAGGGTGGGGATTGGGTGTGGGGGGAGGGAGATTTGGCTGAACATTTGAGTGGGGGCAGGGAGGGTTTGGGGTAGGGGGGTTTTCTATGCAGTGGAGGGAGGCGGGGTTGTCCTCCCTTCTGGTGTTACTGGGTAGCTGGTTGTGGGTTCCCCCCTCGCCTCTGGGGGTGTTGGGTTGGGAGCTGTGACTTCCTGGTTTTCCCCTCTCGCCCTGCGCCTCTTCCTTGCTTCTGCCGCCACGGCTCTCTCCTCCCTTGTCATGTCTCTCTGGAGGAATACATTTTTTAATTTTCCCACGTTTTTCAGGGAGCTCTTCCTTGATAGGATCTTCTCCTTTGTGTTCTCGTTTGCAAACACTATCTTTATCATTCGGTCTCGGTCTTTGTTGTACCGGCCTAGCCTGAAAACCTTCTCAATGCTATGCTCAGCCCCTTCCATGTCTAGTGCCTTTAGTACTTCATTCACTGCTGCTTTGTCCTTGTCACTCCACTCTGTCCTATTAGTTCCTTCCTGCTCCTTAATACCCACAGCAACCACTGATCTGTTCCTTTCCAGCAGTTGGCTAGTGGAGCGTGCCGCCTCCTGCGAGGTGGCTGCTTTCATGGCCACCTCCATCACTGCAGTCATTACTTCAGAGTTATTTTTTTTTAGTATTTCCGCAAATGTTGCTTTTATTGTGGCATTCTCATCCAGAAAACTATTACCACCTTCTCCCTGGGTGGTTTTCTGATTCTCAGCCTCGATACCATTTTCTTTGAGGGCTCTAATCTCCTCCTTTGCTGCTGTCAGCTCTCTTTTCAGGTTGCTTATTTCGTTCTTCATTTCCTGCATCATTTCTTGCATCTCACTCTTGATGTCCTCCAGAAACTGGGCGAACATTTCCTTCATCTCGTCACCTTGGCTCTTTCCTGTTCCCCTGGGACCTCTGGCTGCCATGCTTGACCCTGTTGGGATGGGGGAGGGAGAGAGAGAGAGAGAGGAAGAGAGAGAGAAAGAGAGAGAGAGAAAGGGAGTGATAAAGGGAGAGATAAATGGGTGGGTGGGGGGGATCCGACCCTTCCA
>NC_091165.1:42582993-42597993 GCF_040958095.1 Procambarus clarkii | reverse complement strand
TAACGTCTCTGTGGCTCATTTGGGTACTCAGCTTCCACCTGTGTCCCCTTGTTCGCGTCCCACCAGTGTTGAATAGTTCATCCTTGTTTACCCGGTCGATTCCCCTGAGAATTTTGTAGGTTGTGATCATGTCCCCCCTTACTCTTCTGTCTTCCAGTGTCGTAAGGTGCATTTCCCGCAGCCTTTCCTCATAACTCATGCCTCTTAGTTCTGGGACTAGTCTAGTAGCATACCTTTGGACTTTTTCCAGCTTCGTCTTGTGCTTGACAAGGTACGGGCTCCATGCTGGGGCCGCATACTCCAGGATTGGTCTTACATATGTGGTGTACAAGATTCTGAATGATTCCTTACACAGGTTCCTGAACGCCGTTCTGATGTTAGCCAGCTTCGCATATGCCGCAGACGTTATTCTCTTTATGTGGGCTTCAGGAGACCGGTTTGGTGTGATATCAACTCCTAGATCTTTCTCTCTGTCTGTTTCATTAAGTACTTCATCTCCTATTCTGTATCCTGTGCCTGGCCTCCTGTTTCCACTGCCTAGTTTCATTACTTTGCATTTACTTGGGTTGAACTTCAACAGCCATTTGTTGGACCATTCACTCAGTCTATCCAGGTCATCTTGTAGCCTCCTACTATCATCCTCTGTTTCAATCCTCCTCATAATTTTTGCATCGTCGGCAAACATTGAGAGGAACGAATCTATACCCTCTGGGAGATCATTTACATATACCAGAAACAGTATAGGTCCAAGGACTGACCCCTGCGGGACTCCACTTGTGACGTCTCGCCAATCTGAGACCTCACCCCTCACACAGACTCGTTGTCTCCTGTTGCTTAGGTACTCCTCTATCCACCGGAGTACCTTCCCTCTCACTCCAGCCTGCATCTCCAACTTTCGCACTAGCCTCTTGTGTGGCACTGTATCAAAGGCTTTCTGACAATCCAAAAATATGCAGTCTGCCCACCCTTCTCTTTCTTGCCTTATTTTTGTTGCCTGGTCGTAGAATTCAAGTAACCCTGTGAGGCAGGACCTGCCATCCCTGAACCCATGTTGATGCTGTGTTACAAAGTTCCTTCGCTCCAGATGCTCCACTAGTTTTTTTTCGCACAATCTTCTCCATCAGCTTGCATGGTATGCAGGTTAGGGACACTGGCCTGTAGTTCAGTGCCTCCTGTCTATCCCCTTTCTTGTATATCGGGACTACGTTAGCTGCTTTCCAAATATCTGGCAGTTCCCCTGTTGCCAGTGATTTGTTATACACTATGGAGAGTGGTAGGCTCAGTTCTCTTGCTCCTTCCTTCAGAACCCAAGGGGAGATTCCATCTGGGCCTATAGCCTTCGTCACGTCCAACTCTAGTAAACACTTCCTTACTTCCCCACTGGTAATCTCAAACTCTTCCAGTGGTTCCTGGTTAGCTATTCCCTCACTTACCTCTGGAATTTCTCCTTGCTCTAAGGTGAAGACCTCCTGGAATTTCTTATTCAATTCCTCACACACTTCCTTGTCATTTGTAGTGAATCCTTCCGCCCCTATCCTTAATCTCATAACCTGTTCCTTTACTGTTGTTTTTCTCCTAATGTGGCTATGCAACAATTTAGGCTGAGTCTTTGCCTTGCTTGCGATGTCATTTTCGTATTGTCTTTCTGCCTCTCTTCTCATCCTGACATATTCATTCCTGGCATTCTGGTATCTTTCTCTGCTCTCCAGTGTCCTGTTATTCCTATAGTTTCTCCATGCCCTTTTACTTTGCTGCTTAGCTAGCCTACATCTTTGATTAAACCATGGGTTTCTCATCTTCATTTCTCTGTTTTCCTTTTGGACTGGGACAAACTTGTTTGCTGCGTCCTTGCACTTCTGCGTGATGTAATCCATCATATCTTGGGCCGTCTTTCCCCTGAGCTCTGTTTCCCATGCTATATCTGTTAGGAATTTTCTTATCCCCTCATAGTTTCCCTTTCGGTATGCTAACCTTTTGGTTTCTGTATCCCTCCTCGAGTTCAATAACCCTTCTTCAATCAAGTACTCAAACACCAGTACACTGTGGTCGCTCATTCCTACTGGGTCCTCAAAACCGATTTCTCTTATGTCGGAGTCGTTCAGAGTGAAGACTAGGTCGAGTCTCGCTGGTTCGTCATTGCCTCTCATCCTTGTGGGTTCTCCGACATGCTGGGTTAAAAAGTTGCTTGTCACCACCTCCAATAGTTTGGCTCTCCATGTATCCTCGCCTCCATGCGGTTCCTTATTCTCCCAGTCAATCTTTCCGTGATTGAAGTCGCCCATGATCAGCAGGTGGGATCTATTTCTACAGGCAGCAGAGGCTGCCCTCTCAATTATAGTGTTAACTGCCTTGTTGTTGTTTTCATACTCTTGACTGGGTCTCCTGTCATTTGGTGGAGGGTTGTATATTACTGCTACTACTATTCTTGGTCCTCCCATTGTCATGGTGCCTGCTATGTAGTCTCTGAACTCCTCACAGCCCGGGATGGCCATCTCCTTAAAACTCCATTCCCTTCTCATGAGTAGGGCCACTCCGCCTCCTCCCCTACCTTCCCTCTCTTTCCTTATTACTGTATACTCCTGGGGAAACACGGCATTCGTTATGATTCCAGAGAGTTTTGTTTCAGTGAGTCCGATTACATCTGGGTTAACTTCTTGTGCTCTTTCCCTTAGTTCACTTGTCTTGCTTGTGATCCCATCTATGTTCTAGTACATCACCCTGAAACTGACTCTCTTCTGCTTCTTTTCTGGGGGGGACCTTTGGGATCTGGGGTGAGTGGGAGCTGGGGGGACCTGGCACGGGGGGATTGGTGGAGGAGGGAGGGCTTGGGGTGTTGGGGGAGAGGGGGAGGGTACAGGGGGTGGATAAGAGGGGGAGGGTACAGGGGGTGGATAAGAGGGGGAGGGTACAGGGGGTGGATAAGAGGGGGAGGGTACAGGGGGTGGGTAAGAGAGGGAGGGTTGGGGAAGCATGGGGGAAGGAGAGGCTGTGGGGGATAGGGGAGATGGGGGGGCTTGGGGGGAGAGAAAAGGGTGGAGGGCGTGGGGGAAAAGGGAGGGCTGAGGTGGGTGAGGAAGAGGGGAGGGTTTAGGGGAGTGGGGGAGAGGGGAAGACTTAGGTGTGTGTGTGTGTGTGTGTGTGTGTGTTTGTGTGTGTGTGTGTGTGTGTGTGTGTGTGTGTGTGTGTGTGTGTGTGTGTGTGTGTGTGTGTGTGTGTGTGTGTGTGTGTGTGTGTGTATTCACCTAATTGAGTACACACACACACACACACACACACACACACACACACACACACACACACACACACACACACACACACACACACACACACACACACACACACAAACACACACACACACACACACACACACAAACACACACACACACACACACACACACACACACACACACACACACACACACACACACACACACACACACACACACACACACATGTACTCACCTAGTTGTACTCACCTAGTTGTGTTTGCGGGGGTTGAGCTCTGGCTCTTTGGTCCCGCCTCTCAACCGTCAATCAACAGGTGTACAGATTCCTGAGCCTATCGGGCTCTGTCATATCTACACTTGAAACTGTGTATGGAGTGAGCCTCCACCACATCACCCCCTAATGCATTCCATTTGTCAACCACTCTGACACTAAAAAAGTTCTTTCTAATATCTCTGTGGCTCATTTGGGCACTCAGTTTCCACCTGTGTCCCCTTGTGCGTGTTCCCCTTGTGTTAAATAGACTGTCTTTGTCTACCCTATCAATCGCCTTCAGAATCTTGAATGTGGTGATCATGTCCCCCCTAACTCTTCTGTCTTCCAGCGAAGTGAGGTTTAATTCCCGTAGTCTCTCCTCGTAGCTCATACCTCTCAGCTCGGGTACTAGTCTGGTGGCAAACCTTTGAACCTTTTCCAGTTTAGTCTTATCCTTGACTAGATATGGACTCCATGCTGGGGCTGCATACTCCAGGATTGGCCTGACATATGTGGTATACAAAGTTCTGAATGATTCTTTACACAAGTTTCTGAATGCCGTTCGTATGTTGGCCAGCCTGGCATATGCCGCTGATGTTATCCGCTTGATATGTGCTGCAGGAGACAGGTCTGGCGTGATATCAACCCCCAAGTCTTTTTCCTTCTCTGACTCCTGAAGAATTTCCTCTCCCAGATGATACCTTGTATCTGGCCTCCTGCTCCCTACACCTATCTTCATTACATTACATTTGGTTGGGTTAAACTCTAACAACCATTTGTTCGACCATTCCTTCAGCTTGTCTAGGTCTTCTTGAAGCCTCAAACAGTCCTCTTCTGTTTTAATCCTTCTCATAATTTTAGCATCGTCCGCAAACATTGAGAGAAATGAATCGATACCCTCCGGGAGATCATTTACATATATCAGAAACAAGATAGGACCGAGTACAGAGCCCTGTGGGACTCCACTGGTGACTTCACGCCAATCGGAGGTCTCACCCCTCACCGTAACTCTCTGCTTCCTATTGCTTAGATACTCCCTTATCCACTGGAGCACCTTACCAGCTACACCTGCCTGTCTCTCCAGCTTATGTACCAGCCTCTTATGCGGTACTGTGTCAAAGGCTTTCCGACAATCCAAGAAAATGCAGTCCGCCCAGCCCTCTCTTTCTTGCTTAATCTGTGTCACCTGATCGTAGAATTCTATCAAGCCTGTAAGGCAAGATTTACCCTTCCTGAATCCATGTTGGCGATTTGTCACGAAGTCCCTTCTGTGACAAATGTGTGTGTGTGTGTGTGTTTGTGTGTGTGTGTGTGTGTGTGTGTGTGTGTGTGTGTGTGTGTGTGTGTGTGTGTGTGTGTGTGTGTGTGTGTGTGTGTGTGTGTGTGTGTGTGTGTGTGTGTGTGTGTGTGTGTGTGTGTGTGTGTGTGTGTGTGTGTGTGTTTGTGTGTGTGTGTGTGTGTGTGTGTGTGTGTGTACTCACCTAATTGTGCTTGCGGGGGTTGAGCTTTGGCTCTTTGGTCCCGCCTCTCAACTGTCAATCAACTGGTGTACAGATTCCTGAGCCTACTGGGCTCTATCATATCTACATTTGAAACTGTGTATGGAGTCAGCCTCCACCACATCACTTCCTAGTGCATTCCATTTATTAACTACTCTGACACTGAAAAAATTCTTTCTAACGTCTCTGTGGCTCATCTGGGTACTAAGTTTCCACCTGTGTCCCCTTGTTCGTGTCCCACCCGTGCTGAAGAGTTTGTCTTTGTCCACCCTCGTAGGGGCCTCGTAGGGGCCTCGTAAGGGGCCTCGTAGCCTGGTGGATAGCGCGCAGGACTCGTAATTCTGTGGCGCGGGTTCGATTCCCGCACGAGGCAGAAACAAATGGGCAAAGTTTCTTTCACCCTGAATGCCCCTGTTACCTAACAGTAAATAGGTACCTGGGAGTTAGTCAGCTGTCACGGGCTGCTTCTTGGGGGTGGAGGCCTGGTCGAGGACCGGGCCGCGGGGACACTAAAGCCCCGAAATCATCTCAAGATAACCCTGTCAATTCCCCTGAGAATTTTGTAGGAGGTTATCATGTCTCCCCTTACTCTTCTGTTTTCCAGGGATGTGAGGTTCAGCTCCTTTAGCCTTTCCTCGTAGCTCAATCCTCTCAGTTCCGGGACGAGCCTGGTGGCATACCGCTGAATCTTCTCTAACTTTGTCTTGTGTTTAACTAGGTATGGACTCCAGGCTGGAGCTGCATACTCCAGGATTGGTCTTACATCTTATTGGAATCTTAGATCCGTGTGTGTGTGTGTGTGTGTGTGTGTGTGTGTGTGTGTGTGTGTGTGTGTGTGTGTGTGTGTGTGTGTGTGTGTGTGTGTGTACTCACCTAATTGTACTCACCTAATTGTGCTTGCGGGGGTTGAGCTTTGGCTCTTTGGTCCCGCCTCTCAACTGTCAATCAACTGGTGTACAGATTCCTGAGCCTACTGGGCTCTATCATATCTACATTTGAAACTGTGTATGGAGTCAGCCTCCACCACATCACTTCCTAGTAGTGTGTGTGTGTGTGTGTGTGTGTGTGTGTGTGTGTGTGTGTGTGTGTGTGTGTGTGTGTGTGTACTCACCTAGTTGTGTCTGCAGGATCGAGCATTGACTCTTGGATCCCGCCTAAATGTGTGTGTGTGTGTGTGTGTGTGTGTGTGTGTGTGTGTGTGTGTGTGTGTGTGTGTGTGTGTGTGTGTGTGTGTGTGTGTGTGTGTGTGTGTGTGTGTACTCACCTAATTGTGCTTGCGGGGGTTGAGCTCTGGCTCTTTGGTCCCGCCTCTCAACCGTCAATCAACTGGTGTACAGATTCCTGAGCCTATTGGGCTCTATCATATCTACATTTGAAACTGTGAATGGAGTCAGCCTCCACCACATCACTTCCTAATGCATTCCATTTGCTAACTACTCTGACACTGAAAAAGTTCTTTCTAACGTCTCTGTGGCTCATTTGGGTACTCAGCTTCCACCTGTGTCCCCTTGTTCGCGTCCCACCAGTGTTGAAAAGTTCGTCCTTGTTTACCCGGTCGATTCCCCTGAGGATTTTGTAGGTTGTGATCATGTCCCCCCTTACTCTTCTGTCTTCCAGTGTCGTGAGGTGCATTTCCCGCAGCCTTTCCTCATAACTCATGCCTCTTAGTTCTGGGACTAGTCTAGTAGCATACCTTTGGACTTTTTCCAGCTTCGTCTTGTGCTTGACAAGGTACGGGCTCCATGCTGGGGCCGCATACTCCAGGATTGGTCTTACATATGTGGTGTACAAGATTCTGAATGATTCCTTACACAGGTTCCTGAACGCCGTTCTGATGTTAGCCAGCCTCGCATATGCCGCAGACGTTATTCTCTTTATGTGGGCTTCAGGAGACAGGTTTGGTGTGATATCAACTCCTAGATCTTTCTCTCTGTCTGTTTCATTAAGTACTTCATCTCCTATTCTGTATCCTGTGCCTGGCCTCCTGTTTCCACTGCCTAGTTTCATTACTTTGCATTTACTCGGGTTGAACTTCAACAGCCATTTGTTGGACCATTCACTCAGTCTATCCAGGTCATCTTGTAGCCTCCTACTATCATCCTCTGTTTCAATCCTCCTCATAATTTTTGCATCGTCGGCAAACATTGAGAGGAACGAATCTATACCCTCTGGGAGATCATTTACATATACCAGAAACAGTATAGGTCCGAGGACTGACCCCTGCGGGACTCCACTTGTGACGTCTCGCCAATCTGAGACTTCACCCCTCACACAGACTCGTTGTCTCCTGTTGCTTAGGTATTCCTCTATCCACCGGAGTACCTTCCCTCTCACTCCAGCCTGCATCTCCAACTTTCGCACTAGCCTCTTGTGTGGCACTGTATCAAAGGCTTTCTGACAATCCAAAAATATGCAGTCTGCCCACCCTTCTCTTTCTTGCCTTATTTTTGTTGCCTGGTCGTAGAATTCAAGTAACCCTGTGAGGCAGGACCTGCCATCCCTGAACCCATGTTGATGCTGTGTTACAAAGTTCCTTCGCTCCAGATGCTCCACTAGTTTTTTTCGCACAATCTTCTCCATCAGCTTGCATGGTATGCAGGTTAGGGACACTGGCCTGTAGTTCAGTGCCTCCTGTCTATCCCCTTTCTTGTATATCGGGACTACGTTAGCTGCTTTCCAAATATCTGGCAGTTCCCCTGTTGCCAGTGATTTGTTATACACTATGGAGAGTGGTAGGCTCAGTTCTCTTGCTCCTTCCTTTAGAACCCAAGGGGAGATTCCATCTGGGCCTATAGCCTTCGTCACGTCCAACTCTAGTAAACACTTCCTTACTTCCCCACTGGTAATCTCAAACTCTTCCAGTGGTTCCTGGTTAGCTATTCCCTCACTTACCTCTGGAATTTCTCCTTGTTCTAAGGTGAAGACCTCCTGGAATTTCTTATTCAATTCCTCACACACTTCCTTGTCATTTGTAGTGAATCCTTCCGCCCCTATCCTTAATCTCATAACCTGTTCCTTTACTGTTGTTTTTCTCCTAATGTGGCTATGCAACAATTTAGGCTGAGTCTTTGCCTTGCTTGCGATGTCATTTTCGTATTGTCTTTCTGCCTCTCTTCTCATCCTGACATATTCATTCCTGGCATTCTGGTATCTTTCTCTGCTCTCCAGTGTCCTGTTATTCCTATAGTTTCTCCATGCCCTTTTACTTTGCTGCTTAGCTAGCCTACATCTTTGATTAAACCATGGGTTTCTCATCTTCATTTCTCTGTTTTCCTTTTGGACTGGGACAAACTTGTTTGCTGCGTCCTTGCACTTCTGCGTGATGTAATCCATCATATCTTGGGCCGTCTTTCCCCTGAGCTCTGTTTCCCATGCTATATCTGTTAGGAATTTTCTTATCCCCTCATAGTTTCCCTTTCGGTATGCTAACCTTTTGGTTTCGGTATCCCTCCTCGAGTTCAATAACCCTTCTTCAATCAAGTACTCAAACACCAGTACACTGTGGTCGCTCATTCCTACTGGGTCCTCAAAACCGATTTCACTTATGTCGGAGTCGTTCAGAGTGAAGACTAGGTCGAGTCTCGCTGGTTCGTCATTGCCTCTCATCCTTGTGGGTTCTCCGACATGCTGCGTTAAAAAGTTGCTTGTCACCACCTCCAATAGTTTGGCTCTCCACGTATCCTCGCCTCCATGCGGTTCCTTGTTCTCCCAGTCAATCTTTCCGTGATTGAAGTCGCCCATGATGAGCAGGTGGGATCTATTTCTACAGGCAGCAGAGGCTGCCCTCTCAATTATAGTGTTAACTGCCTTGTTGTTGTTTTCATACTCTTGACTGGGTCTCCTGTCATTTGGTGGAGGGTTGTATATTACTGCTACTACTATTCTTGGTCCTCCCATTGTTATGGTGCCTGCTATGTAGTCTCTGAACTCCTCACAGCCCGGGATGGCCATCTCCTTAAAACTCCATTCCCTTCTCATGAGTAGGGCCACTCCGCCTCCTCCTCTACCTTCCCTCTCTTTCCTTATTACTGTATACTCCTGGGGAAACACGGCATTCGTTATGATTCCAGAGAGTTTTGTTTCAGTGAGTCCGATTACATCTGGGTTAACTTCTTGTGCTCTTTTCCTTAGTTCACTTGTCTTGCTTGTGATCCCATCTATGTTCGAGTACATCACCCTGAAACTGACTCTCTTCTGCTTCTTTTCTGGGGGGGACCTTTGGGATCTGGGGTGAGTGGGAGCTGGGGGGACCTGGCACGGGGGGATTGGTGGAGGAGGGAGGGCTTGGGGTGGTGGGGGAGAGGGGGAGGGTACAGGGGGTGGATAAGAGGGGGAGGGTACAGGGGGTGGATAAGAGGGGGAGGGTACAGGGGGTGGATAAGAGGGGGAGGGTACAGGGGGTGGGTAAGAGAGGGAGGGTTGGGGAAGCATGGGGGGAGGAGAGGCTGTGGGGGAGAGGCTGTGAGAGGAGAGGCACACACACACACACACATACTGTGTGTGTGTGTGTGTGTGTGTGTGTGTGTGTGTGTGTGTGTGTGTGTGTGTGAGTGTGTGTACTCACCTATTTGTACTCACCTATTTGTGCTTGCAGGATCGAGCATTGACTCTTGGATCCCGCCTTTCCAGCAATCGGTTGTTTACAGCAATGACTCCTGTCCCATTTCTCTATCATACCTAGTTTTAAAAGTATGAATAGTATTTGCTTCCACAACCTGTTCCCCAAGTGCATTCCATTTTTCCACTACTCTCACGCTAAAAGAAAACTTCCTAACATCTCTGTGACTCATCTGAGTTTCCAGTTTCCACCCATGTCCCCTCGTTCTGTTATTATTACGTGTGAACATTTCATCTATTTCCACTTTTTCAATTCCCCTGAGTATTTTATATGTCCCTATCATATCTCCTCTCTCCCTTCTTTTCTCTAGTGTCGTAAGGTTCAGTTCCTGCAGACGCTCTTTATATCCCATCCCTCGTAACTCTGGGACAAGCCTCGTCGCAAACCTCTGGACCTTCTCCAGTTTCTTTATGTGTTTCTTCAGGTGGGGGCTCCATGATGGCGCGGCATACTCTAAGACGGGTCTCACGTAGGCAGTGTAAAGCGCCCTAAAATCCTCCTCATTTAGGTTTCTGAATGAAGTTCTAATTTTCGCCAGTGTAGAGTACGCTGCTGTCGTTATCCTATTTATATGTGCCTCAGGAGTTAGATTAGGTGTCACATCCACTCCCAGGTCTCTTTCTCGAATCGTTACAGGTAGGCTGTTCCCCTTCATTGTGTACTGTCCCTTTGGTCTCCTATCACCTAATCCCATTTCCATAACTTTACATTAACTGGTGTTAAACTCCAGTAGCCATTTCCCTGACCATCTCTGCAACCTGTTTAAGTCCTCTTGGAGGATCCTACAATCCTCATCTGTCACAACTCTTCTCATTACTTTTGCGTCATCCGCAAACATTGACATGTATGATTCCACTCCTGTAAACATATCATTTACGTAAATTAGAAAGAGGATTGGTCCCAGCACCGATCCTTGAGGTACTCCACTTGTTACTGTTCGCCAGTCCGACTTCCCGCCCCTTACCATTACCCTCTGGCTCCTTCCTGTTAGGTAGTTCTTCACCCATACTAGGGTCTTTCCGCTTACTCCTGCCTGCCTCTCAAGTTTGTATAGCAGTCTCATGTGCGGTACTGTATCAAAGGCCTTTTGGCAGTCAAGAAATATGCAGTCTGCCCACCCTTCTCTGTCCTGCCTTATCCTTGTTACTTTATCATAGAATTCTAAAAGGTTTGTTAGGCATGATTTCCCTGTCCAGAACCCATGTTGGTGCTTGTTTACAAACCCAATGCTCTCCAGGTGCTCAACAAGTCTTAGCCTAATTATTCTTTCAAGTATTTTGCAGGGGATGCTTGTCAGTGATACGGGTCTGTAGTTAAGTGCCTCCTCCCTATCACCTTTCTTGAAAATCGGTACGACATTTGCCTCCTTCCAGCAACTGGGCAATTCTCCCGACATAAGTGACTCATTAAAGATCATTGCCAGAGGCATGCTGAGAACCTGCGCTGCCTCTTTAAGTATCCACGGTGATACTTTGTCTGGTCCAATAGCTTTATTTGCATCCAGTGTTGTCAACTGTTTCATTACCTCCTCTGTTGTCACCTCTATATCTGATAGTCTTTCATCTTGGGTAATCGCTTCTAACACTGGGAGCTGCTCAGCCTCGGTTGTGAACACTCCATGGAATTTTGCATTCAGTACCTCGCAGATTTCCTTGTCGCTTTCTGTATATGCCCCTTCTGTTTTCCTCAGTCTTGTCACTTGGTTATTTACCGACATCTTCCTTCTTATATGGCTATGTAGTAGTTTAGGTTGCTTTTTCGCTTTGACTGCAATATCATTCTCATAATTTCTTTCCGACACTCGTCTTATGTTAATGTAATCATTCCTAGCTCTGTTACATCTAATCCTGTTGTCTTCTGTACTTCCTCCACTCCCTCCTGCTTCTCGCCTTTGCTTCCTGACACTGTCTATTAAACCATGGGTTATTATATTCCCTCCTGCTTTTTTCCTTTATTGTTGGAATAAATCTCTCTTCAGCCTCCTTGCATTTCAATATGACCTGGTTCATCATACCTTGCACTGTTTTTCCTCTAAGTTCTTCCTCCCACTGCACTTCTCACAGGTAGTCCCTTATCCTTCTGTAGTCCCTTTTTCTGTAATCAAGTCTCCTTTCCCGGACCTCTTGTCCTTTGGTCACAATTTTAAGCTCCATCATGTAGTCAAGGACTAGGACACAATGGTCACTGGCTCCTAGTGGTATTTCATGTACCAACTGCTCGATGTCTTCTACATTCTGGGTGAAAATGAGATCTAATAGGCTGGGCGTATCCCCTCCTCTTTCCCTAGTATCTTTCTTCACATGCTGTGTTAGGAAATTCCTGTCAATAACGTATACCAGCTTCGCTCCCCAGGTCTCCTCCCCGCCATGGGGATTCCTCGTTTCCCAATCTATCTCTCCATGAGTTAGGTCCCCCATGACCAGCAGCTTCGCTCTCATTCTGTGTGCTATAGTTGCTGCCCTCTGCAGTTCATCTATACATGTCTTGTTGCTGTCCTCGTACTCCTGCCTGGGCCTTCTACTGTTTGGTGGGGGATTGTAGAGTATCAAGATTACAATCTTCTTCCCATCCACTATCAGAGTTCCATGTATGAAGCTCGTGCTTTCATTGGTACCCGGATTTTCCAGCTCATCAAACTTCCATTTCCGCTTTATTAGTAGTGCCACTCCTCCTCCCTGTCTCTGTGTCCTTTCTTTTCTTATCACCTGGTACCCCTCTGGAAAGATTGCATCCGAGATCATGCCATTTATTTTAGTTTCCACTATTGCCACTATGTCTGGGTCTGCCTCACTAACTCTTTCTTTTATCTCTTCTGCTTTATTGGCTACCCCATCAGCATTGGTGTACCAAACCTTGAGACTCTTCTTGTGTGTGTGTGTACTCACCTAGTTGTACTCACCTAGTTGTGTTTGCGGGGGTTGAGCTCTGGCTCTTTGGTCCCGCCTCTCAACCGTCAATCAACAGGTGTACAGATTCCTGAGCCTATCGGGCTCTGTCATATCTACACTTGAAACTGTGTATGGAGTCAGCCTCCACCACATCACTTCCTAATGCATTCCATTTGTCAACCACTCTGACACTAAAAAAGTTCTTTCTAATATCTCTGTGGCTCATTTGGGCACTCAGTTTCCACCTGTGTCCCTTAGTACGTGTGCCCCTTGTGTTAAATAGACTGTCTTTATCTACCCTATCAATCCCCTTCAGAATCTTGAATGTGGTGATCATGTCCCCCCTAACTCTTCTGTCTTCCAGCGAAGTGAGGTTTAATTCCCGTAGTCTCTCCTCGTAGCTCATACCTCTCAGCTCGGGTACTAGTCTGGTGGCAAACCTTTGAACCTTTTCCAGTTTAGTCTTATCCTTGACTAGATATGGACTCCATGCTGGGGCTGCATACTCCAGGATTGGCCTGACATATGTGGTATACAAAGTTCTGAATGATTCTTTACACAAGTTTCTGAATGCCGTTCGTATGTTGGCCAGCCTGGCATATGCCGCTGATGTTATCCGCTTGATATGTGCTGCAGGAGACAGGTCTGGCGTGATATCAACCCCCAAGTCTTTTTCCTTCTCCGACTCCTGAAGAATTTCCTCTCCCAGATGATACCTTGTATCTGGCCTCCTGCTCCCTACACCTATCTTCATTACATTACATTTGGTTGGGTTAAACTCTAACAACCATTTGTTCGACCATTCCTTCAGCTTGTCTAGGTCTTCTTGAAGCCTCAAACAGTCCTCTTCTGTTTTAATCCTTCTCATAATTTTAGCATCGTCCGCAAACATTGAGAGAAATGAATCGATACCCTCCGGGAGATCATTTACATATATCAGAAACAAGATAGGACCGAGTACAGAGCCCTGTGGGACTCCACTGGTGACTTCACGCCAATCGGAGGTCTCACCCCTCACCGTAACTCTCTGCTTCCTATTGCTTAGATACTCCCTTATCCACTGGAGCACCTTACCAGCTACACCTGCCTGTCTCTCCAGCTTATGTACCAGCCTCTTATGCGGTACTGTGTCAAAGGCTTTCCGACAATCCAAGAAAATGCAGTCCGCCCAGCCCTCTCTTTCTTGCTTAATCTGTGTCACCTGATCGTAGAATTCTATCAAGCCTGTAAGGCAAGATTTACCCTCCCTGAATCCATGTTGGCGATTTGTCACGAAGTCCCTTCTCTCCAGATGTGTTACCAGGTTTTTTCTCACGATCTTCTCCATCACCTTGCATGGTATACAAGTCAAGGACACTGGCCTGTAGTTCAGTGCCTCTTGTCTGTCGCCCTTTTTGTGTATTGGGACCACATTCACCGTCTTCCATATTTCTGGTAGGTCTCCCGTCTCTAGTGACTTACTATACACTATGGAGAGTGGCAGGCAAAGTGCCTCTGCACACTCTTTCAGTACCCATGGTGAGATCCCATCTGGACCAACAGCCTTTCTAACATCCAGATCCAGCAGGTGTCTCTTGACCTCCTCTCTCGTAATTTCGAACTCCTCCAAGGCCGCCTGGTTTACCTCCCTTTCTCCTAGCACAGTGACCTCACCCTGTTCTATTGTGAAGACCTCCTGGAACCTCTTGTTGAGTTCCTCACACACCTCTCTGTCATTCTCTGTATACCTGTGTGTGTGTGTGTGTGTGTGTGTGTGTGTGTGTGTGTGTGTGTGTGTGTGTATGTGTGTGTGTGTGTGTGTGTGTGTGTGTGTGTGTGTGTGTGTGTGGGTGTGTGTGTGTGTGTGTGTGTTCCAACCTGTTCTCGCACTTTCTTTCAGTCAATATTGACTTATTAAATACGTGCATATGTGACATACTAAACATACTAGTTTACCTTGAAAAGCTTCATAGAGAACACCGACCTTACCTAACCTTCTTAGTATGTTAAGATAAGCATCTTATTGCTTCGTAATTACAATTATTACTTAACCTATACCTATAATAGGTTAAGTAATTATTGTAATTCGAAGCAATAAGATGCTTATCTTAACATACTAAGAAGGTTAGGTAAGGTCGGTGTTTTCTATGAAGCTTTTCAAGGTAAACTAGTATGTTTAGTATGTCACATATGCACGTATTTATTAAGTCAATATTGACTATACGAAAGTGCGAGAACGGGTTGGTGTGTTCACTTAGTTGTGCTTGCGGTGGTTGAGCTTTTTGTCTTTGGTCCTTCCTCTACACTGTCAATCAACTGGTGTACAGATTCTGGAGCCTATTGGGCTCAATGGAGTCTGCCGCCACCACATCACTGCCTAATGCATTCCATTTGTTAGCTACTTTGACACACTGAATAAATTATTTATAATGTCTCTATAGTTCATCTGGGTACTAAATTTCCACCTGTGTCCCTTTGTTCGTGTTCCACCCGTGCAAAATAGTTTGTCTTTGTCCACCCTGTCAATTCCCCATGA
>NC_091165.1:42400493-42577993 GCF_040958095.1 Procambarus clarkii | reverse complement strand
AATTAAATCTAATCAAATAAATTACAATAATTTCCCTTGATATAACTGTCAGATATACGTTACTATTATTATAGTTGGTGCCTTTTGACAGGTGAAATTGAAGGGGAATTAGGAGTCAACATCCTGGTACAACACTTACCGTGTGATTATACTAGCATCACCTACAAGGAGTACTTGTGTGTTCATCCGTGTTCGTATGTGGTTGTCAGGCCAAAATCAACAATACAGATAGGCTGTATTTGTTTAATTTATTTACTAACTTTTGTTGTATTAACATTGTAGTAAATATCTACCAATCGGTAATTTTGATTGAAAGAATATATACAAATAATAAACCCGCCAGCTTGTGTAGGAAAGGATTTGTGGGATTTTAATATCATACAGGCCACTTTAAACTTATACACTCCGTTATGGAAATAAATAAATTAACGTAAGAAATGCAATAATATAAATTACTTAATATAAATAAATATATCCCACGAGTCAGTTTTCGCCACACTCACATTGGCCTCCTGACCCATGCTAGTGACCCCGTGGGGGGCGGGGCACCATGACCCCGTGGGGCGCGGGGCACCATGACCCCGTGGGGCGCGGGGCACCATGACCCCGTGGGGCGCGGGGCACCATGACCCCGTGGGGCGCGGGGCACCATGACCCCGTGGGGCGCGGGGCACCATGACCCCGTGGGGCGCGGGGCACCATGACCCCGTGGGGCGCGGGGCACCATGACCCCGTGGGGCGCGGGGCACCATGACCCCGTGGGGCGCGGGGCACCATGACCCCGTGGGGCGCGAGGCACCATGACCCCGTGGGGCGCGGGGCACCATGACCCCGTGGGGCGCGGGGCAACAAGACCCCGTGGGGCGCGGGGCACCATGACCCCGTGGGGCGCGGGGCACCATGACCCCGTGGGGCGCGGGGCACCATGACCCCGTGGGGCGCGGGGCACCATGACCCCGTGGGGCGCGGGGCACCATGACCCCGTGGGGCGCGAGGCACCATGACCCCGTGGGGCGCGGGCACCATGACCCCGTGGGACGCGGGGCACCATGACCCCGTGGGGCGCGGGGCACCATGACCCTGTGGGGCGCGGGGCACCATGACCCCGTGGGGCGCGAGGCACCATGACCCCGTGGGGCGCGGGGAGAGACTGTTTCCCATACTCAGCGTACTACAGCCCGTCCTCATAGACATAGCCCGTCTTCATAAAAATAGCTAGTCCTCATAAACATTGCCCGTCCTCATAAACATTGCCCATCCTCATAAACATTGCCCGTCCTCATAAACATTGCCCGTCTTCATAAACATAGCTCGTCCTCATTAACATAGCTCGTCCTCATAAACATAGCACGTCCTCATAAACATCGCCCGTCCTCATAAACATAGTCCGACCTCATGAACATAGTTCGTCCTCATAAACATTGCCAGTCCTCATAAACATAGCCCGTCCTCATAAACATCGCCCGTCCTCATAAACATAGCCCGTCCTCATAAATATAGCACGTCCTCATAAACATCGCCCTTCCTCATTAACATTGCCCGTCCTCATAAGCATAGCCCGTCCTCATAAATATAATCCGACCTCATGAACATAGTTCGTCCTCATAAACATCGCCCTTCCTCATAAACATACCCCGTCCTCATAAACATCGCCCGTCCTCATAAACATAGCCCGTCCTCATAAATATAGCACGTCCTCATAAACATCGCCCTTCCTCATAAACATAGCCCGTCCTCATAAACATTGCCCGTCCTCATAAACATCGCCCGTCCTCATAAACATCGCCCGTCCTCATAAACATTGTATTGGAAATTTCCAACAGTTATTCTCATCCCTAATACAATAGGATGTATTTCCTGTATTAGGCTTCATACTCATTTACTAATCCTTAGTGTGGGAACCGAACTGTGAGATTTATGTTTATTTAATTTATATGAATTTATATTTACGTTAATTTATGTACTTCGATAGCAATTTGTATAATGATAAGTGGACTGTATTTCTGCAATAATCTCATAATCTCACAAATCGATCCTCTACACATTAGGGGGGTTTATATTAATTAAATATATATGCAGCCAATCAAACTACAGTATTAACTACATACATTGAAAAGGTTCCTTATCTTATAGTACAGCAGGTTAGTCCACCAGGTATAACTAGGGTGTAGACACCAAATTATCCTCTTTGAGGTAGCTTCCATCACCCAGTAACTGGTGCACAAAATCTTGCTTCCTCGTCTTGACCTGTCAAAAGGGCGCTAGCTGTGAAGCCAGGATCCTATATATGACAAGCTATATCAGAGAAAACACTATACATGGAACAATAAAGACCTGGCTTAATTACCTTTAGTTTGAGGCTATGTCGTGCTCTAACTAGGTCACCCTATATAATGACATTAATGGCCATAAATGAAAGATACATGGGTTTCGGAAAGAACACTTAACTTGAATTTGTTGACAGCGTGTGATAATGGTACACCTTTGGTTTCCATAACACTACGTCCAAGTAAAATTAACAGGAGCCGAATTTGCTCCCGTGTGAGCCTCTGGTCTAGTATCAACAATAATGGCTGCCCTCCTTCCCCACTGACGCCTGGCCTACATTGTCCAAATGTCAGAAAGTGATAGAAGGGTCACATTTACTCTACTTTAATATTGATAATTAAGTTAATTTATATAAGATGTTTTTATGATGGTAAAGTCCAAAGACTAATGTATTTAAGAATAATTCCCACCATAATAGGTGGTGAATTATAATAGTATGTGGTGATGAAATCCCGTTTTCTTTAGACGGTAATTCCACTACAAGTTACGTTTTCTATAGGTTACTTGTTTATACAATACAGCTATTATCTGTATGATTATTAAATGGTGTCGGATTTTCCGACACTTAGTACAATGGGATGTATTTCCTGTACTGAACGTTATAATTAACTAACACTACTAATCCATAGTTTAGTATCACAGAATTCATTGCAATAGGATGTGGAACATCATGTAATTTCTCCTAGAATTGTGCAGTGTTGCGTCAGCCACCCACGGAGCATAAATTTCCACATATCTGTAGATCTAATAGAAGTCCAACCATTTACTTTTCTTTATTGGGGATAATTATTTAGTAATAGGTTTACTTTTAGTATACAACAGTTTACTGGATTTCCTTAACCCAGCTTGATCGCTGTTCTAGTAATTAATATCATAATCTAAAATCATTTCCACCTCCAAAAGATTCTCGTTTTATTTGTGTAGTCTACATTAACTGACCTGCACTGTGAGAATCAAATATCACCACATAAAGTATTCATAAACACTTCCTTCCCTATTTAGCTTTAATAAATAAATATCATTTATGCTCGAGCCCCCCCCCCCCTGTGAGCTATGCGCATGCGCGACTTTCAGGACGGAAGGAGACTCTCGCCATTTTCGATCAACTAGCAGTACGGTGTTCCGAAGCGGTCCCAACAAATCTTACAATCCAGAAGGCATCCGTACATCCTCGGACGTCAGATTGAGGACGCAGCTTACCAGAATCACGGACACCAGTTCGCCAGGCATTTTTACCTTGTTCAGTTGTAGTTTGAGCTCAGATAATAACTAATATAGGTGCCATGTCGTAACGCTGAAGGCGATAAAATAAACCCCACGAAAATGCTGCTTTCACCCCTCCAAATATTTAGATATTCCATTTATGTGTGTGAACACTAATTTGGAGTGGAAATTCTGGAATTTAATTATTGCAGCCTGGTGCAGCACCACTGAGGAAGCGTGTGACTGCCATATACTCACGTGTTCCATGTACCACTATCTCAAGCTGTTTCCAGACTGTTGAATAGATTGGACTCCACCTACGTCCCTCTGTCATAGCTGAGATTTAATCAGTTTTCATTGTAGACAGTATCTTTTAATTAATTATTGAGAGTCAAAGCATTTCTAATCTTTGCATATTAATCAGATACATGATTTAAATTTTAATATGCAGTAGTATTTCTTGCATTACATTTTATTTATCATTATCTGTGTGTGTGCTTATTATCATTATTTTTATTACATAATATATGTTACACACATAGAATAACCTCATAGAAGACCCCCCCAAAATGTGTCATGGGAAGCTGGTTCTAACATTCATAGAATTTACAGTTATTGCTAAATAGAATATAATTATATATAATCATAGAGATCCATAAGTCACTGGTTTTCTCATTTAATGATGCATTCTGGTCCATCCAGCTATCTTAGATTTAATCATTGTTTGCATTTAAAGAAATATACATATTATTGGTATTAAACTAGAACCAGATTTCCCCACACATTGCCCGTCCTCATAAACATTGCCCGTCCTCATAAACATTGCCCGTCCTCATAAACATTGCCCGTCCTCATAAACATTGCCCGTCCTCATAAACATTGCCCGTCCTCATAAACATAGCTCGTCCTCATAAACATAGCTCGTCCTCATAAACATAGCTCGTCCTCATAAACATAGCTCGTCCTCATAAACATAGCTCGTCCTCATAAACATAGCTCGTCCTCATAAACATAGCTCGTCCACATAAACATAACCCATCCTCATAAACATAGCTCGTCCTCATAAACATAGCCAGTCCTCATAAACATAGCTCGTCCTCATAAACATAGCTCGTCCACATAAACATAACCCATCCTCATAAACATAGCTCGTCCTCATAAACATAGCCAGTCCTCATAAACATAGCTCGTCCTCATAAACATAGCTCGTCCTCATAAACATAGCTCGTCCTCATAAACATAGCTCGTCCTCATAAACATAGCTCGTCCTCATAAACATAGCTCGTCCTCATAAACATAGCTCGTCCTCATAAACATAGCTCGTCCTCATAAACATAGCTCGTCCACATAAACATGACCCATCCTCACAAACATAATTCGAAACTGAATCATTCTGTATCTTATCCAGGATATTCTGTATCAAGGGAGCCGATCGGCCGAGCGGACAGCACGCTGGACTTGTGATCCTGTGGTCCCGGGTTCGATCCCGAGCGCCGGCGAGAAACAATAGGTAGAGTTTCTTTCACCCTATGCCCCTGTTACCTAGCAGTAAAATAGGTACCTGGGTGTTAGTCAGCTGTCACGGGCTGCTTCCTGGGGGTGGAGGCCTGGTCGAGGACCGGGCCGCGGGGACACTAAAGCCCCGAAATCATCTCAAGATAACCTCAAGATAAGATATCCTAACTAACATCACTGTTTTATGAATTATTAAAGTTACTAAGAGCCTCTGTATCATATCGTAACTTCCTATATACATGTCATAAACAAGACCTAAGAACAAAAACTTACGATAACTCTTACTATGACCAAGTTGTTAAGGTATTCTTTAAACAATATTACTGAATCAGTGTGTAAAAATATCTTCTCCTAAGCATCATCTCTTTAATTATATCTTTATCCAACAATATCTTTGAAACTGTTCTCTAAGAACAATGTAATATTATTGTCACCCATTCTAATGTAACTTATTTAACCTATCTTAACCTAACCTTCCTACTTATTAACCTAACTTATCTACCTTAACCTATCCTACCTACCTTAACCTAACTTAACCTAGCTTATATAACTTTACCTAATTTGCATAACATAACCTAATTTTCAAAACATCACCTAATTATCAAACCTAACCTAACCTAATTTTCGTAACCTACCTAATATTATTTACCAAACTAAACCTAACCTACTAAATGTATCTTAACTAACCTAAGTTAAACAAACTTACCTAAGTTAAACCAACTTACCCAAGTTAAACTTATGTAACCTAACCTTTGAAAGAGTTCCCTCTTTTAGTGAGTTAAGATCTCTCATGCATCTTAGTCTATTGTAGTCAATATTTCCCTTTAATTGTAGAAACTGTTGTAATTTTCTTAAAAATTACAGTAACAAGAAGTTTAGTGTATTTGTTATTCAACTATACTGGCGAATTGCTCTCGTTTTGACGACATCCGCATGGACGTTGTCAAGCGTCTAACCTTAGGCTTGACAAGCGTCAGACTTGTCAAGCCTCAAGCTTGTCAAACATCAAGCTTGTCAAGTGCTCCAAGAGTCCTTGTGAACCTGGCGTGACAACTTCACGCTGCTCGTATCCTATCCCACCACCCACCTATCCCAGGATAGGTCGTATCCTATCCCACCCCTCAGTGATAGCCGCCTATTCATTCTTCCTTCACCAGATGTCAAACCCACACAAACTTTCCCCTGTAAGGTGTCAACAGACGCGCCAGATGGCAGATGTTTACCTGTATGGCTGGTCCGGGCATCTGTCTGTTGACGGCTATGATGCGCCTCTTCACCCCGTCGCCAGGGACGCACTCTGGCCGCTCGCAGTCAGTCGTGTTCCTGGGACAGTCGTAGCACGCCCTGAGGAGCACAGGCCTTTAGTTCACCCGATACGGCGGGCACGGCTCAGTCATGTAATGGGTCTTACAGTCACTTAATGGGTCTTACAGTCGTGTAATGGGTCTTACAGTCATAGAATGGGTCATACAGTCATGTAATGGGTCTTACAGTCATAGAATCAGTCATACAGTCATGTAATGGGTCTTACAGTCATGTAATGGGTCTTGCAGTCATGTAATGGGTCTTACAGTCACTTAATGGGTCTTACAGTCTCGTAATGGGTCTAACAGTCTTGTAATGGGGTCTTACAGTCATGTAATGGGTCTTACAGTCATGTAATGTGTCTTACAGTCATGTAATGGGTCTTACAGTCATAGAATGGGTCTTACAGTCATGTAATGGGTTTTACAGTCATAGAATGGGTCTTACAGTCATAGAATGGGGCTTATAGTCTCGTAATGGGTCTTACAGTCATGTAATGGATCTTACAGTCTTGTAATGGGATCTTACAGTCATGTAATGGGTCTTACAGTCATGTAATGGGTCTTACAGTCAGGTAATGGGTCTTACAGTCATGTAATGGGTCTTAGAGTCATGTAATGGATCTTACAGTCTTGTAATAGGTCTTACATTCATGTAATGGGTCTTACAGTCATGTAATGGGTCTTACAGTCATGTAATGGGTCTTACAGTCATGTAATGAGTCTTACAGTCATGTAATGGATCTTACAGTCATGTAATGGGTTTTACAGTCACACAATGGATCTTACAGTCACACAATGGATCTTACAGTCACATAATGGGTCTTACAGTCTCATAATGGGTCTTACAGTCACATAGGGTCTTACAGTCATGTAATGGGTCTTACAGTCACGTAATGGGTCTTACAGTCATATAATGTGTCTTACAGTCACATAATAAGTCTTAGTCACATAATGGGTCTTACAGTCACATAATGGGTCGTATAGTCATGTAATGGGTCTTACAGTCACATAATGGGTCTTACAGTCATGTAATGGGTATTACAGTCTTGTAATGGGTCTTACAGTCATGTAATGGAAATTACAGTCACATAATAAGTCTTACAGTCACATAATAGGTCTTACAGTCACATAATGGGTCTTACAGTCATGTAATGGGTCTTACAGTCACATAATGGGTCTTACAGTTATGTAATGGGTCTTACAGTCTTGTAATGGGTCTTACAGTCACATAATGGGTCTTACAGTCTTGTAATGGGTCTTACAGTCATGTAATGGATCTTACAGTCTTGTAATGGGTCTTACAGTCACATAATGGGTCTTACAGTTATGTAATGGGTCTTACAGTCATGTAATGGGTCTTACAGTCACATAATGGGTCTTAAATCACATAATGGGTCTTACAGTCACACAATGGGTCTTAGTCTTGTAATGGGTCTTACAGTCACATAATGGGTCTTACAGTTATGTAATGGGTCTTACAGTCTTGTAATGGGTCTTACAGTCACATAATGGGTCTTACAGTCATGTAATGGGTCTTACAGTCTTGTAATGGGTCTTACAGTCATGTAATGGTTCTTACAGTCTTGTAATGGGTCTTACAGTTATGTAATGGGTCTTACAGTCTTGTAATGGGTCTTACAATCACATAATGGGTCTTACAGTCACATAATGGGTCTTACAGTCATGTAATGGATCTTACAGTCACATAATGGGTCTTACAGTCATGTAATGGGTCTTACAGTCATAGAATGGGTCTTACAGTCATATAATGGGTCTTACAGTCACATAATGGGTCTTACAGTCCCACAATGGGTCTTACAGTCATGTAATGGGTCTTACAGTCATGTAATGGGTCTTACAGTCTTTAATGGGTCTTACAGTCATGTAATGGGTCTTACAGTCATGTAATGATTCTTACAGTCTTTAATGGGTCTTACATTTATGTAATGTGTCTTACAGTCATGTAATGGGTCTTACAGTCATGTAATGGGTCTTACAGCCACATAATGGGTCTTACAGTCACATAATGGGTCTTACAGTCATGTAATGGGTCTTACAGTCATGTAATGGGTCATACAGTCATGTAATGGGTCTTACAGTCATAGAATCAGTCATACAGTCATGTAATGGGTCTTACAGTCCCATAATGGGTCTTACAGTCATGTAATGGGTCTTACAGTCACTTAATGGGTCTTACAGTCTCGTAATGGGTCTAACAGTCTTGTAATGGGGTCTTACAGTCATGTAATGGGTCTTACAGTCATGGAATGTGTCTTACAGTCATGTAATGGGTCTTACAGTCATAGAATGGGTCTTACAGTCATGTAATGGGTTTTACAGTCATAGAATGGGTCTTACAGTCATAGAATGGGTCTTATAGTCTCGTAATGGGTCTTACAGTCTTGTAATGGGGTCTTACAGTCATGTAATGGGTCTTACAGTCATGTAATGGGTCTTACAGTCAAGTAATGGGTCTTACAGTCATGTAATGGGTCTTAGAGTCATGTAATGGATCTTACAGTCTTGTAATAGGTCTTACATTCATGTAATGGGTCTTACAGTCATGTAATGGGTCTTACAGTCATGTAATGGGTCTTACAGTCATGTAATGAGTCTTACAGTCATGTAATGGATCTTACAGTCATGTAATGGGTCTTACAGTCACACAATGGATCTTACAGTCACACAATGGATCTTACAGTCACATAATGGGTCTTACAGTCTCATAATGGGTCTTACAGTCACATAGGGTCTTACAGTCATGTAATGGGTCTTACAGTCACGTAATGGGTCTTACAGTCATATAATGTGTCTTACAGTCACATAATAAGTCTTACAGTCACATAATGGGTCTTACAGTCACATAATGGGTCTTATAGTCATGTAATGGGTCTTACAGTCACATAATGGGTCTTACAGTCATGTAATGGGTATTACAGTCTTGTAATGGGTCTTACAGTCATGTAATAGATCTTACTGTCACATAATAAGTCTTACAGTCACATAATAGGTCTTACAGTCACATAATGGGTCTTACAGTCATGTAATGGGTCTTACAGTCACATAATGGGTCTTACAGTTATGTAATGGGTCTTACAGTCTTGTAATGGGTCTTACAGTCACATAATGGGTCTTACAGTCTTGTAATGGGTCTTACAGTCATGTAATGGATCTTACAGTCTTGTAATGGGTCTTACAGTCACATAATGGGTCTTACAGTCATGTAATGGGTCTTACAGTCACATAATGGGTCTTAAATCACATAATGGGTCTTACAGTCACACAATGGGTCTTACAGTCTTGTAATGGGTCTTACAGTCACATAATGGGTCTTACAGTCATGTAATGGGTCTTACAGTCTTGTAATGGGTCTTACAGTCATGTAATGGTTCTTACAGTCTTGTAATGGGTCTTACAGTTATGTAATGGGTCTTACAGTCTTGTAATGGGTCTTACAATCACATAATGGGTCTTACAGTCACATAATGGGTCTTACAGTCATGTAATGGATCTTACAGTCACTAATGGGTCTTACAGTCATGTAATGGGTCTTACAGTCATAGAATGGGTCTTACAGTCACATAATGGGTCTTACAGTCACATAATGGGTCTTACAGTCCCACAATGGGTCTTACAGTCATGTAATGGGTCTTACAGTCATGTAATGGGTCTTACAGTCTTTAATGGGTCTTACAGTCATGTAATGGGTCTTACAGTCATGTAATGATTCTTACAGTCTTTAATGGGTCTTACATTTATGTAATGGGTCTTACAGTCATGTAATGGGTCTTACAGTCATGTAATGGGTCTTACAGCCACATAATGGGTCTTACAGTCTCATAATGGGTCTTACAGTCATGTAATGGGTCTTACAGTCATGTAATGGGTCTTACAGTCACATAATGGGTTTTTCCAGTCACATAATGGGTCTTATAGTCATGTAATGGGTCTTACACTCATGTAATGGGTCTTACAGTCATGTAATGGGTCTTACAGTCATGTAATGGGTCTTACAGTCACATAATTCGTCTTACAGTCACAGAATGGGTATTACAGTCATGTAATGGGTCTTACAGTCATGTAATGGGTCTTACAGTTACATACTGGGTCTTACAGTCACATAATGGGTCTTACAGTCATGTAATGGGTCTTACAGTCATGTAATGGGTCTTACAGTCATGTGATGGGTCTTACAGTCACATAATTGGTCTTACAGTCACATAATGGGTCTTACAGTCACATAATGGGTCTTACAGTCACATAATGGGTCTTCCAGCACATAATGGGTCTTACAGTCACATAATGGGTCTTACAGTCACAGAATGGGTCTTACAGTCACATAATGGGTCTTACAGTCACATAATAAGTCTTACAGTCACATAATGGATCTTACAGTCACATAATGGGTCTTACAGTCACATAATGGGCCTTACAGTCACATAATGGGTCTTACAGTCACATAATGGGTCTTCCAGCACATAATGGGTCTTACAGTCACATAATGGGTCTTACAGTCACATAATGGGTCTTACCGTCACATAATAAGTCTTACAGTCAAATAATGGGTCTTACAGTCACATAATGGGTCTTACAGTCACATAATTGGTCTTACAGTCACATAATGGGTCTTACAGTCACATATTGGGTCTTACAGCACATAATGCGTCTTACAGTCATAAAATGGGTCTTACAGTCATGTAATGGGTCTTACAGCACATAATGGGTGTTACAGTCACATAATGGGTCTTACAGTCACATAATGGGTCTTACAGTCATGTAATGGGTTATACTTTCACACAAAAGGTCTCGTGGGGTTAAGTTTGGTTAGCCTAAAATTGTTAAGTTAGCGAAGGTTTAGTTAGGAAAGGCAAGGTTTGATTATGTTTTGGCCGAATCAGGTTAGATTTGGTTGGATTTAAGTACATTAAGTTACGTTTAAGGGGTTAGATTTGGTTGGATTTAAGTACATTAAGTTACGTTTAAGTGGGTTAGATTTGGTTGGGTTAAGTTAGTTTAGGCTAGGTTTGGTTACCTTAGTTTGCTTAGGTGAGATTAGATTAGGTTAAGTTCGGTTATGGTAAATGTGATTTAATACAACACAATTTTTGCTTTGTTGTATTAAGAGAGAACAAGTGTGTAGGTGAAGGGATGTATGAAGGACACAACCTGCCTCTCCCACAGTGATCAAGGTATTGGTTTATACTACGGCTCATGGCCGACGATAAGGGCGAGGTCTGACCTGGACAGCGTCTGGTAGGGGTGCACGTCGAAGTGGAAGTAGCAGATCCTGGTGTCTAGCGGCACACATTTCCTGTAGCAGAGCTCGCCTGGGGAGGGAGACACGCTGGGGTTAAATATGAGAGTAAAACAAAGAAATTTTCCTTTCTATACTATGTCTATGTTCGTTTGGTCGTGCTTCTGTTCGGATGCTAGGTAATAGGTATTTGTGGGTCGAATCCTTTAAAATGATCATTTAATAATTGTGATATTGCCAACTGTTGTGGATTGTTCCTCGGTGTACGAGCTTTTAAATGTCTGTGTTCACTGAAGGCTAATGTTTGCCTAATGTAAACATTGATGAAAGGCTTCTGTTTACTGTACATAAATACTCACTCCATGCTTCTATTTACTGTAAGTACATATTCACTAGACCTTACGTTTACTGGGAGTAAATATTGCCTCACCCCTCTCACCTTGACCCCTCACCCTTCTCACCTTGACCCCTCGCCCTTCTCACCTTGACGCCTCACCCTTCTTACCTACAAGCCTCACCCCTCTTACCTACAAGCCTCACCCCTCTCACCAACAAGCCTCACCCCTCTTACCTACAAGCCTCACCCCTCACACATACAAGCCTCACCCCTCTCACTTACAAGCCTCACATCTCTCACCAACAAGCCTCACCCTTCTCACCTACAAGCCTCACCCTTCTCACCTACAAGCCTCACCCCTCTCACCTACAAGCCTCACCCCTCTCACCTACAAGCCTCACCCCTCTCACCTACAAGCCTCACCCCTCTCACCTACAAGCCTCACCCCTCTCACCTACAAGCCTCACCCCTCTCACCTACAAGCCTCACCCCTCTCACCTACAAGCCTCACCCTTCTCACCTACAAGCCTCACCCCTCTCACCTACAAGCCTCACCCCTCTCACCTACAAGCCTCACCCCTCTCACCTACAAGCCTCACCTCTCTCACCTACAAGCCTCACCTCTCTCACCTACAAGCCTCACCTCTCTCACCTACAAGCCTCACCCCTCTCACCTACAAGCCTCACCTCTCTCACCTACAAGCCTCACCCCTCTCACTTACAAGCCTCACCTCTCTCACCTACAAGCCTCACCCCTCTCACCTACAAGCCTCACCCTTCTCACCTACAAGCCTCACCCCTCTCACCTACAAGCCTCACCTCTCTCACCTACAAGCCTCACCCCTCTCACCTACAAGCCTCACCCCTCTTACCTACAAGCCTCACCCCTCTCACCTACAAGCCTCACCTCTCTCACCTACAAGCCTCACCTCTCTCACCTACAAGCCTCACCCCTCTCACCTACAAGCCTCACCCCTCTTACCTACAAGCCTCACCTCTCTCACCTACAAGCCTCACCCCTCTCACCTACAAGCCTCACCCCTCTTACCTACAAGCCTCACCCCTCTCACCTACAAGCCTCACCCCTCTCACTTACAAGCCTCACCCCTCTCACTTACAAGCCTCACTCCTCTTACCTACAAGCCTCACCCCTCTTACCTACAAGCCTCACCCCTCTCACCTACAAGCCTCACCCCTCTCACTTACAAGCCTCACCCCTCTCACTTACAAGCCTCACTCCTCTTACCTACAAGCCTCACCTCTCTCACCAACAAGCCTCACCCCTCTCACTTACAAGCCTCACTCCTCTTACCTACAAGCCTCACCCCTCTCACCTACAAGCCTCACCCCTCTCACCTACAAGCCTCACCCCTCTCACTTACAAGCCTCACTCCTCTTACCTACAAGCCTCACTCCTCTTACCTACAAGCCTCACCCCTCTCACCTACAAGCCTCACCCCTCTCACTTACAAGCCTCACTCCTCTTACCTACAAGCCTCACCTCTCTCACCTACAAGCCTCACCCCTCTCACTTACAAGCCTCACTCCTCTTACCTACAAGCCTCACCCCTCTCACCTACAAGCCTCACCCCTCTCACCTACAAGCCTCACCCCTCTCACTTACAAGCCTCACTCCTCTTACCTACAAGCCTCACTCCTCTTACCTACAAGCCTCACCCCTCTCACCTACAAGCCTCACCCCTCTCACTTACAAGCCTCACCCCTCTCACTTACAAGCCTCACTCCTCTTACCTACAAGCCTCACCCCTCTCACTTACAAGCCTCACTCCTCTTACCTACAAGCCTCACTCCTCTTACCTACAAGCCTCACCCCTCTCACCTACAAGCCTCACCCCTCTCACCTACAAGCCTCACTCCTCTTACCTACAAGCCTCACCCCTCTCACTTACAAGCCTCACTCCTCTTACCTACAAGCCTCACTCCTCTTACCTACAAGCCTCACCCCTCTCACCTACAAGCCTCACCCCTCTCACCTACAAGCCTCACCCCTCTCACCTACAAGCCTCACCTCTCTCACCTACAAGCTTCACTCCTCTTGTCAGAAAACCCGACACCATTTACTAATATTTAATACAACAGGCAGATAATATTGCTGCTGTTGTATACACAAGTTAACCCATAGAAAAAGTAGCTTGTAGTGGAATTTTTCGTCAATAGAAAATGGGATATCATTGCCACTTAGTACTATAAATTCACCAGCTATTCTGTTGGGAATTATTCTTAAATACAATAGTCTTTGGACTTATTACATCATAAAAACATCTCATTTGAATTAACTCTTCTTATCAGTATCAAAATATAGTAAATGTGACCCTTCTATCACTTATTGACATCTGGACCAAGAGAGCCAGGAGCGTCAGTGGCGAGGGAGGTCAGCCAGTGCGAGGGAGGTCAGCCATAGTAGCTGCAGCAAATTCAGCTCCCATAAATTCTCCTATGGACGAAGTGTTATGGAGATCAAATTAGTGCTTTTTCCATCATCAACACGCAGTCAACATCTAAATAAGGGAAGCGTCTTACCGAAACCCGTTTATCTGATCATTTCTGGCCAGTTAATGTTAAGTAGATATAGGGCGAACCGGTTAGGACGCTAGGCAAGCCACTAAACACAGGTAATTAAGCCTTGGTCCTTATCTAAAAATATATAAATGTTTCATCTGATATAGCTGTCATATATTAGGATTCCGGCTTTACAGCTAGTGCCCTTTGATAGGAACAAAAAGAGGAAGCAAGAATTAATCTTGGTACATCAGTTACTTGGGTGATGGAAGCCAGCCTCTCACGAGGATAGTTTGGTGTCTACATCCCAGTTATACCTGGTGGACTTAGCCTACCATACAATAAGATAAGGTGCCTCCAATTTTATTAACTAATATATGTGATTTAATACTGTAGTTTGATTGACTGCATATATATAAATTTAATATAAACTCCCCCTAGTGTGTATGGATCGATTTGTGGGATTATTGCAGAAATACAGCCCACTAAACATCATACAAATTGCTATCGAAATATATAAATTAACGTAAATATAAATTCTATATAAATTCCTTTAAATTAAATAAATATAAAGCTCACAGGTCGGCTCCCACACCTCTCACCTTCAAGCCTCACCCCTCCCACCCCTCCCCCTCACCCCTCCCTCCCACCCCTCCCCTCACCTCCCCCCCTAACCCCTCCCCCTCACCCCTCTCACCGCAAGCCTCACCCTTCAACACATCACCAGGAGTTGAGGGGATCAGCACTCCTTGCTGATCTTCAGCTGTGCTTCAGAAAGCTTCACTGTTACACAGTCCTGCTTCACTGATACACAGTCCTGCTTCACTGTTACACAGTCCTGCTTCACTGTTACACAGTCCTGCTTCACTGATACACAGTCCTGCTTCACTGTTACACAGTCCTGCTTCACTGTTACACAGTCCTGCTTCACTGTTACACAGTCCTGCTTCACTGATACACAGTCCTGCTTCACTGTTACACAGTCCTGCTTCACTGATACACAGTCCTGCTTCACTGTTACACAGTCCTGCTTCACTGTTACACAGTCCTGCTTCACTGATACACAGTTCTGCTTCACTGTTACACAGTCCTGCTTCACTGTTACACAGTCCTGCTTCACTGTTACACAGTCCTGCTTCACTGTTACACAGTCCTGCTTCACTGATACACCGTCCTGCTTCACTGATACACCATCCTGCTTCACTGTTACACAGTCCTGCTTCACTGATACACCGTCCTGCTTCACTGTTACACAGTCCTGCTTCACTGATACACCATCCTGCTTCACTGTTACACCGTCCTTGCTCACTGATACACCATCCTGCTTCACTGTTACACAGTCCTGCTTCACTGATACACAGTCCTGCTTCACTGTTATACAGTCCTGCTTCACTGTTACACAGTCCTGCTTCACTGTTACACAGTCCTGCTTCACTGATACACCGTCCTGCTTCACTGATACACCATCCTGCTTCACTGTTACACCGTCCATGCTCACTGATACACCATCCTGCTTCACTGTTACACAGTCCTGCTTCACTGATACACAGTCCTGCTTCACTGTTATACAGTCCTGCTTCACTGTTACACAGTCCTGCTTCACTGTTACACAGTCCTGCTTCACTGATACACAGTCCTGCTTCACTGTTATACAGTCCTGCTTCACTGTTACACAGTCCTGCTTCACTGTTACACCGTCCTGCTTCACTGATACACCGTCCTGCTTCACTGATACACCATCCTGCTTCACTGTTACACCGTCCTTGCTCACTGATACACCATCCTGCTTCACTGTTACACAGTCCTGCTTCACTGATACACAGTCCTGCTTCACTGTTACACAGTCCTGCTTCACTGATACACAGTCCTGCTTCACTGTTATACAGTCCTGCTTCACTGTTACACAGTACTGCTTCACTGTTACACAGTCCTGTTTCACTGTTACAGTCCTGCTTCACTTACACAGTCCTGCTTCACTGTTACACAGTCCTGCTTCACTGTTACACAGTCCTGCTTCACTGTTACACAGTCCTGCTTCACTGATACACAGTCCTGCTTCACTGTTACACAGTCCTGCTTCACTGTTACACAGTCCTGCTTCACTGATACACACAGTCCTGCTTCACTGTTACACAGTCCTGCTTCACTGTTACACAGTCCTGCTTCACTGTTACACAGTCCTGCTTCACTGATACACCGTCCTGCTTCACTGTTACACAGTCCTGCTTCACTGTTACACAGTCCTGCTTCACTGATACACCGTCCTGCTTCACTGTTACACAGTCATGCTTCACTGTTACACCGTCCTGCTTCACTGTTACACCGTCTTGCTTCACTGTTACACCGTCTTGCTTCACTGTTACACCGTCCTGCTTCACTGTTACACAGTCCTGCTTCACTGTTACACCGTCCTGCTTCACTGTTACACCGTCCTGCTTCACTGTTACACCGTCCTGCTTCACTGTTACACAGTCCTGCGTCACTGTTACACCGTCCTGCTTCACTGTTACACAGTCCTGCTTCACTGTTACACCGTCTTGCTTCACTGTTACACCGTCCTGCTTCACTGTTACACAGTCCTGCTTCACTGTTACACAGTCCTGCTTCACTGATACACCGTCCTGCTTCACTGTTACACAGTCCTGCTTCACTGTTACACAGTCCTGCTTCACTGATACACCGTCCTGCTTCACTGTTACACAGTCATGCTTCACTGTTACACCGTCCTGCTTCACTGTTACACCGTCTTGCTTCACTGTTACACCGTCTTGCTTCACTGTTACACCGTCCTGCTTCACTGTTACACAGTCCTGCTTCACTGTTACACCGTCCTGCTTCACTGTTACACCGTCCTGCTTCACTGTTACACCGTCCTGCTTCACTGTTACACAGTCCTGCGTCACTGTTACACCGTCCTGCTTCACTGTTACACAGTCCTGCTTCACTGTTACACCGTCCTTGCTTCACTGTTACACCGTCCTGCTTCACTGTTACACAGTCCTGCTTCACTGTTACACAGTCCTGCTTCACTGTTACACAGTCCTGCTTCACTGTTACACCGTCCTGCTTCACTGTTACACACAGTCCTGCTTCACTGTTACACCGTCCTGCTTCACTGTTACACAGTCCTGCTTCACTGATACACCGTCCTGCTTCACTGATACACCATCCTGCTTCACTGTTACACCGTCCTTGCTCACTGATACACCATCCTGCTTCACTGTTACACAGTCCTGCTTCACTGATACACAGTCCTGCTTCACTGTTATACAGTCCTTCTTCACTGTTACACAGTCCTGCTTCACTGTTACACAGTCCTGCTTCACTGATACACAGTCCTGCTTCACTGTTATACAGTCCTGCTTCACTGTTACACAGTCCTGCTTCACTGTTACACCGTCCTGCTTCACTGATACACCGTCCTGCTTCACTGATACACCATCCTGCTTCACTGTTACACCGTCCTTGCTCACTGATACACCATCCTGCTTCACTGTTACACAGTCCTGCTTCACTGATACACAGTCCTGCTTCACTGTTACACAGTCCTGCTTCACTGATACACAGTCCTGCTTCACTGTTATACAGTCCTGCTTCACTGTTACACAGTCCTGCTTCACTGTTACACAGTCCTGTTTCACTGTTACAGTCCTGCTTCACTTACACAGTCCTGCTTCACTGTTACACAGTCCTGCTTCACTGTTACACAGTCCTGCTTCACTGTTACACAGTCCTGCTTCACTGATACACAGTCCTGCTTCACTGTTACACAGTCCTGCTTCACTGTTACACAGTCCTGCTTCACTGATACACACAGTCCTGCTTCACTGTTACACAGTCCTGCTTCACTGTTACACAGTCCTGCTTCACTGTTACACAGTCCTGCTTCACTGATACACCGTCCTGCTTCACTGTTACACAGTCCTGCTTCACTGTTACACAGTCCTGCTTCACTGATACACCGTCCTGCTTCACTGTTACACAGTCTTGCTTCACTGTTACACCGTCCTGCTTCACTGTTACACCGTCCTGCTTCACTGTTACACCGTCCTTGCTTCACTGTTACACCGTCCTGCTTCACTGTTACACAGTCCTGCTTCACTGTTACACCGTCCTGCTTCACTGTTACACAGTCCTGCTTCACTGTTACACAGTCCTGCTTCACTGTTACACCGTCCTGCTTCACTGTTACACAGTCCTGCTTCACTGTTACACCGTCCTGCTTCACTGTTACACCGTCCTGCTTCACTGTTACACCGTCCTGCTTCACTGTTACACAGTCCTGCTTCACTGTTACACCGTCCTGCTTCACTGTTACACCGTCCTGCTTCACTGTTACACACGTCCTGCTTCACTGTTACACCGTCCTGCTTCACTGTTACACCGTCCTGCTTCACTGTTACACCGTCCTGCTTCACTGTTACACCGTCCTGCTTCACTGTTACACCGTCCTGCTTCACTGTTACACAGTCCTGCTTCACTGTTACACAGTCCTGCTTCACTGTTACACTGTCCTGCTTCACTGTTACACCGTCCTGCTTCACTGTTACACCGTCCTGCTTCACTGTTACACCGTCCTGCTTCACTGTTACACCGTCCTGCTTCACTGTTACACAGTCCTGCTTCACTGTTACACCGTCCTGCTTCACTGTTACACAGTCCTGCTTCACTGTTACACCGTCCTGCTTCACTGTTACACCGTCCTGCTTCACTGTTACACCGTCCTGCTTCACTGTTACACAGTCCTGCTTCACTGTTACACCGTCCTGCTTCACTGTTACACAGTCCTGCTTCACTGTTACACCGTCCTGCTTCACTGTTACACCGTCCTGCTTCACTGTTACACCGTCCTGCTTCACTGTTACACAGTCCTGCTTCACTGTTACACCGTCCTGCTTCACTGTTACACAGTCCTGCTTCACTGTTACACCGTCCTGCTTCACTGTTACACCGTCCTGCTTCACTGTTACACCGTCCTGCTTCACTGTTACACCGTCCTGCTTCACTGTTACACCGTCCTGCTTCACTGTTACACCGTCCTGCTTCACTGTTACACCGTCCTGCTTCACTGTTACACCGTCCTGCTTCACTGTTACACCGTCCTGCTTCACTGTTACACCGTCCTGCTTCACTGTTACACCGTCCTGCTTCACTGTTACACCGTCCTGCTTCACTGTTACACCGTCCTGCTTCACTGTTACACCGTCCTGCTTCACTGTTACACCGTCCTGCTTCACTGTTACACCGTCCTGCTTCACTGTTACACCGTCCTGCTTCACTGTTACACCGTCCTGCTTCACTGTTACACCGTCCTGCTTCACTGTTACACAGTCCTGCTTCACTGTTACACAGTCCTGCTTCACTGTTACACAGTCCTGCTTCACTGTTACACCGTCCTGCTTCACTGTTACACCGTCCTGCTTCACTGTTACACAGTCCTGCTTCACTGTTACACCGTCCTGCTTCACTGTTACACAGTCCTGCTTCACTGTTACACAGTCCTGCTTCACTGTTACACAGTCCTGCTTCACTGTTACACCGTCCTGCTTCACTGTTACACCGTCCTGCTTCACTGTTACACCGTCCTGCTTCACTGTTACACCGTCCTGCTTCACTGTTACACAGTCCTGCTTCACTGTTACACCGTCCTGCTTCACTGTTACACCGTCCTGCTTCACTGTTACACCGTCCTGCTTCACTGTTACACCGTCCTGCTTCACTGTTACACCGTCCTGCTTCACTGTTACACCGTCCTGCTTCACTGTTACACAGTCCTGCTTCACTGTTACACCGTCCTGCTTCACTGTTACACCGTCCTGCTTCACTGTTACACAGTCCTGCTTCACTGTTACACCGTCCTGCTTCACTGTTACACCGTCCTGCTTCACTGTTACACCGTCCTGCTTCACTGTTACACCGTCCTGCTTCACTGTTACACCGTCCTGCTTCACTGTTACACCGTCCTGCTTCACTGTTACACCGTCCTGCTTCACTGTTACACCGTCCTGCTTCACTGTTACACCGTCCTGCTTCACTGTTACACAGTCCTGCTTCACTGTTACACCGTCCTGCTTCACTGTTACACAGTCCTGCTTCACTGTTACACCGTCCTGCTTCACTGTTACACAGTCCTGCTTCACTGTTACACCGTCCTGCTTCACTGTTACACCGTCCTGCTTCTTTCCTTCAACTCAACTTGGAAAACAAAGGAAACTAAACAAAGTAACAAGAACAATACAGGTGTGAGGTGAACACGTTGTCACCCTGGCTCGGGGAACACATTGTCACCCTGGCTCGGGGAACACACAATCACCCTGGCTCGGGGAACACATTGTCACCCTGGCTCGGGGAACACACAATCACCCTGGCTCGGGGAACACATTGTCACCCTGGCTCGGGGGACACATTGTCACCCTGGCTCGGGGGACACATTGTCACCCTGGCTCGGGGAACACATTGTCACCCTGGCTCGGGGGACACATTGTCACCCTGGCTCGGGGAACACATTGTCACCCTGGCTCGGGGGACACATTGTCACCCTGGCTCGGGGAACACATTGTCACCCTGGCTCGGGGGACACATTGTCACCCTGGCTCGGGGAACACATTGTCACCCTGGCTCGGGGGACACATTGTCACCCTGGCTCGGGGAACACATTGTCACCCTGGCTCGGGGAACACATTGTCACCCTGGCTCGGGGAACACATTGTCACCCTGGCTCGGGGGACACATTGTCACCCTGGCTCGGGGAACACATTGTCACCCTGGCTCGGGGAACACATTGTCACCCTGGCTCGGGGAACACATTGTCACCCTGGCTCGGGGAACACATTGTCACCCTGGCTCGGGGGACACATTGTCACCCTGGCTCGGGGAACACATTGTCACCCTGGCTCGGGGAACACATTGTCACCCTGGCTCGGGGAACACATTGTCACCCTGGCTCGGGGAACACATTGTCACCCTGGCTCGGGGAACACATTGTCACCCTGGTTCGGGGAACACATTGTCACCCTGGCTCGGGGAACACATTGTCACCCTGGCACGGGGAACACATTGTCACCCTGGCTCGGGGAACACATTGTCACCCTGGCTCGGGGGACACATTGTCACCCTGGCTCGGGGAACACATTGTCACCCTGGCTCGGGGAACACACAATCACCCTGGCTCGGGGAACACACAATCACCCTGGCTCGGGGAACACACAATCACCCTGGCTCGGGGAACACACAATCACCCTGGCTCGGGGAACACACAATCACCCTGGCTCGGGGAACACATTGTCACCCTGGCTCGGGGAACACATTGTCACCCTGGCTCGGGGAACACATTGTCACCCTGGCTCGGGGAACACATTGTCACCCTGGCTCGGGGAACACATTGTCACCCTGGCTCGGGGAACACATTGTCACCCTGGCTCGGGGAACACACAATCACCCTGGCTCGGGGAACACACAATCACCCTGGCTCGGGGAACACACAATCACCCTGGCTCGGGGAACACATAATCACCCTGGCTCGGGGAACACACAATCACCCTGGCTCGGGGAACACATTGTCACCCTGGCTCGGGGAACACACAATCACCCTGGCTCGGGGAACACACAATCACCCTGGCTCGGGGAACACACAATCACCCTGGCTCGGGGAACTCACAATCACCCTGGCTCGGGGAACACATAATCACCCTGGCTCGGGGAACACATAATCACCCTGGCTCGGGGAACACACAATCACCCTGGCTCGGGGAACACATTGTCGATGTTTGTGGTCTGAAAGCTGGGAGACCAGTTACCAGTGCATTTGTTAAGCGTCTCAGGGCGTGTGACACCAGTAAGCGCGAGGATTGTATTGAGACAACTGGAGTCATTGTGGCCTTTATAAATAAAGTGTCTGCAAATGAAAGTAGATCCATGTGTTGTAGGACTGAGGTTAAGACAAGGGACTACTTTACTCTGTGAGAGTGTCTGGCCTGAAGGTGTAAACATTAGACCAGGACAATATACAACAGCCAGGACCAACCAATGTCAAAATGAATAACAACGAAGAAGGTTATATATTACACTCAACTGTGATGGGTTGAGAGCCAGAATGTATGGCTGTCAGAAAGCTTTCTGGTGAGTGTTATGTGTTTGTTTGACAACAGTACTGGCATTAAGCTTATCAATATGACAGCGACTGCCAGTGTGTTGATGGTGGCCACACACAGGCAGCACCGAGGTGTCTGGCCACAGCTCGGCCTCATGTTAAGGTCGTGTTACACCTTGTCCACCATCCTACAGGTAGTGACGTAATGGACAATTAGAAAGTACCATTTGGTACTGTTGAACTTGGACAGACCGGGAACTTTTTTTGTTATGTTGCTAACAAACCCTAACCTAACCATCCTACGCCTAATACACGTTCTCTGAGGCCATATATAGTACATATATGTGCTATACTAGGCCTAATTTCATTAGGTTTGGCTTGTTGCTTTATTTTTTTCCGGACTCTATAACGTGAATAGTACCCAAATGTACTATTGACTTTACTACTAAATTCTACTAAACTACTATAGTACCCAGTTCTACTATGCTCAATGACTTAGTAGTTGACGAACTGATCACCTGTGATCATCAGTTTGTGCACAGATCTGATTACTCAACGATGCTCTGTAGTTTCATGGTGGAGGAAACTACCCAGTAATACACCACACATGGTAGTTATGTTTCATTGTGCAGGAAACTACCCAGTAATACACCACACATGGTAGTTATGTTTCATGGTGGAGGAAACTACCCAGTAATACACCACACATGGGAGTTATGTTTCATGGTGGAGGAAACTACCCAGTAATACACCACACATGGTAGTTATGTTTCATGGTGGAGGAAACTACCCAGTAATACACCACACATGGTAGTTATGTTTCATGGTGCAGGAAACTACCCAGTAATACACCACACATGGTAGTTATGTTTCATGGTGCAGGAAACTACCCAGTAATACACCACACATGGTAGTTATGTTTCATGGTGCAGGAAACTACCCAGTAATACACCACACATGGTAGTTATGTTTCATGGTGGAGGAAACTACCCAGTAATACACCACACATGGTAGTTATGTTCTCTCATTGTTTCGTGATGATTTAAAATCATTTGACAAAGTTGAACACCAAATTTTTTAGAGAACAGCTAAAGTGTCTGGGGCCTATCATTTCTTCACAGCGCCAACTTATCCATTTTCCTGGTGCTATTAGAGACGTAGAAGTTAGAACAAATGTCACTGTGAGTGAACTCAGTCATCTTGATACCTGGCCAACAGTAAAGGTATTTAACAGTCAATGTGTCGGTCTGTAAAGATGTGAACTGTGGCACCTTCAGGAGGCTGATCTTGGTAAACTTTATTGTCAATGGTGGAAATGTTCAGGAGGAGTAGTTCACACACCTGCACACCCACACTGACCAGGTAGTTCACACACCTGCACACCCACACTGACCAGGTAGTTCACACACCTGCACACCCACACTGACCAGGTAGTTCACACACCTTCACACCCACACTGACCAGGTAATTCACACACCTGCACACCCACACTGACCAGGTAGTTCACACACCTTCACACCCACACTGACCAGGTAGTTCACACACCTGCACACCCACACTGACCAGGTAGTTCACACACCTCCACACCCTCACTGACCAGGTAGTTCACACACCTGTACACCCACACTGACCAGGTAGTTCACACACCTGCACACCCACACTGACCAGGTAGTTCACACACCTGTACACCCACACTGACCAGGTAGTTCACACACCTCCACACCCTCACTGACCAGGTAGTTCACACACCTGCACACCCACACTGACCAGGTAGTTCACACACCTCCACACCCTCACTGACCAGGTAGTTCACACACCTGCACACCCACACTGACCAGGTAGTTCACACACCTCCACACCCACACTGACCAGGTAGTTCACACACCTGCACACCCACACTGACCAGGTAGTTCACAAACCTGCACACCCACACTGACCAGGTAGTTCACACACCTGTACACCCTCACTGACCAGGTAGTTCACACACCTCCATACCCACACTTACCAGGTAGTTCACACACCTGCACACCCACACTGACATGGTAGTTCACACACCTGCACACCCACACTGACCAGGTAGTTCACACACCTCCACACCCACACTGACCAGGTAGTTCACACACCTGCACACCCACACTGACCAGGTAGTTCACAAACCTGCACACCCACACTGACCAGGTAGTTCACACACCTGCACACCCACACTGACCAGGTAGTTCACACACCTCCACACCCACACTGACCAGGTAGTTCACACACCTGCACACCCACACTGACCAGGTAGTTCACAAACCTGCACACCCACACTGACCAGGTAGTTCACACACCTGCACACCCACACTGACTATGACACTCATATGTAATCCTGGTTCAGGAGTACATATGAGTCATTCAGGAGTAAATTTCAAATATTCAAGAGTACATATAAGTAAACCACACACACACACACACAGCTCTCATCCTGTAACTACACTTAGGTAATTACACACACACAATTCTTCAGGAGTCAGAGAAGGAAAAAGACTTGGGGTTGATATCACGCCAGACCTGTCTCCTGCAGCACATATCAAGCGGATAACATCAGCGGCATATGCCAGGCTGGCCAACATACGAACGGCATTCAGAAACTTGTGTAAAGAATCATTCAGAACTTTGTATACCACATATGTCAGGCCAATCCTGGAGTATGCAGCCCCAGCATGGAGTCCATATCTAGTCAAGGATAAGACTAAACAGGAAAAGGTTCAAAGGTTTGCCACCAGACTAGTACCCGAGCTGAGAGGTATGAGCTACGAGGAGAGACTACGGGAATTAAACCTCACTTCGCTGGAAGACAGAAGAGTTAGGGGGGACATGATCACCACATTCAAGATTCTGAAGGGGATTGATAGGGTAGATAAAGACAGTCTATTTAACACAAGGGGAACACGCACAAGGGGACACAGGTGGAAACTGAGTGCCCAAATGAGCCACAGAGATATTAGAAAGAACTTTTTTAGTGTCAGAGTGGTTGACAAATGGAATGCATTAGGAAGTGATGTGGTGGAGGCTGACTCCATACACAGTTTCAAGTGTAGATATGACAAAGCCCGATAGGCTCATGAATCTGTACACCTGTTGATTGACGGTTGAGAGGCGGGACCAAAGAGCCAGAGCTCAACCCCCGCAAACACAACTAGGTGAGTACACACACACACACACACACACACACACACACACACACACACACACACACACACACACACACACACACACACACACACACACACACACACACACGCACTTAATGAAACGGACAGAGAGAAAGATCTAGGAGTTGATATGATACCAAACCTGTCTCCTGAAGCCCACATAAAAAAATAACGTCTGCGGCATATGCAAGGCTGGCTAACATCAGAACAGCCTTCAGGAAAATGTGTAAGGAATCATTCAGAATCTTGTATACGTGCTCCAGCATGGAGCACGTACCTTGTCAAGCACAAGACGAAGCTGGAAAAAGTCCAAAGGTATGCCACTAGACTAGTCCCAGAACTAAGAGGCATGAGTTACGTGGAAAGGCTGCGGGAAATGCACCTTACGACACTGGAAGACAGAAGAGTAAGGGGAGACATGATCATAACCTACAAAATCCTCAGAGGAATCGACCGGGTAAACAAGGACAAACTATTCAACACTGGTGGGACGTGAACAAGGGGACACAGGTAGAAACTGAGTACCCACATGAGCCACAGAAACGTTAAAAGGAACTTTTTCAGTGTCAGAGTAGTTAACGGATGGAATGCATTAGGCAGTGATGTGGTGAAATGTAGATATGATAGAGCCCAATAGGCTCAGGAATCTGTACACCAGTTGATTGACAGTTGAGAGGCGGGACCAAAGAGCCAAAGCTCAACCCCCGCAAGCACAAATAGGTGAGTACAAATAGGTGAGTACACACACACACACACACACACACACACACACACACACACACACACACACACACACACAAGTGGCGAGACGTCACAAGTGGAGTCCCGCAGGGGTCAGTCCTCGGACCTATACTGTTTCTGGTATATGTAAATGATCTCCCAGAGGGTATAGATTCGTTCCTCTCAATGTTTGCCGACGATGCAAAAATTATGAGGAGGATTGAAACAGAGGATGATAGTAGGAGGCTACAAGATGACCTGGATAGACTGAGTGAATGGTCCAACAAATGGCTGTTGAAGTTCAACCCGAGTAAATGCAAAGTAATGAAACTAGGCAGTGGAAACAGGAGGCCAGGCACAGGATACAGAATAGGAGATGAAGTACTTAATGAAACAGACAGAGAGAAAGATCTAGGAGTTGATATCACACCAAACCTGTCTCCTGAAGCCCACATAAAGAGAATAACGTCTGCGGCATATGCGAGGCTGGCTAACATCAGAACGGCGTTCAGGAACCTGTGTAAGGAATCATTCAGAATCTTGTACACCACATATGTAAGACCAATCCTGGAGTATGCGGCCCCAGCATGGAGCCCGTACCTTGTCAAGCACAAGACGAAGCTGGAAAAAGTCCAAAGGTATGCTACTAGACTAGTCCCAGAACTAAGAGGCATGAGTTATGAGGAAAGGCTGCGGGAAATGCACCTCACGACACTGGAAGACAGAAGAGTAAGGGGGGACATGATCACAACCTACAAAATCCTCAGGGGAATCGACCGGGTAAACAAGGACGAACTTTTCAACACTGGTGGGACGCGAACAAGGGGACACAGGTGGAAGCTGAGTACCCAAATGAGCCACAGAGACGTTAGAAAGAACTTTTTCAGTGTCAGAGTAGTTAGCAAATGGAATGCATTAGGAAGTGATGTGGTGGAGGCTGACTCCATTCACAGTTTCAAATGTAGATATGATAGAGCCCAATAGGCTCAGGAATCTGTACACCAGTTGATTGACGGTTGAGAGGCGGGACCAAAGAGCCAGAGCTCAACCCCCGCAAGCACAATTAGGTGAGTACAATTAGGTGAGTACACACACACACACACACACACACACACACACACACACACACATGAAACTTGGTGGAGGAACTAGGAGGCCAGCCACTGGATACCGAATGGGAGATGAAATCCTTCATGACACCGATAGAGAGAAAGATCTAGGAGTTGATATCACGCCAAACCTGCCCACTGAAGCCCACATCAAAAGAATAACATCAGCGGCCCATGCGAGGCTGGCTAACATCAGAACTGCTTTCGGGAACCTGTGTAAGGAATCATTCAAAATCTTGTATACCACATATGTAAGGCCAATCCTGGAGTATGCAGCCCTAGCATGGAGCCGGTATCTAGTCAAGCATAAGACGAAGCTGGAAAAAAGTTCAGAAGTATGCCACTAGGCTAGTCCCAAAATTAAGAGGCATGAGTTATGAGGAAAGGCTACGTTAACTGCACCTTACATCGCTGGAAGACAGAAGACCTCGGGGAGGCATGATCACTGTTATGGACTCGTCACCCTTGTCAAGGGGTAGGGTGGCAATTTCAGCGCCATCAACGAATCCGCACCCGTACTGCCCCAGAATCGTATGTAAAATGGACGATGCCATCTATTGGTGGCAGGAAGATACCAGCAAGAGGTACTAGATTCCTATCCTAGTTAGCTCAAGAAGTAGCTGGTGCTGACCTCTATTGAGGTGGCACTTAGACAGTCAGCGCCATCTATTGAAGGAGTTGTATGTCTATGTCAGATGAAGTAAGTGTTGTTTCCTCGTGTCCCAGTGTACTGATGACGTGACTGTATCCACAGAGTCGACGTAGGGCTGCTGTGATACGAGGACAGTCAGTCTACCCAGGGCAGCTAAGGTCTCTACACCAGTCTGCTTTACGGAAACAGTGAGCCGCCGCCGGAAGAGAACTGTGAAGTGTTCTACTGTCTGCTTGTGGAGTGGCAGTGACGGGATTCGCCGTACCCGGGGCTGGCTAATAGAAGAGACGACTGACTAAGGTGCTGTAGAGGAGAGTAACCAGCGAGTTGCACGAAGCTCCTGCCTAGGGTTCGCTACCCTAGTATTTGCATGTGAAGTGGCCCAGCAGCGCGAGGCTGATGGTATCTGCCAGCACCAGACTGGATGGTGTTTGTGGGCCTTCACGAGGAAGCACTTCGTGAGACTGTGGTTTGGCTGGCCCGAGGCCAGGGTAGACTCATTGTTGTTTCCCGGTACCTGCTAAGGATAGTACTACGGATGAGGATAGCTTATAAGACTGGATCGCCAGCATCAAAGAGCGCTTAGTGTTCCATAAGACACTTTTGTACATATTAGGTGTACTAATACTTTTGTTAGAATTATTTAAGAGGTGATGGAAAAAGTTTTTATATGTAAATATATCAACACTTTATGAAGTGTAATATTCAATACAACCCCCTTTTTGTTTTACTTGCATTACCGAGCTCACTCCTTCAAAGCCACTATTAACTTGGGGCCGGATACCAGAACTTTAGTACCACCAGAAAACAACCCAGTTGTGACCCATTGTGGCCGTAACAATCGCCACATACAAAATTCTCAGGGATTCTACTGAACCCCTGAGAATTGACAGGGTAGACAAGGATGGATTATTTAACACGGGTGGTACACGCACAAGGGGACACAAGTGGAAGCTGAGTACCCAAATGAGCCACAGGGACGATAGAAAGAACTTTTTCAGTGTCAAAGTTGCTAACGGTTGGAATGCATAAGACTAAACTGGAGAAGGTTCAAAGATTTGCTACCAGACTAGTACCCGAGCTGAGAGGTATGAGCTACGAGGAGAGACTACGGGAGTTAAACCTCACGTCACTGGAAGACAGAAGAGTTACGGGGGACATGATCACCGCATACAAGATTCTCAAAGGAACTGATAGGGTAGATAAGGACATGCTATTTAACCCAAGGGGCGCTTGCACTAGGGGACTCAGGTGAAAATTGAGTGCCCAAATGAGCCACAGAGATATTAAAGAACATTTTTTAGTGTCAGAGTGGTTGACAAATGGAATGCATTACGAAGTGATGTGGTGGAGGCAGACTCCATTCACAGTTTCAAGTGTAGATATGATAGAGCTCAGTTGGCTCTGGAACCTGTACATCAGTTGATTCACGGTTGAGAGGTGGGACCAAAGAGCCAGAGCTCAACCCCCGCAAGCACAACTAAGTGAGTATACACACACACACACACACACACACACACACACACACACACACACACACACACACACACACACACACACACACACAGTAATGTGGTGGAGGCTGACTCCATACACAGTTTCAAGTGTAGATATGATAGAGCCCAATAGGCTCAGGAACCTGTACACCTGTTGGTTGAGAGGCGGGACCAAAGAGCCAGAGCTCAACCCCCTCAAACACAACTAGGTGAGTACAACTAGGTGAGTACACACACACACACACACACACACACACACACAAGCAGCAGCCACCTCACAGGAGGCGGCACGCTCCACTAGCCAACTGCTGGAAAGGAACGGATCAGTGGTTGCTGTGGGTATTAAAGAGCAGGAAGGCTCCAATAGGACAGAGTGGAATGACAAGGACAAAGCATCAGTGAATGAAGTACTGAAGGCACTAGACATGGAAGGGGCTGAGCATAGCATTGAGAAGGTTTTCAGGCTAGGTTGGTACAACAAAGACCGAGACCGAGTGATAAGATAGTGTTTGCAAATGAGAGCACAAAGGAGAAGATTCTATCAAGGAAGAGCTCCCTAAAAAACGTGGGAGAATTCAAAAATGTATTCCTCCAGAGAGACATGACGAGGGAGGAGAGAGCCGTGGCGACAGAAGCAACGAAGAGGTACAGGGCGAGAGGGAAAAACCAGGAAGTCACAGCTCCCAACACAACACCCCCAGAGGCGATGGGGGAACCCACAACCAGCTACCCAGTAACATCAGAAGGGAGGACAACCCCGCCACCCTCCTCTGCATAGAAAACCCCCCTACCCCAAACCCTCCCTGCCCCCCCCCTCAAATGTTCAGCCAAATCTCCCTCCCCCACACCCAATCCCCACCCTTCTACCCCTCCCCTCCTCCTGCCGAGTCCCCCCTCCCACCCTTTCCTTCCTGTCCTCCCTCCCCTTTCACCCCATACCCTCCCTGTCTCTCCCCCTTCACTGGATCTCCTGCCCCTCAACCCAGTATCCTCTGAGACCCTGTTATCCACCTCACAGGTCTTCACACCCATGGAACAGCCTCCCCCACCAGCAGAACACTCACCAAGGAAGCGATTTGAGAAGGACAGAAGAAAGTGAGCCTCAAAGCAATGTACACTAACATTGATGGAATTACAAATAAAGCAAATGAGCTTGGAGAATGGGTACTAGACGAAAACCCAGATATAATAGCCCTCACAGAAACAAAGCTAACGAAAACGATAACAAACGCAGTGTTCCCAAAGGACTATTATGTTATGAGGAAAGAGAGGGAAGGAAGAGGTGGTGGTGGTGTAGCTCTGCTGGTAACAAAAGGCTGGGATTTTGAGGAGATGGTTATTCAGGGCTGTGAAGGTTTCAGTGACTACATAGCTGGTACTGTAACAACTGGAGGGAAAAAAAATTATAGTCGTAGTCATATATAATCCACCATCAAATGACAGAAGACCCAGACAGGATTATGATAGAAACAACATGGCCACCATTAACATAATAGAAAGAGCAGCTTCTGTTGCTAGCAGGAATGGATCTGGACTACTAATTATGAGATACTTCAACTATGGGAAGATAGATTGGGAGAACAGAGACCCGCATGGAGGACCAGAAACATGGAGAGCTAAGCTGCTGGACGTGGCAACAAGAAACTTTCTAAGTCAGTACATCAAGGAACCAACAAGAATGAGAGGAGAAGATGAACCAGCAATACTTGATTTGATATTTACCCTAAATGAGTGGGATATAAGGGAAGTTAAGATGGAAGCGCCCTTGGGAATGAGTGATCACAGTGTATTGAACTTTGAGTACCTGGTAGAGTTAGGAATTATCTCCCCAAAAAAAGAACTAGGAATCAAAAGACTGGCATACCGAAAGGGGAATTATGAACAGATGAGAAGTTTCCTAAGGAAAATACCTTGGGACACAGACCTCAGAGATAAGTCTGTACAAGGTATGATGGACTATGTTACCCAAAAGTGTCAGGAAGCAGTAAACAGGTTCATCCCGGCCCAAAGGGAAAAATCCGAGAAGCAACAGAAGAATCCATGGTATAATAGGGCATGTATGGAAGCGAAGAAACTGAACAAAATGGCGTGGAGGAACTTCCGGAATAACAGAACACCAGAAAGCAGAGAGAGATACCAGAGAACCAGGAATGAGTACGTCAGGGTGAGAAGAGAAGCAGAGAGAGATACCAGAGAACCAGGAATGAGTACGTCAGGGTGAGAAGAGAAGCAGAGAAAAGTTTTGAAAATGGTATAGCAAACAAAGCCAAGACCGAACCAAAGCTACTCCACAGTCACATCAGAAGGAAAACAACAGTGAAAGAACTGGTAGTGAAACTTAGATCAGGCGAGGACAGGTATACAGAAAATGACAAAGAGGTGTGTGAAGAACTCAACAAGAGGTTCCAGGAAGTATTCACAATAGAACAAGGTGAGGTCACTGTGGTAGGAGAAAGGGAGGTAAACCAGATGGCCGTGGAAGAGTTCGAAATTACGAGAGAGGAGTTCAAGAGACACCTGCCGGATCTGGATGTTAGAAAGGCTGTTGGTCTAGACGGGATCTCACCATGGGTACTGAAAGAGTGTGCAGAGGCACTTTGCTTGCCACTCTCCATAGTGTATAGTAAGTCACTGGAGACAGAGACCTACCAGAAATATGGAAGACGGCGAATGTGGTCCCAATATACAAAAAGGGCGACAGGCAAGAGGCACTGAACTACAGGCCAGTGTCCTTGACTTGTATACCATGCAAGGTGATGAAGAAGATCGCGAGAAAAAACCTGGTAACACATCTGGAGAGAATGGACTTCGTGACAAATCGCCAACATGGATTCAGGGAGGGTAAATCTTGCCTGACTGGCTTAATAGAATTTTACGACCAGGTGACAAAGATTAAGCAAGAAAGAGAGGGCTGGGCGGACTGCGTTTTCTTGTATTGTCGGAAAGCCTTTGACACAGTACCGCATAAGAGGCTGGTACATAAGCTGGAGAGACAGGCAGGTGTAGCTGGTAAGGTGCTCCAGTGGATAAGGGAGTACCTAAGCAATAGGAAGCAGAGAGTTACGGTGAGGGGTGAGACCTCCGATTATCGTGAAGTCACCAGGGGAGTCCCACAGGGCTCTGTACTCGGTCCTATCTTGTTTCTGATATATGTAAATGATCTCCGGAGGGTATCAATACATTTATCTCAATGTTTGCGGACGATGCCAAAATTATAAGAAGGATTAAGATAGAAGAGGACTGTTTGAGGCTACAAGAAGACCTAGACAAGCTGAAGGAATGGTCAAACAAATGGTTGTTAGAGTTTAACCCAACTAAATGTCATGTAATGAAGATAGGTGTAGGGAGGAGGAGGCCAGATACAAGGTATCATCTGGGCGAGGAAATTCTTCAGGAGTCAGAGAAAGAAAAAGACTTGGGGGTTGATATCATGCCAGACCTGTCTCCTGCAGCACATATCAAAAGGATAACATCAGCGGCATATGCCAGGCTGGCCAACATACGAACGGCATTCAGAAACTTGTGTAAAGAATCATTCAGAACTTTGTATACCACATATGTCAGGCCAATCCTGGAGTATGCAGCCCAGTATGGAGTCCATATCTAGTCAAGGATAAGACTAAACTGGAAAAGGTTCAAGATTTGCCACCAGACTAGTACCCGAGCTGAGACGTATGAGCTACGAGGAGAGACTACGGGAATTAAACCTCACTTCGCTGGTAGACAGAAGAGTTAGGGGGGGACATGATCACCACATTCAAGATTCTGAAGGGAATTGATAGGGTAGATAAAGACAGGCTATTTAACATAAGGGGCACATGCACAAGGGGACACAGGTGGAAACTGAGTGCCCAAATGAGCCACAGAGATATTAGAAAGAACTTTTTTAGTGTCAGAGTGGTTGACAAATGGAATGCATTAGGAAGTGATGTTGTGGAGGCTGACTCCATACACAGTTTCAAGTGTAGATATGATAGAGCCCAATAGGGTCAGGAATCTGTACACCTGTTGATTGACGGTTGAGAGGCGGGACCAAAGAGCCAGAGCTCAACCCCCGCAAACAACTAGGTGAGTAAACTAGGTGAGTACACACACACACACACACACACACACACACACACACACACACACACACGCACACGCACACACGCACACGCACACACGCACACACGCACACGCACACGCACACGCACACACACACACACACACACACACACACACACACAATTGCTGGGACCAATCCTCTTTCTAATTTACGTAAATGATATGTTTACAGGAGTGGAATCATACATGTCAATGTTTGCGGATGACGCAAAATTAATGAGAAGAGTTGTGACAGACGAGGATTGTAGGATCCTCCAAGAGGACTTAAACAGGCTGCAGAGATGGTCAGGGAAATGGCTACTGGAGTTTAACACCAATAAATGTAAAGTTATGGAAATGGGATCAGGTGACAGGAGACCAAAGGGACAGTACACAATGAAGGGGAACAGCCTACCTGTAACGATTCGAGAAAGAGACCTGGGAGTGGATGTGACACCTAATCTAACTCCTGAGGCACATATAAATAGGGTAACGACAGCAGCGTACTCAACACTGGCGAAAATTAGAACTTCATTCAGAAACCTAAATGAGGAGGCTTTTAGGGCGCTTTACACTGCCTACGTGAGACCCGTCTTAGAGTATGCCGCGCCATCATGGAGCCCCCACCTGAAGAAACACATAAAGAAACTGGAGAAGGTTCAGAGGTTTGCGACGAGGCTTGTCCCAGAGTTACGAGGGATGGGATATGAAGAGCGGCTGAAGGAACTGAACCTTACGACACTAGAGAAAAGAAGGGAGAGAGGAGATATGATAGGGACATATAAAATACTCAGGGGAATTGACAAAGTGGAAATAGATGAAATGTTCACACGTAATAATAACAGAACGAGGGGACATGGGTGGAAACTGGAAACTCAGATGAGTCACAGAGATGTTAGGAAGTTTTCTTTTAGCGTGAGAGTAGTAGAAAAATGGAATGCACTTGGGGAACAGGTTGTGGAAGCAAATACTATTCATACTTTTAAAACTAGGTATGATAGGGAAATGGGACAGGAGTCATTGCTGTAAACAACCGATAGCTAGAAAGGCGGGATCCAAGAGTCAATGCTCGATCCTGCAAGCACAAATAGATGAGTACACACACACAGGGTGAGAAGGGTGGGCAGATTGCATATTTTTGGATTGTCAGAAAGCCTTTGATACAGTGCCACACAAGAGGCTAGTGAAAAAACTGGAGATGCAGGCTGGAGTGAAAGGGAAGGTACTCCGTTGGATACAGGAGTACCTAAGTAACAGGAGACAACGAGTCAGTGTGAGGGGTGAGGTCTCAGATTGGCGAGACATTACGAGTGGAGTACCGCAGGGGTCGGTCCTTGGACCTATACTGTTTCTGATATATGTAAATGATCTTCCAGAGGGTATAGAATCGTTTCTCTCAATGTTTGCCGATGATGCAAAAATTATGAGGAGGATTGAAACTGAGGACGATAGTAGGAGGCTACAAGATGACCTAGACAGACTGAGTGAATGGTCCAACAAATGGCTGTTGAAGTTCAACCCGAGTAAATGCAAAGTAATGAAACTAGGTGGTGGAAATAGGAGGCCAAACACAGGATACAGAATAGGAGATGAAGTACTTAATGAAACGAACAGAGAGAAAGATCTAGGAGTTGATATCACACCAAACCTGTCTCCTGAAGCCCACATAAAAAGAATAACGTCTGCGGCATATGCGAGGCTGGCTAACATCAGAACAGCGTTCAGGAACCTGCGTAAGGAATCATTCAGATTCTTGTACACCACATATGTAAGACCAATCCTGGAGTATGCGGCCCCAGCATGGAGCCCTTACCTTGTCAAGCACAAGACGAAGCTGGAAAAAGTCCAAAGGTATGCCACTAGACTAGTCCCAGAACTAAGAGGCATGAGTTACGAGGAAAGGCTGCGGGAAATGCACCTTACGACACTGGAAGACAGAAGAGTAAGGGGAGACATGATCACAACCTACAAAATCCTCAGAGGAATCGACCGGGTAAACAAGGATAAACTATTCAACACTGGTGGGACGCGAACAAGGGGACACAGGTGGAAACTGAGTACCCACATGAGCCACAGAGACGTTAGAAGGAACTTTTTCAGTGTCAGAGTAGTTAACGGATGGAATGCACTAGGCAGTAATGTGGTGGAGGCTGACTCCATTCACAGTTTTAAATGTAGACATGATAGAGCCCAGTAGGCTCAGGAATCTGTACACCAGTTGATTGACAGTTGAGAGGCGGGACTAAAGAGCCAAAGCTCAGCCCCCGCAAGCACAAATAGGTGAGTACACACACACACACACACACACTACAAACCACCAAACAAACACACACAAACTCACGTACCCACACTGCCTCAATTCCTGCCCCCCTTAAGTGGAACAGGGAGGGAGAATGACCCAGCGACCCACCTCACGCTGGGCCGAGGGAGAATAGAGGATACCTGTGGCTGGATAAACCAGCCACAGGTATCCTTTATTCCCCCTCGGGGGGAATTAGGGGAATTAAGCAATGAACTGAGGGAAATGCATGAAATAATGCAGTGCCTTCGGAGTGGGCTGAGGAAAAGCCAAGGCAGAGATAAGAAGACACAGGGAAAATCTAATTTAGAACCAATCCAAGGCAAGCAGCCTCCTGGAAACAGTGGATGAAGCTGATGGAGGGCTCCTTCCAGGAAGTCCCTCGTTTGCAGAAATGCTGGGAAAAAATCCAGGTGCCATTGGTGTTTTAGAGAAAGTAGCTATGGAGCAGCTACTTTACAGGAAGCTGCAAAGTGCACTATCCAAGTGATGGAAAGAAAATTATCTGTTATAGTTGTAGGAGTACAGGATCCATCTGGAAGGATCCAACCAGGCAGAATGGTAATGGAAGGACCGAGCAATGACAACAAATATATTGGAAGGTCTGGATATGATAGGGGCTAAGGTCAACATAAAAATGGTTTTCAGGGTGGGTGGCTACAAGAAGGCAAGGAAACGACTGATAAAGTTAGTGTTCATGAACTTGGTAACAAAAGAGGTACTCATATCCAGGAGGAGCAGACTTATGAGGTTAAGGGAATATTAGGAAGTTTTTTTTCCAAATGAACATGACAAGGGAAGAGATAAGGAAGGGTGCAGAATCAAAGAAAGGAATGGAGATGGAGTAGCCACAGAACTCGGCTCAGTATTTCCAGTAATCTCAGAGGGGTGGGGGAATCCGCCCCCCCCCAACCAGCAGGCCAGTATCCCAAGGGGGGGGAATGTAACAGTAGCCTCCCACCATCTCACCCCACGACCATTCCCCCTCCTCCCCAATCACCTGCACCTTCCAAACCAGTAGAGACCCTCTCCATGGCATACCATGGAGAGGGTCTCCATAGTATGACAGCCCCCCCCCATGCCCTTCCCCATCCCATGCCCTAATTGACCCCTAACCCCAGATCCTCTCAGCTTCATCACGCTATAGAACCTCCAGGCCTCCCCATACCAAATCCTCCGAGCCCCCCTCACACCCTAGATTCCTCAGGTCTTCCTTCCTAAGCCTTCCCACCCCAGATACCCCAGGTCCTCCTTCCTAGGTCCCCCACCCCAGACACCCCTTGTCCCTCTTCTCCAGTGGAATCAACAGAAACTGAGGATGGAAAGAAGAGAGTCAGTTTCAAGGTAATGTACTCGAACATAGATGGGATTACAAGAAAGGCAAGTGAACTTAGGGAAAGAGCACAAGAAGTGAACCTGGATGTTATTAGACTCTCAGGAATCATAACGAATGCAATGTTCCCCAGGACTACACTGTGATATGGAACGACAGGGAAGGAAGGGGAGGAGTGGCCATACTAATGAGAAAGGAATGAGTTTTGAGAAGATGGTTATCCCAGGCTGCGAGGGATTTAGAGACTACATAACAGCCACCATGACGATGGGAGAACCAAGAGTAGTAGTAGCAGTGATATATAACCCTCTACCAAATGACAGAAGACCCAGGCAAGACATGGCAGTTAACAATATAATTGAGAGAGCAGCCACTGATGCCTGTAGAAATTGATCACATCTGCTAATCATGGGGGTTATCTTGAGGTTATCTTGAGATGGTTTCGGGGGTTAACATCCCCACGGCCCGGTCCTTGACCAGACCTCTTTTTTGTTACACACCCCACAGGAAGCAGCCCGTAGCAGCTGTCTAACTCCAGGGTACCTATTTACTACTAGTAACAGGGGCATCAGGGTGAAAGAAACCTTTTGCTCATTTGTCTCCGCCTCCACCGGGGATCAAACCCGGAACCTCAGGACTATGAATCCGAAGCGCTGTCCACCCAGCTGTCAGGTGCCTGGGGGACTTCAATCACGGAAGGATAGACTGGGAAAACAAGGAACCACAAGGAGGTGAAGAAATACGGAGAGCGAAACTGTTGGAAGTGGCGACAAAGAACTTTTTAAGTCAGCATGTCAGGGGACCCACAAGAATGAAAGGCAACGATGAACCAGCGAACCTCAACATAGTTTTCACTATGTTTTCATAGTTTTCACATCGACATAACGGAAATCGGTTTCGAAGCCTCAATGGAAATGAGTGATCACAGTGTACTGATGTTTGAGTATCTGGTCGAAGTAGGGTCAATGTACTCAAGGAAGGGCCCAGAAAACAAAAGGATGGCATTCCAAAAGGGAAACTATGAGGAAATAAGAAAATTCCTAACAGTTATAACCTGGGAAACAGAACTCAGAGGAGAAACGGCTCAAAGCATGATGGACAACATCACACAGTTGTGTACGGAGACAGCAGACAAGTTCGACACAGTCCATAAGGAAAAAAATAAATGCAGACACCAAACCCATGGTTGTATCAGAGATGTAAGAGTGCACAGCAACTACACAGGAGCAGTGTGAGAACACATGAGCAACACCTACACATGAGCAGTGTGAGAACACGAGAGCAACACCTACACAGGAGCAGTGTGAGAACACAAGAGCAACACCTACACAGGAGCAGTGTGAGAACACGAGAGTAACACCTACACATGAGCAGTGTGAGAACACGAGAGCAACACCTACACAGGAGCAGTGTGAGAACACAAGAGCAACACCTACACATGAGCAGTGTGAGAACACGAGAGTAACACCTACACAGGAGCAGTGTGAGAACACATGAGCAACACCTACACAGGAGCAGTGTGAGAACACAAGAGAGGAGGAGGATGTTGTGTTTACCACTCACTAACACGTGTTTAACACACACACAACATCACGGTAATTGTGCTACTACAACTTCCTGCTGGAGGAGTGGAAGGTCTCAAGACAGCGGTGTTACCACAAGTAATAGACCGTAACGAGGAGTGATTAGCGGAGCGGCGAGCGCTAACAATCACCGCTAACAAGGAGCACCTTGTTAGCGGTGATTGGCGCCGCCTTAACAAGCTCCTTACTCTCAGGTGCAGCTTGTTAGCGGTGATTGGCGCTGCCTTAACAAGCTCCTTACTCTCAGGTGCTGCATGTTAGCGGTGATTGGCGCTGCCTTAACAAGCTCCTTACTCTCAGGTGCTGCTTGTTAGCGGTGATTGGCGCCGCCTTAACAAGCTCCTTACTCTCAGGTGCTGCTTGTTAGCGGTGATTGGCGCTGCCTTAACAAGCTCCTTACTCTCAGTCTTGGTCCGCTCAGCACTCTCTTGTTGATGTTAATGTGTTGTGAGGTGTGGTGGTTAATGTTAATGTATAGTGAGGTGTGCTGGTTAATGTTAATGTATAGTGAGGTGTGCTGGTTAATGTTAATGTATAGTGAGGTGTGCTGGTTAATGTTAATGTATAGTGAGGTGTGCTGGTTAATGTTAATGTATAGTGAGGTGTGCTGGTTAATGTTAATGTATAGTGAGGTGTGCTGGTTAATGTTAATGTATAGTGAGGTGTGCTGGTTAATGTTAATGTATAGTGAGGTGTGCTGGTTAATGTTAATGTATAGTGAGGTGTGCTGGTTAATGTTAATGTATAGTGAGGTGTGCTGGTTAATGTTAATGTATAGTGAGGTGTGCTGGTTAATGTTAATGTATAGTGAGGTGTGCTGGTTAATGTTAATGTATAGTGAGGTGTGCTGGTTAATGTTAATGTATAGTGAGGTGTGCTGGTTAATGTTAATGTATAGTGAGGAGTGCTGGTTAATGTTAATGTATAGTGAGGAGTGCTGGTTAATGTTAATGTATAGTGAGGTGTGCTGGTTAATGTTAATGTATAGTGAGGTGTGCTGGTTAATGTTAATGTATAGTGAGGTGTGCTGGTTAATGTTAATGTATAGTGAGGTGTGCTGGTTAATGTTAATGTATAGTGAGGTGTGCTGGTTAATGTTAATGTATAGTGAGGTGTGCTGGTTAATGTTAATGTATAGTGAGGTGTGCTGGGGTAATTGATGAAGTACTCATACACAGTTTGGTTCATGAGGTAGTCACTTATAATGGGGTTTATGTAATCACTAACCTTGGGATTTATGTTGTCATAAGCCTTGGGATTAAGGTAATCATTAACTTTGGGATTTATGTAGTCATGACCCCTGGGATTTATGCAATCACTAACCTTGGGATTACCTTGCTGAAGAATACTTCCTTTTAGAGTGCAAAGCTCACTCCTGAGAGCTCCATTGTCCTCCTTCAATTTAAGCACTTTTTCTTCATACTTCTTTCGCATATCCTCAATTATCTCTAACCTGGCAAGAACACCTCCTGTCCTTATATCTTGTGGTGAGAATCCTTTGAACCAATCATCTCTTGGTGTGTTTACATTCCCCGTGGTGGCGGCGGCGGCCATATTTCTTATTAACAATACTTTGTTCTAGAAAACAAACTTTTCCAACTCAGCTATTTTCACTCTCTTTTTCTTGATTATTGTATTTTATTTGTTTTTAAACTTCCCTGAACCTTTATGTAACCTGCGACACCACTGTAGCCCTTAACTTGTTCCCAATACTTAGGTATTTCGATATTGTAGAAGCTTGCTGCAGTGTGACTCCTGCCTAGTCCTGCGTGTGTGTGTACTCACCTAATTGTACTCACCTAATTGTGCTTGCGGGGGTTGAGCTTTGGCTCTTTGGTCCTGCCTCTCAACTGTCAATCAACTGGTGTACAGATTCCTGAGCCTACTGGGCTCTATCATATCTACATTTGAAACTGTGTATGGAGTCAGCCTCCACCACATCACTTCCTAGTGCATTCCATTTATTAACTACTCTGACACTGAAAAAATTCTTTCTAACGTCTCTGTGGCTCATCTGGGTACTAAGTTTCCACCTGTGTCCCCTTGTTCGTGTCCCACCCGTGCTGAAGAGTTTGTCTTTGTCCACCCTGTCAATTCCCCTGAGAATTTTGTAGGTGGTTATCATGTCTCCCCTTACTCTTCTGTTTTCCAGGAATGTGAGGTTCAGCTCCTTTAGCCTTTCCTCGTAGCTCAATCCTCTCAGTTCCGGGACGAGCCTGGTGGCATACCGCTGAATCTTCTCTAACTTTGTCTTGTGTTTAACTAGGTATGGACTCCAGGCTGGAGCTGCATACTCCAGGATTGGTCTTACATAAGTGGTATACAGGGTTCTGAAGGATTTCTTACACAAGTTTGTGTGTGTGTGTGTGTGTGTGTGTGTGTGTGTGTGTGTGTGTGTGTGTGTGTGTGTGTGTGTTATTACCTAAGTGTAATTATCTAAGTGTAGTTACAAGATTAGAGCTACGCTCGTGGTGTCCCGTCTTTCCAGCACTCTCTGTCAAATAACGCTTTGAAACTACTGACGGTCTTGGCCTCCACCACCTTCTCACCGTGTGTGTGTGTGGGGGGGCGGGGGTTGAGCTTGGGTCTTTGGTCCCGCCTACTGGGATCCTGAGCCTACTTGGCTTTATCATATCTACATTTGAAACTGTGTATGGAGTCTGCCTCCACCACATCACTTTCTAATGGATTCCATTTCTCAGCTACTCTGATACAAAAAAAAGTTCTTTCCAGTATCTCTGTGGCTGATATGGGCACTCATTTTTCACCTGTGTCCCTTTCTTCCCGAGGTGTGTGTGCGTCTTCAGGTGTGTCTTAAGGCAGGTGTGTGGGGGAGATGCGGGACTCACCTGGCGTGACAGGCCGGTGGGAGGCAGTGATGACGGAGGCCAGTGTGGCCACGACGGTACTAGCCAGCGCGAGCGTCAACATCCTGGTGTTGGCACCTGGACAATACTGAAGCTCTGGCCGTCAGTGGTGGCTCTTATATACCTCCAGGCCCCCCCCCCCCCCCCCCCCCCCCGCCTCCTTCATCAGCTGACGGGGTAAACACACAAGAAAGCATCAGTTGTACCGAGAACTGGGAAGTTCTCCACCCTCTTCAGTGTCGGCTGAACATTGTTAGCATAACATGGATCACCACTCACCATGAACTATGTAAATACGCCAAAAGCCCACAAAGTTAACTATTGTCTATATCTTTAGAGATAGATTGTCTGTTTCAGTGTTTTTGTCTTTAATTGTCCAAGGCTGTATAGCCGCGACGCTCTGGGTTAGCCTCACACAATTTTGCAGCAGGAATCTTCTGGGGTATGGGATGGACATAGGCTGGTCGGCGCCTGCCTAACTTTAATACTATAAGAAATGTTAGCATTTGATGACCACCCCCTCCACACCTCCAGGTGGTTTCCACCGGGGTAAGAGTGAAATATTTAGTGTTTACACCTTAGAGTTTTTAGTCTTTCGTAATAGTGTATTCTCTAAGAGACTCGTAGAGTTGTTTCAGAGCTTCTTAATATCCAAATTTCTGTGCAAAGTGGTGCAGGGGAGATGAAGTGGTGGGGGGGGGGGGAGTGGGGAAGATGGAGTGGGGGAAAGAGGTTGTGAGGGATGGAGTAGGGAAGAGGTGGGGAAAGATGGAGTGGGGGAGGAGGTTGGGGAAGCTGGAGGGCAGGTAAAAAACTCATGCTAAATTGACGGACGAAGGACGGACCAAGGAGAGAGGTACGAGGGCGGGGAGGAAAAGATGGGGGGAAGGGAGGAAACTGGGAAGGAAGAGACCCGGGTGCAGCCGGGTACCCATTCAACATGTATATATATATATATATATATATATATATATATATATATATATATATATATATATATATATATATATATATATATATATATATATGTCGTACCTAGTAGCCAGAACGCACTTCTCAGCCTACTATGCAAGGCCCGATTTGAATAATAAGCCAAGTTTTCATGAATTAATGGTTTTTAGACTACCTAACCTACCTAACCTAACCTAACCTAACTTTTTCGGTTACCTAACCTAACCTAACCTATAAAAATAAGTTAGGTTAGGTTAGGTAGGGTTGGTTAGGTTCAGTCATATATCTACGTTAATTTTAACTCCAATAAAAAAAAATTGACCTCATACGTTATGAAAAGGGTAGATTTATCATTTCATAAGAAAAAAAATTGAGAAAATATATTAATTCATGAAAACTTGGCTTATTAGGCAAATCGGGCCTTGCATAGTAGGCTGAGAAGTGCGTTCTGGCTACTAGGTACGACATATATATATATATATATATATATATATATATATATATATATATATATATATATATATATATATATATATATATATATATATATATATATATATATGTCGTACCTAGTAGCCAGAACTCACTTCTCAGCCTACTATTCAAGGCCCGATTTGCCTAATAAGCCAAGTTTTCCTGAATTAATATATTTACTATAATTTTTTTCTTATGAAATGATAAAGCAACCCTTTTCTCTATGTATGAGGTCAATTTTTTTTTATTGGAGTTAAAATTAACGTAGATATATGACCGAACCTAACCAACCCTACCTAACCTAACCTAACCTATATTTATAGGTAAGGTTAGGTTAGGTAACCAAAAAAAGCTAGGTTAGGTTAGGTTAGGTAGGTTAGGTAGACGAAAAAACATTAATTCATGAAAACTTGGCTTATTAGGCAAATCGGGCCTTGAATAGTAGGCTGAGAAGTGCGTTCTGGCTATTAGGTACGACATATATATATATATATATATATATATATATATATATATATATATATATATATATATATATATATATATATATATATATATATATATATATATATATATATATATATATATATATATATATGTCGTACCTAAAAGCCAGAACGCACTTCTCAGCCTACTATGCAAGGCCCGATTTGCCTAATAAGCAAAGTTTTCATGAATCAATTGTTTTTCGACTACCTAACCTACCTAACCTAACCTAACCTAACCTAACTTTTTCGGCTACCTAACCTAACCTAACCTTTAAAAATAGGTTAGGTTAGGTAGGGTTGGTTAGGTTTGGTCGTATATCTACGTTAATTTTAACTCCAATAAAAAAAAAATTACCTCATACATAATGAAATGGGTAGCTTTATCATTTCATAAGAAAAAATTTAGAGAAAATATATTAATTTAGGAAAACTTGGCTTATTAGGCAAATCGGGCCTTGCCCGATTTGCCTAATAAGAATCGGAGTGGGAGGATGGGGAGAGGTGGAGGATGGGGAGAGGTGGAGGATGGGAAGAGGTGGAGGATGGGGAGAGGGGGAGGATGGGGAGAGGTGGAGGATGGGGAGAGGTGGAGGATGGGGAGAGGTGGAGGATGGGGAGAGGGGGATGATGGGGAGAGGTGGAGGATGGGGAGAGGTGGGGGATGGGTAGATGGGGAGGATGAGGAGAGGGGGAGGATGGGGAGAGGGGAGGATGGGGAGAGAGAGAGGATGGGGAGAGGGGGAGGATGGGGAGAGGTGGAGGATGGGGAGAGGTGGAGGATGGGGAGAGGGAGAGGTGGAGGATGGGGAGAGGTGAGGGATGGGGAGAGGTGGAGGATGGGGAGAGGGGGAGGTTGGGGAGAGGGGAGGATGGGGAGAGGGAGAGGAGGGGGGAGGAAGGCTTGGGGCGAAGGGGGAGAAAGGAGGGCTTTTGGGGGCAGGATTTCTGCCTATCAATTTCTCTGAAAATCTTGTATATGGTGATCATGTCCTCCTCTAACTCTTCTGTCTCCCAGTGACGTGAGGTTTAATTCCCGTAGTCTCTCCTCGTAGCTCATACCCCTCACTGCGGGTACTAGTCTGGTGGCAAACCTTTGAACCTTTTCCTGTTTAGTCTCATGCTTGGCTAGATATGGACTCCATGCTGGTGCCACATACTCCAGGATTGGTCTGACATATGTGGTATACAAAGTTCTGAAGGATTCCTTACACAAGTTTCTAAAGGCCGTTCTTATGTTAGCCAAACTGGCATATGCCGCTGATGTTATTCTCTTGATATGAGTTTCAAGGGAAAGGTCTGGCGTGATATCAACCCCCAGGTCTTTCTCTCTCTCTGACTCCTGAAGTATTTCATCTCCCAAATGATACTTTGTATCTGGTCTCCTGTGCCCTACACCTATCTTCATTACAGTGCATTTGTTTGGGTTAAACTCTAACAACCATTTGTTCGACCATTCCTGCAGCTTGTCCAGGTCTTCTTGAAGCCTCATCCTTTCCTCCTCAGCCTTAATCCTTCTCATGAGAGGAATGAATCAATACCCTCTGGGAAATCATTTACCTATATCAGAAACAGGATAGGTCCGAATACAGAGCCCTGTGGGACTCCACTGGTGAATTCACGCCAATCTGATGTCTCACCCCCTCACTGTAACTCTCTGCTTCCTATTGCTTAGATACTCCCTTATCCACTAGAACGCCCTACCAGTTACTCCTGCCTGTTTCTCCAGTTTGTGCATCAGCCTTTTATGGGGTACTGTGTCAAAGACTTACCGACAATCCCAAAAAAATGCAGTCCGCCCATCCTTCTCTTTCTTGCTTAATCTTTGTCACCTGATTGTAAAGTTCTATTAAGCCTGTAAGGCAAGATTTACCCTCCCTGACCCCATGTTGATGGGTTGTCACGAAGTCCCAGATGTGTTACCAGTTTTTTTCTCACAATCTTCTCCATCACCTTGCATGGTATACAAATTAAGAACACTGGCCTGTATTGTCTGTCACCCTTTTTGTTTATTAGAACGACATAAGCCGTCTTCCATATTTCTGGTAGGTCTCTCGCTTCCAGTGACTTACTATACACTATGGAGAGTGGCAAGCAAAGTGCTCCTGCACAGAGTTTCAATACCCATGGTGGGATTCTGTCCGGGCCAACAGCCTTTCTCACTTCCAGATCCAACAGGTGCCTCTTGACCTCATCACTTGTAATTTCGAACCCTTCCAAGGCCGCCTGGTTTACTACCACCTCTCCTAGCGTAGTGATCTCTCCTTGTTCTACTGTGAAGACCTCCTGGAACCTCTTGTTGAGCTCCTCACACACCTCTTTGTCATTTTCTGTATATCTGTCCTCACCCGTTCTAAGTTTCATCACTGTTGTTTTCCTCCTGGTGTGACTGTGTGGTTGCTTTGGTTCGGTCTTGGCTTTATTAGCTGTATAATTTTCATACCTTTTCTCAGCATCTCTTCTCACACTAACATACTCGTTCTTTGTTCTCTGGTATCTCTCTCTACTGTCTGGTGATCTGTTATTTCGGAAGTTCCTCCACACCCTTTGTTCAGTTCCTTTACTTTCATAAATGCCCTATTAAACCACGGTTTCTTCTTTTGCTTCTCGGTTTTTTCCTGTCGGGCCGGGATAAACCTGTTTACTGCCTCCTGACACTTTTGGGTGACAAGTCCATCATCTCTTGAACGGACTTATTTGTGAATTCTGTGTCCCATGGTATATCCCCTAAGACTTTTCTCATCTCATAATTTCAATTTCGGTCCGTCAGCCCTTTGTTTCCCAGTTCTTTTTTGGGGAGATAATGCCTAGCTGTACCAGGTACTCAATGATCAATACACTGTGATTACTCATTCCCAAGGTTGCTTCCCTCTTAACTTCCCTTACTTCACTCATTACCTCCAGGTTAACACTGCTTGCAGATCACTGTGACCCTCAGTGAACAACCAGTTAATGTTGACCCTGAAATATTAAGTGTGGAGGAAGCTACAAGAATGAAGGGTTTATTAATTTTAAAGTAATGAATAAAGACTTACTGAAACACTGCCACCGCCTTCCCGCTAACATACCTGAATGAGTCTATCACTGATCCCCCAGGAAGGAAAGGGATCAATAATCATGAACTCAAGGGCGTTAAGAATCTTGGTAAATATAACTGCTTGGGGGAGTAATTATATAATTTTACTTGACTAATTTAGATTCACGGGCAACTTTAATATCCATTAACTGGAGGAGAACACAGGGGGATTTCCAAATACCACACAAAGATATGAATGACTCGACATTAATCAAAGGGGAACAGATTAACTAAACACAAATAAATTTAATACTTTATTATTTAAGTCACAAAATAATTATAAGAAATGTAAATATATCTTACTTTAATTAATATTATCACTAAGAGGCAAAATAAACGGAGTGTGCAATTTCTTTTGATGTACCAAACCTCAGGCAAACATTACCTTAATACTGCAATTCGCCTCCAGATGTTGACTGGCTCTCTCCCTCAGCCCCTTGATGCTGGACCGAGTTCCCACCCCAAAGTACTCCCAGAACACACTAATGAAATTTGTTTCACCCACTTACCAGTGGAAGGATAGCTCCTCCCACAACTAATACATCACCGGGGCTCCACCCATTATTTTTGGCTACAGCCAACCATTTAAAACTAGGCCTGAGGCCTGGCCCTGCAGGGCCAATAAGGACTTGGCACTTATCTACTGCCAATTACCTTCCAGAACTGCCTGAAAGGTACATGAAATTCTCGAAGGTTCGAGTCAGCTCTACCCAACTATCCAGAGTGACAAGGCTTCCTTGTAATTGGACCACCGCAGACCTGGGGCACAGGGAGCAATGTTTACAGAAACTGATAAATTATGTTCAAGCCTGTCTCCTCTAAGATACAAGGAGGGACATTTACTCACCTGGTATGGGGAGGAACCGGTGAGAGGGGGGAAGAGAGGGAATTGAGTGGGGGGAATGGAGAGGGAATTGAGTGAGGGATGTAGGCACAGAGAAGGCCACACCAGCCAGGTTTACCCATGTGTCAAACTTGTTGCTCTTGACTTTAGACAAATGGCGAAGAAGGGGGGGGGGTGGGAGGGAAGGAGGGAATCAGCCGTTACAACTCCCCTCTCTCCGGAATTAAGAAATTCGTGTGTAAAGTGCTTTAAAGCACAAGTTTCTTATTCTGCCCTACCATAACCATTAACTCCCCAAAAAAGAAATTAACCCAACAATATATTAACCCAATGCCTCAAAAACAAAATAAATTATCTAATCCTAACTAATTCCATACAATCCTTTAAAACAATATTGGCACCCCCAAAAGCTGTGCCCCAACATTTAAGAATATATAAAAACATGAAAACAACAATAATACACCAAAATTAAATAAGGACAGAAGACTGTCCCTATACTCTGGCTGTCCAACCTAGATGCAGCCCCATATCCCTTCCAACCACCTGTAAGACATCCTAAACCTGTCCTGATATAGCAACAATAAATTGTAAGAAAATCCATACCTATCAACTTCCTCCTGGAGTCAAAATCAAGCACATCACATCACATAAAATAGAAACATTAAAAATAAAACAACGTCATTAAAAAATTCAAAGGAAAAACATTATTCAAATAGAGGTACACAACCTCTCAGGGACCTGGTGTTCCACTCCACACCTGTGGCAATTGCCCGCCACAGCGTATCTGGATCCTTAAAATCTAAAGAAAATACACCAAAAAAAAATTATTAAAAAAAATCAATGCCCACAAACATGTCTCTTAACCAACAAAAATACACTAGGTATGAGTTTCTAAAACTCCTAATATCCCAGAGTTCATACTCAAGTCCACTGCAACAGCTGGTGAACACATTTTTCAAATTGTGTACAGTACCCTGTTATTCCAAGTAATCCACACAAAAATAAATATATATATATATATATATATATATATATATATTGTGACAATAATCTCCTTCAAGAGATTGAGCCTGCTCTTCCCTCCACAAACCGTCGTTGAAATTATATAAAAAGACTATGGAAGAAATGTCCAACAACGACAACAACACCAGCAAGGCTTGCCAGGGTGAGCAAAACGTATGCAGCCAGACACCTGTTCGAACTCCAACCACCAAACTACCCGTTGATCGCTACGGCTCCGCTGATTGGTCGCCGGTCTGGCTGCACCTGCACTCGCCCCCCCATCCTACCTGATGTCTGGGGTCGCCCCAACATCAGTCCTCAGAATGTTCAGTGCTTTCGTGGCCAGCACTCCTCCCAGCTAGACGTTAGCGTGTACTGAGAGAGGTGGTGGCTTTAAGCCAATATTCCAGCACCTCCCATTTTACTTTGTGTTGCACTTCTTGTTATTTTGCCTTAACGTAACTTTTCATTGTGTCATTTAAGTATTCTTATTATTTTGATTCATTGATTTTATTATAAGAATTTGTTTGTGCATTTTATTCATGTTTTGATTTATTTAACGTAATTAAAATTTCATTGTTAAAGTTTACTTGTGTTTTGTGTGTCTTCTCCTTACCTTACCACAGACGAAGTTCCAGTTTTACTATTTTTTTTATATAACTATGTGACGAGGCCATACCCCTAGCCTTAAACAGCCGAACACCAACGCGTTACCGTCACAAGTTATATGGGGGCCTGTCCTAGGAGCTTCACTCAGGTACTGGTGCCAAGTGGTAATTGATGGTAAGCGTATTTAACTTTGTTAACGTAGCTTTACTATTTTTCATTCAATTTCATTTTTTATAAGGTGCGGTGTATTGTGCATTACGAGAGTAACATATAGTGAAGGTGAGACAACTTTGGATTACGTGGTGACTGTAGGCCGCAGTCATACTCTTAATTGGTCATCTCTCCCTCCTTGTTATTACTCGTATTTACCATCTATGTCCCTTGAATATTTCTCATTCTGACAGATCATCATATTGGTACCCTGGTACTGTGGTCTGCCCCGGGTCAAGAGTACCCAATCTTCTGCAATCTGACTGTAGGAGGATAAAGAGGGCCATAGTTCCTCTAGCTCGAACTTTAGTTGCTGAATTGGGACCTCAGCAGCAGTTCTCGTCACCAGTTGACACCTCGCACCCCTACACGTCAGTCAGAGATGATGATACATACAACGGTAGGGAATTAGCTTATTTTTTCAGAGCACAAAAGTTCGCTAATTCTGTAAGTATCATATTAAATTCAGTAGGAAAAACTTGCTTTATGTCCTATAGAGACTTGGCAAGGTATGCCTACATCCTTGGACTACCAATTTTACTTTTGAAGCATTTGACTGTTTCATTTGTTTTCGAAACTTTGTTTCATTTGTTAGTAGGATTTTCTTGCCCTTATTCTCTTACATGAGTACCGGGTACAAGATTTCCTGCGCCCTTGATTTAATTTAATCATTTAATATCTTTCACTTAACGTTAATTGTTAAAGATCACACAGGATAGGTACCAGTTGCCACGTTGTCCTGTTTCTGACATTTCATTATTGAATATTCGTGTACCTTTATTTGCTAATTTCACCATGTTTCGTCTCCAAACTTTCCGTGCAAATCCAGCAGGTGAAATAGGGACTTTAAGTCGTGCCAAGAGGACTGAACTACAAACTCTTGCACATGAGTATCAACTAGAAGTTCCCTATCAAGCCAACAAAAATGACCTACACAACCTGTTGCTGGATTACTATTTAGAGCAAGGTAAGATAGACTCTGAAACTCATGAAACTTACTATATTGCAGATAAAACTGACTTGGCAACGATGAAACTTAAACTAGAGCTGGCTAAGATTGAACGTGAGCAGCAAAAGGAAGCCCGCGAGCAGCAAAGGGAAACCCTCGAACAACAAGAACGAGCAGCTGCCATACGGAGAGAAGAACAAGAACGTGAGATTGCCTTACTCCAGGAGCGGGAACGCGTACGGCTTGAAACCAAACAACGCGAGTTGGAGATGCAACGCGAACATGACAAGCAACAAGCGACTCTGGCTCTTGAGTGTCGTCAACGGGAATACACGTTGGAAACTTCACACCTCGCTCAACGCCAGCAAGCTACTGCCAATCTTCCCGTCAGTTTTAATATATCACATGCAAGTAAGTTAATGCCATCCTTTGTAGAAGCAGAAGTTGATGTGTTTTTCACCACCTTTGAAACCCTTGCTAATCAACTCAGTTGGCCTGTCGACCAATGGGCCACACTTCTCAGAGTCCATCTTACAGGTAGAGCTGCAGTCACACTCAGTACTTTGGCGTCTGAGAATGACTACTACACTCTGAAACAAGCAGTGTTGGACGCCTACCTCCTCTCTACTGAAAGTTATAGAAGGAAATTCCGTGACCACCTGAAGGCAAGTACCACTACCTTCCTCGAGTTTGCTAACACGAAACGGAGGTATTTCATGAAATGGCTGGAAGCAGCACATGTCTCTACTTTTACAGAACTCGTCAACCTGATGCTTGTTGAAGAATTCTTGAGACGTGTGCCGCCTCCTGTCCGCCTCTACTTAGCAGATAAAGAAGAAACCGACTACCTGAAGTGTGCTAAGTCGGCTGACACTTACAGCCTCATCCACCGGCTGACACCTGAGCCATCCTCCAGTAAGAAGTCGTGGTACAGTTACGAGAAGGTGAGCCCCGATCAAGCTGGTTCACAACTGTACTGCAAGTATTGTAGACTCTATGGACATACCATAGACAAGTGTGGTAAGTCTCAATACAAGGGAACCACTGACCAACAACGACCCAAACCAACTCCTCCTAAGTCCGGTAAGCCTGTGATGAATGTTGGTGTTGATGTTAATGATCTTTCTCTTTTCAGTAACCACCTGTATACTGGAACTGTCTCTGCCAACGGTTCAAATCCGGAGGGACGTTTCAAATTGAAGATCTTGAGGGACACAGCGGCTCTACAATCGATCATCTTGAAGTCGGCTGTGCCCAACATAGTCTACACCGGGGAAACAGTCTTCATCACTGACCTCACTGCTACCACTCCATACCCTCTCGCCAGAGTCCACCTGGATTGTCCCTACGTGAACGGGGAAGTCCAAGTCGCCGTCAGGGAAAAGCCTTTTCCCATGCCTGGAGTGCAACTTCTCCTAGGCAACGACTTGGCAGAAGACCTGCAACCGACCAACCTGATCGTCATGGACAAACCCCAGGTGTGTAACTCTGTGCCAATAAATCCTATTCTCGAGTATGTTCCAGCAGAGGTTCAAGAGAGTGATGAAGTTTCTCCTCCGGTTCTCGTGACCACCCGTGCACAAGCCGCACGTCCACAGCCAGCTGACTCTACTGCTACCGCTGTCCCTCAAGACCCTCAGAAACTACCCCCGCATCTGACCAAGTTGGAGTTCCGTAAGTTGCAGAGGGAAGATCTTACTTTAACACCATTGTTTTTCCAGGCTGAGACTCAACCCGACAGTATTCCTGGGTTCTTCCTAGAGAACGACTTGCTCTACCGCAGATATAGACCCAGTAAACTGAAGGAGGAGGACGATTGGGCCAACATCGAACAACTTGTGATTCCCACCAGCCTGCGGCCCACTATTCTACACCTGGCCCACGGAGCATTCTCCCACTACGGCTTCAACAAGACTTACCATGGGATTCGTCAAGACTACTACTGGCCAGGTATGGTAAACAACGTCAAACAGTACGTAAAACAGTGTCATACATGTCAGATGGCAGGCAAACCGAACGTCTCCATTCCCAGAGCACCACTGATTCCCATACAGGTGCCTGCGGAACCTTTCCACAGACTCATAATAGACTGTGTTGGTCCTTTACCTCGGACCAGTTCAGGTAACGCCTACATCCTAACCATCCTGTGTCCTACCACCAGATTTCCCATAGCAGTTCCAGTGAAGAACATCACGGCTGCTACGGTTATCAAACATCTATTGAAGATCTTCACTCAATACGGATTTCCCAGGGAGATTCAAAGTGACTGTGGCACCAACTTCACCAGTGATCTCTTCAAAAGGACACTGGAGGAGTTCAACATCAAACAGGTATTGTCCAGCCCCTATCATCCTGCTTCACAGGGTTCTCTTGAACGTAGTCATCAGACCATCAAAGCACTCTTGAAAAAGTTTTGTAGTGAAACCTCGAAGGATTGGGATAAGCAGATTGACCTAATAATGTGTATTTTCAGAAGTCTCCCCAATGAGTCCCTAGGAGTATCTCCTTATGAGATGCTCTACGGCCGTAAGTGCCGTACTCCCCTTAAGGCTTTCAAAGACTCTCTCAGAGATGCCACCTTCAGTGAGCATCAGAATGTGCCCCAGTTTCTTCAAAACCTTCAACACATTCTAGAGAGAGTCCACCGCTTTGCCCATGATAATCTATTGAAAGCCCAGGTGAGAATGAAGACTCATTACGACCAGACCAGCAAAGTAAGAAAATTCAAGCCGGGAGACTTCGTCCTTGCCTATTTTCCTATCCCAGGTTCACCTTTACAAAACAAATTTTCAGGACCCTACTGCGTCAAAGAGTGCAGAAACAACAACACATACGTCATAGAGACTCCAGATAGGCGGCGGAAGACCCAGCTGTGCCACGTCAACCTCCTGAAGCAATATAATGGTACTCCTCCCACTGTCTTGACTAACTATTCCACATTCACAGAACCCTACATCCACAGTGAGACCTTCCCAGCTTCTCCTCCCGAAAGCACTGACAAGGAGTCAGCGCTTTCTAATTCCGAAATCCTTAATGATCTTCCCAAATACTTTCAGGATAATCATAGTGCACCTCTCGTCAAGATCTTCAGAGAACATCAAGAGTTGTTCAGAGATGATCCCCAAGAGTGTAATGTTACCCAGCACGACATCCAACTGCTCCCCGACACCCGGCCGATTCGTCAACCCTTCTACCGAATCAGCCCGAGCAAGAAGGAAGTCATGCGTGCTGAGGTACAGTACCTCTTGGACCATGGACTGGCTACACCTTGTGAGTCCCCCTGGGCCTCACCTTGTATCTTGGTGCCCAAACCCCAAGGTAAGGTGCGGTTGTGCACTGACTATCGTAAACTGAACTCTGTCACTGTCAAGGATGCTTACCCCTTGCCAAGGATAGATGACATCCTTGATGCCATTGGTAGTGCCCAGTACTTGTCCCAAGTGGACTTGCTTAAGGGGTACTATCAAGTGTGTCTAACGGAGCGCGCTAAAGAGATATCTGCCTTCATCACTCCTTTTGGACTTTTCAGATATGAACGCCTTCCTTTCGGACTATGTAATGCCCCGGCCACCTTTCAAAGAGCTGTCAACCGTGTCATCCAGGGCTTGGATAACACATACGCCTACCTGGACGATATCGTCGTAGCCTCCAACTCCTGGAGTGAACATCTGCTCCAGCTGCGACGTCTGTTCTCCAAGCTCCTGACAGCCGGCCTCACCATCAACCTGGGCAAGTCCACTTTCGCGAAAGGTAAAGTGCGTTATCTGGGTCATGTTATTGGGAGTGGCAGCATAGCTCCGTTAGACTCACACACTCAAGCCATCCTACAGTATCCACAGCCTACCACCAGGAAGCAGCTCCTGCGCTTCCTTGGTCTTGCCTCTTACTACCGTAGGTTTGTGAGGAATTTCAGTACAGTCGCCACACCTCTAATTCTATTAACCAGTCCCAAGCAACGGTATAATTGGACCATGCAGCAAACCGTTGCTTTCGAACAACTCAAATTTCTCCTCTGTTCTAACCCCATTCTCGCCTCTCCAGATATCACCAAGCCTTTCGTCCTTCATGTCGACGCCAGTGGTACCGGCGTTGGTGGTGTCCTGATGCAACAACGAGGCGAGGAGGTTCTACCTGTCAGCTACTACAGCTACAAACTGAAACCACACCAGAGGAACTACAGCACTATTGAAAAGGAGCTACTATCCATCGTCCTGAACCTCCAACACTTCGCTCCGTACCTACAAGGCGCCAGGTCTACCACCATCTTCTCAGACCACAACCCTCTCCGCTTCCTACATCAAGCCCAATTCACCAACCAACGTCTTCTACGATGGGCTCTGTATTTACAAGACTTCAACCTGGAGATCCGCTATATCAAGGGTTCTGACAACACCATAGCCGATGCCCTCTCCAGAGTTTATGAAGTAGAAGCGACTCCATCCATTACTCCACCACATAACGACGTACTTCTTCCAGAACCGCAGGCTTCGGGGGAGAGTTGTGACAATAATCTCCTTCAAGAGATTGAGCCTGCTCTTCCCTCCACAAACCGTCGTTGAAATTATATAAAAAGACTATGGCAGAAATGTCCAACAACGACAACAACACCAGCAAGGCTTGCCAGGGTGAGCAAAACGTATGCAGCCAGACACCTGTTCGAACTCCAACCACCAAACTACCCGTTGATCGCTACGGCTCCGCTGATTGGTCGCCGGTCTGGCTGCACCTGCACTCGCCCCCCCATCCTACCTGATGTCTGGGGTCGCCCCAACATCAGTCCTCAGAATGTTCAGTGCTTTCGTGGCCAGCACTCCTCCCAGCTAGACGTTAGCGTGTACTGAGAGAGGTGGTGGCTTTAAGCCAATATTCCAGCACCTCCCATTTTACTTTGTGTTGCACTTCTTGTTATTTTGCCTTAACGTAACTTTTCATTGTGTCATTTAAGTATTCTTATTATTTTGATTCATTGATTTTATTATAAGAATTTGTTTGTGCATTTTATTCATGTTTTGATTTATTTAACGTAATTAAAATTTCATTGTTAAAGTTTACTTGTGTTTTGTGTGTCTTCTCCTTACCTTACCACAGACGAAGTTCCAGTTTTACTATTTTTTTTATATAACTATGTGACGAGGCCATACCCCTAGCCTTAAACAGCCGAACACCAACGCGTTACCGTCACAATATATATATATATATATATATATATATATATATATATATATATATATATATATATATTAGTATATTTTGGTAGCAGTCTTTCCTGTAGACATATATTATTAAATATGACCGAAAAAGTAAGATTAATAATTCTAACACGAATTTTCTCAATCTTTCGTACATTTCGCTTCACTGTTGGAGGTAAATCAAAAATCAATTCTCCAAAATTCATTTTTATTTCTAGTCTGACGCGACACGAGCGCGTTTCGTAAAACTTATTACATTTTCAAAGACTTTAGTTCACAAATACACAACTGAATAGAACTTACGCATCTCCGATTTTATATCTACATTTGAGTGAGGTGGAAGGGGTGATGTGGCATTAACACAAGACAGAACAAAATGTGGTATTAATAGGGTATTAATTTCATCAACACAAGACAGAACAAGAGTATTAATAGGGTATTAATTTCATCAACACAAGACAGAACACGAAACAATGGATATTGAATAGAAGTGTTTGTAGAAAGCCTATTGGTCCATATTTCTTGATGCTTCTATATTGGAGCGGAGTCTTGAGGTGGGTAGAATATAGTTGTGCAATAATTGGCTGTTGATTGCTGGTGTTGACTTCTTGATGTGTAGTGCCTCGCAAACGTCAAGCCACCTGCTATCGCTGTATCTATCGATGATTTCTGTGTTAAACAACAGTGTTAAACACTAGATGGTTCTCAAACCAATTCAACCATAACAACTTATCTAGAGACAGGGTAATTTTCTAGTAAAATTTTTCTAGATGTTCACTTTCTAGATTTCTTTCTCTATTTCAACCAATTCTAGTTTTCAACATGACAGGACAGGTGGGCCCTGCCTCAGCTCCTGGGCGACGTCCTCTCCCGGCGTTTACTTGTTATCCCGGTACTACTGGGCCGGTACACCTTCAGTGTAACCTCTCGTGCAGCTGAGCTTGGCCCGAGGTACAGGGTTGTACCTCATCTGACGGTTCAGCAGCACTTTGTAAGGGTAGTGCTGTTCATACCCGAGACCACCGTGTTGCATCTTGATTTCCACAGACGACGCAAACGCAGGTTTTGAGAGAGCTGACAAGTCTTTGCAATTAGCGTACTGCTTCATAAACCACTCGTCTTCCACTTCCGGTTTTCCCGCAGTCTTGACTACGCGGCTGGTGGGCTTGGTTGGTGACTTTGAGACAACTTGTTCACGGCTGTGACGGTGACTGACTCTGCTCCGTGAAGACAGCATGGCTGGGCCGGGACAACCTCGTTAGAGACATGAGGTGTCGGCCGGGTGACTGTACGCCAGTCACCCCTTCCGGATAACCAATTGACGAGTTACCGGGCACAAGGGGGAGGACTTTATGTAACGTGCCTCAGACCCCGATCTTATCAGCCAGGTGGGTCATCCCCAGACCTGCTGATCTCGATCCTTGGTTCACGTGTGACTGGGAGGCTGGAACTGGTGTACCCTCAGACCTGAGAAAGACAGACAACAACAACTGGCGGAAGCATGGATATTATTCTGAGGTATAGGAAGTTGGAAACCCCAGAGCAAGATAAAGTATGCTACCTGAGTCATGCACATCAGTAAATACACACCTCTACAGGAATATATTCTGAACTCTACTAAACCTGACTAGGGAAGTTAACTAACATTTTACTGTACAGCTCGCGACCTTGTTACCATGGGGTGACAAGATTGGACTTAACTACTGATGAGATCTGACAGAAGATCATCTTCATCATCTGACTCAGCATTTGGATCATTAGACAGGTCAGGAATTAGACTTGCTGAAGGCAGCTCTAGTTCCTCCCTCGCGTGATAAGGTTTTAATTTATTAATATGAATCGTTCTCTCAACTTGGTCCTCAAATATTCTTTTAACAACAAAATTAACCGGACCTTTTCTTTCCATTACTCGGTAAGGGCCCCGCCATCTAGGTGCAAGTTTCCTTCTTTGATTAGCAGGAGCCGCCTCATTAACTTTCAACACAAGACTCCCGACTTTCAACTCAAGAGGTCGTACCTTTTTGTCATAATGCTGAGCATAGCGGTCTCGTGCTGTCTTGGAAGCCCTAGCTGCAATTCTCCATGCATTTTTCATCTTATTTAAAACCTCTGATGGGTAATCTTCCCCATATACAATATTATGTCTGTTAAGCAGATCTGATGGGAAATTACATGTGAAAAGCAAAAGGAGATGGGTGTTAATTGACTGATGGATGGCAGTGTTCAGAGCCAGCTGGACATAGGGGAGTTGTTCGTTCCATGAATTGGCATCATGCTCTGCAAGAATTGCAAGCATATCTTTAACTGACCGGTTCGTCCGTTCTGCCATATCGTTAGCTTGAGGGTGATAAGCCGTAGTGAATGCTGAAGTGGTTTCTACAATTTTACATACTTCTCTTAAAATATTCCCAATAAATTCCTGACCTCGGTCAGAAACTAACACTTTAGGGAGGCCGAATACAGTGACGAACCTATCTAAGAACGCCTTTGCAACAGTTCGAGAATCCTTCTGAGGCAGTGCAATCAGGGTGGTGTATATGGACAGATGGTCCACCGACACCAGCACGTACCGATTTCCTGAATGACTGTGATGCAGATCAATCAGATCAGCCCCACCCGATCTAAGGGTTCAAAAATTTCTGGGAATTCCTGCAATGGAGCTTGTACCTTAAGGGTACCTTTCCTTCCTTAGCAGTGACCGCAAGATTTAAGGAAGTTAATGACCTCTGTTAATATACCGGGAAAGTAATAGTGATTTTGCTTTCATGTCAGTTTTAAAACCCCCTGGATGACCTGCAATCTTAGATGCATGTGCAAGTCTCAACGCCGACGTTCATAATATATCTGGGATAACCAGCTGAAAAACTGCACGATCCTTCTGTCCCTTTACATAAAATAAGACCCCATCCCTCATTTCAAAGTCATGAATTGCTAAATTACGTTTCTTTGATGGATATTTTCCTCCCTCCGTAATTTCCTTCCACCTCGGTTCGTTAATCTGGAATTCTTGCATTTTCTCAATGGAAATATTTTCAATATTAAGATTTACGTTAATAGTAGCAATGTTTCTACTCAAAGTGTCAGGTACAACATGTGATGGACCAGGCTTGTAAAGTATTTGGAATGAGTGAGCAGCTAGTTCATGAGACCAACGTGACATGCGAGGGCACTTAGTTCTCTTCTTAAAAATATGAGTTAAAGCCCCGTGATCTGTATAAATGACAAAGTGACGCTGTAAGAGATACGGTTTAAAGTACCTGACACTTTCTACCACGGCCAAAGCCTCCCTAACCGTTGCAGAATAGCGGACCTCTGGACCCTTAACCTTCCTGCTAAAATATGCTACTGGGTGAGGAAGATTGTCATTATCGCGTTGCATTAAACACCCACCAATTGCTATCCCACTGGCGTCAGTGTGTACTTCCCACTCCTTATCAAAATCAGGTACTGCCAATACTGGGGTGGTAATGAGTTGACTTTTTAATTTTGCATAAGCATTATCATGCTCAGGTTTCTAAATGAATTTAACATTTTTCTTAGTGAGCTCAGTTAAGGGTGCTGATGAACTTGCAAAACCCATAATGTGGCGACGGAAATATCTGGCTGCCCCCAGAATCCTTCGAACATCCTTTGCTGTCTTAGGTGTTGGCATGTCAGCAATGGCGCGACAGGAGTCTTGGTCAGGTCGGATACCATCTATGCTCACCTGAAATCCTAGAAACTTGAATTTCTGAGATGCCAGAGTGCATTTCCTCACATTGAGTTTGAACCCCGCCGTACCTAATAATGTCAACGTCTCAGTCAAATCTCGTAAGTGCTCATCAAACGTCCTGGAGTAGATAACCACATCATCCAAGTACGCTAATGAGCTGTCTTTAACCCAAAAGGCATCTGCATGAATTGATAAGTATGAACCCCATCAGAGGAAGCGTCTTCTTTCTATCTGACTCAGTGACGGGAATGGACCAATACGCCGATTTGGCATCCAGAGTGGATAAGTACTTGGCTGCCCTAAACTGATTTATTATTTCCTGAATCCATGGTAAAGGATACACATCACCTTTAGTAATTTCATTGACCTTCCGGTAGTCAACACAAAACCTATAACTACCATCCGGTTTACGTACCAACACTACTGGCGACAACCATGGTGATGTACTAGGCTCTATCACATTCTGTCTCAACATTTTCTGACACTCATCCCTAATTACTTCCTTTGCCCGTTCCGGAAGCCTCCATTGACGAGTATAAATAGGAGAATGATCACCTGCAGGAATAACATGTTCAATTCTATCCAGGAGACCGATTTGATCGTCTTCTGTTGCAAACACTCTAGGGAATTTACGTAATATCCCTCACAAAAGTTTCCTATCTGACTGTTGCACATGTTGCAAGTCCAGTGCTGAGATTAACTTATCTACTTCTTAAATATTACTATTTTTCCCTGTCTCGGTCTTGTACTTCCCTTGTTTAATACTATCTGTAACATTAAGTGCACTACATTGTGCTATGGTGGCTGGCATCTCCTCCTGGCTTTGATACTGAAAGATTTCCATATTTTCCACAATCGTAGCCTGAGACACCCTATCACCTGCCCTGAAACAATAGTTTTTTTGCGAGAGATTGACAACTGGAATAAGGGCACCTTTATCAAGCACTGTTATTAAATGATGAGGGATCAACAACCTGTCACATCTCCCAGCCACCTGAAGGGTGGTACCTGGTGCAATGTGACGTCCCACTGATACTTTAATGAATTTAACTGAATGTGGTGGGCAACATTGTTTCACCAAGGCATGTAACCCACATGACTTCTTATCTGTGTCTGGAAGAGACTTAAACAACAACTTAGGGTAGTGAATGTTGTATTCTGTTTCTTACTAATGGAAGCAACCACTGGCGGATGATCTACCATTTTAATGGGATAAACTACCTGACCCAACCCTCAATCTGCAATTCTTGTCTCCCTCGTGAGCAGACAGAGAAAAGTTAACCCTTCCCAGGAAATCCATTCCCACCAAAATATCTCCAGGGTATGCAAGATTCTCGACAATCCTGCAATTGTGTGGGTAAACTTCTTCCATACCCACTTCAAAATTGAGAGTGGCCTGGCCCAAGATATTTATATGTTGACCATTAACTGCTGTTAAAGGCTTCCCACAACGCTTAAGGCGTGTCTCTTTAAATGTGCTGAAGGCTGACTTTTTAATGAGCGTTGTTTGACTTCCGGTGTCCACAAAAACTGTCAATCTCACACCTTCAACCGTCATCTCAAACTTAGGTCTGCCAGCCAACGTGCTGACCTGTTCTGGGTCACCCTTGACCCGTGTGCTCGTGCACACATACCGGTAATGGCCTCGGCCATGATACCTCCAACAAATTTCATCACCAATTTTACGTGTCCCAGAAGCCCGCTGGCAACATTCCCCAGCAACTTATGTAGAGGCGACCCTAGGAATGGGGGTAGGGGGGAGGAGGGGAGGTGAGGAGCAAGGTGTAGGATTAATGGAGGGGGTAGGGTGGGTAACAGGAGGGGTTGGTTGCATGGGTAGGGGGGATATGGGAGAGGGTGAGGGAAGGCTGGGGGAGGGTTGTGGAGGGGGGTTGTAAACAGGAGGGTTGTGAGGTTGAGGATTGTAGGGAAGGGGGTTGTAAGGTTGCGGGTTGTAAGCAGGGAGGGGCGCTTGGGTAAGGAGGGGGTTTTGGGTAGGGAGGGATGCTTGGGTAGGGAGGGGGTTTTTGGGAGGGAGGGATGCTTGGGTAGGGAGGGATGCTTGGGTAGGGAGGGATGCTTGGGTAGGGAGGGGGTTTTTGGGAGGGAGGGATGCTTGGGTAGGGAGGGATGCTTGGGTAGGGAGGGATGCTTGGGTAGGGAGGGATGCTTGGGTAGGGAGGGATGCTTGGGTAGGGAGGGGGTTTGGGTGTGTGCCATGTCCCTTCATGAAGGAAAAACATTTCTACCAAGAACTTAACTTTAGAACCCGTCGTCGGATCAGGGTGAAATTTTAACACACCATTTGGTTCCATAAATAACCTCAAGTGCAAGCACAAAACGTTTTCTAAACTCAATCCATGGAAAAAATACTCCGCGTGTCCAAACCGGAGGTGCTATTTATGGCCACCTTTTCTAATCGATTTCTCCACCCCAGTGAGGACCATAAATCACTTCTTCTATAAATCACACGGCGATGACAGATGCTGCCTGCAGAATCTCCCTGACTCAGTTCTACCAATGAATAAAATTCTTGAGTCTTGTTTGCCTCTTCTCTAATTCGTAAATTAATAGCGGACAGATTTTTTTATTTTTATTTTTTGTTTTTTACATGCAAGCATGCAAGGTAAACACGATAAATACAATAAAACAACAGAGAAAACATAATAACAAAGCAAAACAAAAAAAACACTGGCTAGAAGGAACGACAGCACAGTACAACAACAAGCAGAACTAGAGAAAAACAGCATACATCAAAACAAGAACAGAACACAAAGAGAAAAACAATGTAAACAAGCAATCAATGCACAAAACATAACACATGAAACAAAACAAACAATCATCATGACGTACAGGTAAGGCATAAACATAACATGAAAAATCTGAAACATAACAAGAAAATCAAAATATGAACATAAAACATAACAAGAAAATATACATACAAGCCATAAAGAAAAAACAAAAGCCGCAAAGGGCTCAATTACAACACAAAACACATAAACAAGAACACTCACAACTAACAACGGCCTCGCAATAAACAAAGGAAGAGGCACGAGCACAGAACACAATAGGGCAAACATACAGCCAGAGAGGCACACAGCACTAAAAGAAACAGGTAATCAGTGGACATACTTGCCCGGGAATCGGGCCCGCGGGAACCGCACATGGAACGCTTCCCAGAGCAACCACCGCCTAGGGTCTAGCTCATCCACTGGGGAAGCCATAACCTCCAGAACCCGGGCAACAAACACCCGCAAACAGGGGACCCAGATGGTATTACTGACGATGCGCGTAGTCGCCACGCGTCCCCACACGCCGGGAACCTGCCCCGCAAGAAAGCAGTCCGGTTCATCCGACATCATTAACTCGGCAAGCAGTTGCTAGTGATCTGGCGGCATCACAGACGCTGGCAAGACGTCCTCCAGATCCCCAGTGCTCACCCTCACAGAAGTGAGCCTGACAGAAGGCACCACCACAGGGGCACCCGCAGCTACGGGCACCTTACGGCGCGCATCCTTCCGTAAGGTAACCACCAGGCCACTCCTAGGGCCAGTATCCATACCATACCTGGCAGCGGAAGCCACCACCCCCCCCTGCGGAGAGCCCCCTGGTGGTGAAGGAACAGAAGGCACAGCCGATACACGGGCCCCAGTACCAGCAGGCACATGGACCTCTGCCACCACTAACTCCGTCGACATTGCTGCATCCAGATCCTCCTCCACACCCATAGAGCCACAGTCACTGAAGTAACCCACATCAGCCCAGGCAGAAAACGAAAGCTGGGAACGCTTAGGCTCCGGGCGGACATCGTCCAAGCCGGACGCGGACCCAGAAACAGGGGCACCACCAGCTGGATGAACTGCCGCCCGATGCAGAACAGCAGCAGCAGCCTCAACCACAGGTGGAACCGGACTGCACACAGCAGGAGGCGGCACCGCCACCCCAGCACCCATCACAGACGAAACACAAGGCGAGGGCGCAGGGCCAGGCGCAGGAGCAGAGGACGAGGAAGAGGAGAGCGCCGACGACGCACATAGAGCGCCCGGAAGGTCATTGGGAGCAGCAGGGTCAGCGACGGGATCAGGAAGAACATCTGATGGCACGGCAACACCCGGAGGAGAGGCCTCATCAACCGAAGGAAGGACAGGCGATGCAGGGGGAGCCGCAGCATCCAACGGGACACTCACCTCCTCACCCCCGGAGTCCTCCTCCAGAGGGAGCGGCGGGAAATCCTCTTCTTTGAACATGTTCACGGGAGCAACTGCAGCCTCAGTGCACCCGGCATTCTGATGGCCCAACAGGCCTCAACGAAAATACATCCGCTGTTTTTCCGTGCATAGTACACCCGTATGTAGTACCCTAACAGCCGGAAAGGGAGAATGGAATGTCTGACATCAGGCACATCCCTATGGTACGAATGTTGGTTTTCACACCCGCATACTTGCCAGAAGACAACGAGTGCATTCGCACACTGACGATGGTACCAAACCACTGAAAAAAACACCGGAGGAGTGTCTCGGGAAACTCCATGGGTTCCTCATGGACATCCATCATACGTACATCCGGACATACGTCTTGGCACCGCTGCGTTTCGATATAGACACAGATCCGGTGCCATTTGGCAGCTGCAAGGTACGTCCCTCGTACTGCCGGAGAAAGTCACGGTACGCCGCTTCTCCCACAAACTTGATAATCACACGGTGAGCAGTTACCAGCTCAACACCAAAGATATCCATGACCGGGATACGTAGCATGTCACACATGACCACCTCCACGACCGGATATCCTGCACGCCCAGTAAATTCCAAACCCACGGAGTTTACCCTCATCACAGGGGGAAGATGGCCGCCCATGTCAAAAGTGCCACGTCCACACCAGCCAGGAAGAGCAGGGATGGTAGAGACACCCACACCCCCTGCCGACGAAAGCGGCAAACACTGCAACTACCGGAGAGCCCAGGAGACACGTCTGCACCTCACGGCAGCTTGAGCGCCAATACGCGGACAGATTAAATTATGCAACCGGAGTTAACTACCAATTATCACTGTGAAACAAAACACTGTATACATCATATGAATGAAAATACGTGCACAAATATAAAATACAAAACAAAGAGTACCTTAATTTCTTAAATGCCAGAAAGTTACTAGGATGAACTTGATAAGATGTAATTATTTAACTATATTTAACACTCGATGTTGACGGGTACCGTAACTGAAAATAATTAAAGTAAGAAATTCTTGACTCTAAATACAAGACTAATATAAACCTGAAAACAAATTTTAATAATTACCGAATTCTTAAACAATATGAACTGTACAATTAATATTTTCGCGAAAGGAACTGCACTGAATTTACTGTCAATAATTTAATTTGAACTCACTTGTAATTAAACAAAATACTTTCTTGTCGACCAGCGCACAATTAATACAACACTCTCCGTTAATTGAATTGTACAAATTTTCTATAATTTGTTAGTGCACTAGGGTTAAATGACATTCCGTAATAATTTAATACCGGCGATGTTTAAATCTTCAACAATTATTTAATTCTTAACGCTCGACGCTAACAACGGCGCCCGGAAATAATCATAAACTATTTAATTATTGAAACAAAATTAATGTTAAATTACGTCTTTACATTACTGAATGAAATTGATGTTTACATAGTATAGACATTGATAAACGCACCGCTCTCACCCAGAACAGTCGCGCTGATTCTTAATTAATTTTTTTTTTAAATATTTGTCAAAAATTATAAATTAAATACTGTCACATTGGTGAATTATTACTTGAGCTGAACATAACACTCGCTAAACACTTGGACACTTTGTTATGTATACAAAAATTAAACGCGCGCTCATTGACTATCACTGAGTCAAATCCGCCGACACAGTCTCCGCGCTTATTCTTAATTAAACAAGTATTTATTTTCTCAAAATTATAAATTAAATACTGTCGTGTTGTTTACTTATTACTTGAACTGAATATACTACCCGCTAGACACCTGGACAATTGGTTGAGTGCAAACAATCACAGAGCGCTGCCTCACTGGGTGGTGAGAAAAAAATTCACTGGGTGCTAGAAAAAAATTCAGTCTCAATGCTAATTCGCTTAAATGACCAAAAAATCGACTTTTGGTCTCTCAAAGCTCCAACTCGAATCATTTTAACCGCACACTTGAATTATCACAGACGACCCGTTGGACGTATGGCTAGACACAAAACTGGAATTTATTCCAAAAACTGCGATTTTCCAATCGACTTTGAAAACTTTCATCACTAAAAACTTTCCACGATTTTCACTGAGTCTTTCACTGACTCCACTTATAATGCACTGCACTTCCCTCCACTCCACTTGCAGTAAAACCATTCACCTTAGTAATTCTTACAGAGAATTAATACTGCAAACCACGGAAACAAAAATCCAGACTTCCTTATGTTATAACTAAAAAAAAAAATTAGAAAATGGCAACACTCATTTTCGAGAATTACTTAAACAAGGGGGAACACTTAACTAAGAAGGGGATTAATTAAAATGAAGGGGAACTTAATATACAACGGACACTTAATATTTACTTAAGAGAAACTCGATTTAAACCTATAACTGTCCCTTCTGGCCCGCAATTTCGCTCTATTCTAGGCAACCGCAACCACTTAGATTCCAACACTACGAGAATGCTGCTACAGGTCGACAGTTAGACTAGAATGTGAAATGACTGACGACACCTCAAGTTCGACACACCCATCACCCCGTGTGCTAGAGGATACTAGGTTATCCCTCAGTTAACCGCGGTTACCTTCATAACTTTTACCGTAAATCTAGCAGTTGGGTCGCCCGACACGACCTCAAGGAAAAAAATAGCGTCCTATTAAATTCCCCGCCCAGACAGCTCGAAAAACAAGAACTGCTGTAGCATGTGGAATGCATACAACACCCTTAAATCAATTGCAGGAGGTCGAGTAATGTACCCCGTCCAATATCCACTTTAAGGCGGCCCCTAATCCTCCTACTTAGCGCCTACACTTAACTACCAGCCCCTCACGACGCTATAGAATCGCCTATATTACGTCTCGTATGCACCGCTCGTTGAACTTACAGGGACAAGAATTTATGTTGTCTAGGGGAATAAGGTAAGAATAAACCCCTGTATCTAAATGTATTCAGCTAGAGTGCCTCATAAGTACTTCCTATACATAAATGGTTCTTATTGTTTATAAGAATGAAACAGGTATATAAACTATTTGTATAATATAAATTATATATACGTCAAAATAATATTATCATTCAGGTATAACAGTTTATCAGATGGCCTACTAAGGTATTATAATATAATAAAGAATTCTCACCAGATAAATTGTACTACTAAGACAAAATACAGAAAAATTAAAACAAACTTATAGGACCAGTTGACTCAAATGCCGGCTCCCAGATACTGACTCAAAACTGGCGTCGGAGCCACAACTCCCCCTCCCACAAACATGACAAGTGGAAAATTTACTTAATTTTAATTTACTTAACTGAGCAACGAATTCGTGCTAATACAAATATAAGAATAACTTAAATTTGAATGGTCAGTGTTACATAAATAAACAGAGGTAACATATTTTACTTAAACAAATGTATGTATAGGGAATAATAAAGAGGAAAGAACTGGCAACTACACAACTGAACAGGATCAAAATTTATAATCCCGAAACTCACAGGTCCTGGACGTGTGACTTAATCACACACTGTACTCCTCTATGTTGCCAAAATATAGGATAACTTTAATGTGAGTATTCCTTAAATAGGAATACATAACACACTTCCACCTCCAAAAAAAATCCAACTGATTGAAGATCAATAGCATTTTTTCTGAAGTAGGACTGTGTGACACTTGAAATGTATTGAATTCAGTCTTGTGATCATGTTCTACATCACAGTCTATATATATCAGGTATGTCACACATGTTCCTCTGGAGTATGTAAATTTATCTCTTCAGGGTACTATCTCATTAATTTCACTTAATTTTAGGAGCTCATATTTCATACTCCTATCAACAATATTATTATTATATTCATGAATAGAACTGTCAATAAATGTAACTGCTTTCACAAGGTCTATACCACAAATTATCTTTCCTTCTGTTTCTACTATTGATCTGAGATCAGTCCCATAGTTCCATATTAATTTTCTATCTGGTACATTTTTCCAATACATGTTTCACTGGTCAATTCTCTTTATTTCTGGAGTTAGAAGAAACTGATGTGATGCAAGGTGGTTTATGGACTTCTCCCGGGTATGCCCTGGCAAGGACGTCTGCATCCCATCACATTTAATCCTTTGTGGAACACATACCCTCGCCCAATTGATACTAAAAGTAGAGAAATTAGAGTTAGACCTCACAATTACATATAAAACTTCTTCACTCGTAGAACCTTCAGAAGCACAAGACAGCGACTTAGCAAACCTTTGATCTCCAATCCAATAAACACAATCCACAAAGACTAGTGCAAAGACTATCTGATCGAACTGACTCAGATGACCTTCAAGGAACACATAAGTCAATTTCTTCATAAGTCAATTTCCACATAACTGTCATAACGATCAGCAAAAGAAAACAGGATTATGCCTATGCACCATATCTCAATCATAACTCCCAAAACAAGTTCACACCCTCTGATGGTGGACTTGAATACACTCACACCTTCATAAACATTCTGGTCTTCCAAAAAAGATAATAAAAACATGCTGAAACTTTGACAACCTTTACCATGGATTTTACTCCGTAAGTGACTTCCTTCTGGTGACAAACAATCAAACAAGAGGTTTAAGGGTCTTATCATCTTGAAGATGCGCAGCAGATTACCTGGGAACCACCCAAGTACAATCTGTAACCCTTCACACTTATTAAAACAATTAGGTGGGATAACCTTGTTCCCCAACTTGAAACACACACCTGGAGCCTTGAACATCTGATTAAATCCTTCAACTCAAGTGTTGTGTTGACTCTGAAAGTCAGCACAACACTTGAGTGGAACATACATGTTGTTCACTACTCGTACAGCAAAATAAACTGCATCTGAAGGTAGAGACACTGCTCTAGTATGACTCACCACTTCCTCAGAACAACTGGATGCACAACCTACTTGAGTAAACTCTCTCTGCTCAACCACAAGGCTGGACAAATATATCCCACAGTCCATTACTTCAAGGAAGAGTGGCTTCTGCGGAATAAAAATAAAAAAGATTGCAAGAACATCCTACACACAACTTTTCCCAACTTGGACGGACAACTTATTGGAGTAAACTCTCTTTGTTCAACAACAAGGCTGGACGAAGATATCCCACAGTCCATTTCTACAAAGGAGAATAGCTCCTGCGGAATAACAATAAATTGCAAGAACATCCTACGAACACTGACTCAAGTTACACAATGACAAATATTTACTCCCCAAGGAATAAGAATCACAGTCCACAAAACTCTGCAACTTAGATTCTAAAAGAAACTTTACCACCCTTAATGGTTACACACGATTTACCAAAGCTTCCTCCCATGACATCTGGAGCTGCTTGGAGTACTGTCTGTTCACAATCAATAACACTACCAAGCTGGGTCACATCCTCACAGACAACTGAAGATGGAGGCTCAATGGGTCTCCATCTACTCGACAGAAGCTGATCCTCTGGCTGCTCTCCCACACTCTCCAATACTGGAACTACAGTACAAACTGTCTCCTTGCTTCTCTCTGAAATCTTGGGGTCAGTTCTACTCAACTTACATATACTAAAGGACTCGGAATCTGAAGCGAGCGGGCAAGTAACAGGTAGTTTGGCCTCCTCTCCTTTACTATCATCTTGACTAGGGTGAGGCGGGGCCCTTAGAACAAACCTACACTCGACAACTGATCCTAACTGGTCCACTGATTCGAACTTTGGAGTAAGCGGGAAAACTTCTGCCAACCCAACATCTTGTCCTAAACCATTCACTTGGCTAGAATACAATAGAATCGTGGCATTTAAGTTTCTCTCAACCCCTGGCACAACGTTCGTAGTGAGCGGGCAAGACAATGGCACATGGACGTCCTGTCCCAAATCATCTACTGGATTGGAATAAAGCGGGGTCATAGTACCAGGCTTACTCTCAACAACTAGGTTGGCCACACATGAATCTTGAACAACCACATCCCACTTCTCCTCTGAAAGGGTACTGGTTTCTGGAACAAGTACTTGAGTAATATCAGAACTGACAACTGGATCAATAATAGTTCTGACATCAGTACAGGTAGGATGGACAATACCATCCACTACAACAGATCGTTCATTCATAGAACTAAACTCAGTATAGGCAGAATAGACAACAGGGTCTGCAACTGGCTGTTTAAACAAACTGGGATCAATCTCCCCCACAACATGATTTATTGCCATATCATTACTCAAAATAACATGCACACCTGGGATGGGCAACTGTTTACTAACACCAACAGTGCATAAACCTGGGATAATGGTGGATCTCAAATTAACATCTATATCTCAATTATATATCTCAATTTTGTGGCTTAAGGCCTGGACCAGATAATGAGCCAATCTTACACCTAGCAGTAAGGCTGTTAATTCCAGTTGTGGCAATGATCTTTTCTTTAAAGGTGCCACTCTGGCCTTTGATGTGAGCAAATTGGCTTGCCCATTTGAGACCAGGTAAGCTACTGTGCCATAAGCCTTTCCTGAGGCATCAAAGAATACATGTAGCTTTTGGTTCTTTTTCATTTACTGTATTCCAACGGAACTTGACAGACTCAAGGATACTTAAATCTTTCACTAACTCTTGCCATTTTTCTTGTAAGGTAGGTGTTAGAAGATCATCCCAGCCTATCTTTTGTTGCCAACATTCCTGTATTAACAACTTCCCATTAATTAGGATTGGACTTAATAGTCCTAATGGGTCGAAGGGTTTGCTGACTTGTGATAGCAATTTTCTCATTGTTAAGTTAGTGGTATCTGGCTCCACCGACTTGATTGTGAACTGATCTGTTGTCGTGTTCCATTCAACACCTAGTTCCTTTGTCATTTCGGGTACTTGGTAGTCGGGAAATTCAGTTGCGATCAGTTGATTTAATTTGTCATTGTTAGAGACCCAAGACTGGAGAGGCATATTGGCTCCCATTAATTCTCGATTGGTCTCATGGTACATGTCCAACAGTTTACTCTCACTGTTGGTTGTTCCTTGAAAATTATCCACATACAGGTTTTTACTAATTTCCGTCTTGTTCGGGCTATTGGACTTCTTCAAGTGCGTATCCATGGTAGCTTGAAGCAGAAAAGGTGATGAGGTGGCCCCGAACAAGACGGACGCAAACCTGTAAGTGATTAATTTACTGTTCGGATCGTTAGGATCCTTGATCCATAGGAACTTTGTGTAGTTCCGGTCTTCTTCTTGAAGACCTACCCTAAGGAAAGCCTTGCTGATGTCGGCCGTATATGCATAAGTCCCAATACGGAACTTTAACAGCGCGTCGTAAAGCCTTTGTGTCAGGCTAGGGCCAGTTTGAAGGCAGTCATTTAACGAAACACTACTCTGCCTCGTCTTAGCACTGCAATTAAATACTATCTGTAGTGGGGTAGTAGCAGAAATTTTCTGTACAGGGTGGTGTGGCAGGTGGTGCCCTTCCTTTGGGTTATCATTTGTAACAACTTCGATAAATTTGTCATCGAGCTGCTTCTGTATTATTTCATGGTACAACTTCAAGTTCTCAGGTTGTCTTTGTACGTGCAACACCTGTGATCTTGATTGGTTTTGTGCCATAAAATGGTTGATGGGTAGCTGAGGGTGATTCAGCTTCCATGGTAACCTGACCCAGTATTGATTCTCTCTGTAGATAAGTGAGTCCAGGTATTGTTTGTAAGTCCAGTCATCATCTGGGCGAGGTTGTTCAGGGACAATGCCGAGAGTTGCCAGGTCCCATAACTTATGTACAGGGGGATCAAGCTCATCCTTGGACATGTCTCTGAGTTGCAGTGGAGACTGGTCTCCTAGTCATGCAACCATTACTGGGTTGGCATGTTGATGGTCTACAGGTGCGGGTTGTTTTAGCCGTAATACTGGGCCTGTTAGCAAATAGCCACCTGCAGATGGTAACACGTTCATACCGTAGTGATCTTCCTTTCCTTTGATAAACTTATGGTAGACATCTGATCCCTTAAGGATTCCAATATTGGAAAGGTTGTCTGATGTGATTTTATCAGTCAAATGAATTCCCTTTTCTTCCAGGAATTTGGCTGTTGTTCCTAGACCATATACATACAGGTCTGTTGGGAATCTATCTACGACCAGTGCTTGTACCTTTCGGATATAACCTCCTAAAGGTACTTTGGATTGTACTACCCTGAAGACTCGGGCTCCTGAGTCAGTCAGGAATCCTGCTATGTTTATTCGTGTCTCCTTTACAGGTGTAAACAAATGATTAAATCCACAAGGGCTGTGACGATGATTCGAACCTGCGTCCGGGAGCATCCCAAACACTGCCTTAATCGACTGAGCTACGACAGGGTAAAAGGGTTGAAACCGAAGTTCTACTGAACTTACTGGATCCTGTAGCCTCTCCGAGGCACAAACCAGGCTTTTACACAACCCCCCCTGCACCTGAGCTATGTCAATAGGTCGTTCTCCCTCTTTGCCCTTACATCATCACACACAGAGATCACAATAACGTGATGCATCAAATGAACAAATCCACAAGGGCCGTGATGAGGATTCGAACCTGCGTCCGGGAGCATCCCAGACACTGCCTTAATCGACTGAGCTACGACAGGGTAAAAGGGTTGAAACCGAAGTTCTACTGAACTTACTGGATCCTGTAGCCTTTTTCGAGGCACAAACCAGGCTTTTACACAACCCCCCCTGCACCCGAGCTATGTCAACAGGCCTGTGGGGTGGGGGGGAGGGGGAGGGAAGGAGGGAATCAGCCGTTACATATGTATTCACCTAGTTGTGTTTGCGGGGGTTGAGCTTTGCTGTTTCGGCCCGTCTCTCAACTGTCAATCAACTATTTACTAACTACTACTACTTTTTTTGCCCACACCACACCACACACCCCAGGAAGCAGCCCGTGACAGCTGACGAACTCCCAGGTACCTATTTACTGCTAGGTAACAGGTGCATCAGGGTGATAGAAACTCTGCCCATTGTTTCTTGCCGCCGTCGGGAATCGAACCCGGTGACTGGTGGTGATTGGTGATGATTGACTGGTGGTGACTGACTGGTGGTGACTGGTGGTGACTGACAGGTGGTGACTGGTGGTGACTGATGACGACTGGTGATGACTGACTGGTGGTGACTGGTAGTGACTGACTGGTGGTGACTGGGGATGACTGGTGGTGACTGATGATGACTGGTGAAGACTGACTGGTGATGATTGGTGGTGACTGGTGGTAGTGACTGACTGGTGATGACTGGTGGTGACTGATGATGACTGGTAATGACTGACTGGTGGTGACTGGTGGTGATGACTGGTGGTGACTGATGACGACTAGTGATGACTTGACCGGTGATGACTGGTGGTAGTGACTGATTGGAGGTGACTGGGGGTGACTGGTGGTGACTGGTGGTGACTGACCGGTGATGACTGGTGGTGACTGGTGGTGACTGGTGATGACTGGTGGTGACTGGTGGTGACTGGCCGGTGGTGACTGACTGGTAGTGACTGGTGGTGGTGACTGACTGGTGGTGACTGGTGATGACTGACTGGTGATGACTGATGATGACTGGTAATGACTGACTGGTGGTGACTGGTGGTAGTGACTGACTGGTGATAACTGGGATTGACTGGTGGTGGTGACTGACTGGTGGTGACTGGTGATGACTGGTGGTGACTGACTGGTAGTGACTGGTGGTGACTGACTGGTAGTGACTGGTGGTGACTGGTGGTGACTGACAGGTAGTGACTGATGATAACTGGTGGTTACTGATGGTGATAACTGGTGGTGACCGATGGTGACTGATTGTGACTGACTGGTGATGATTGACTGGTGGTGACTGACTGGTGATGACTGACTGGTGATGACAGGTGGTGACTGGTGATGATTGACTGGTGGTGACTGGTGGTGACTGACTGGTGGTGACTGACTGGTGATGACAGGTGGTGACTGGTGATGACTGGTGGTGACTGGTGGTGACTGACTGGTGGTGACTGGTGGTGACTGACTGGTGGTGACTGGTGATGACTGACTGGTGGTGACTGACTGGTGGTGACTGGTGATGACTGACTGGTGGTGACTGGCGGTGACTGACTGATGGTGACTGGTGGTGACTGACTGGTGGTGACTGACTGGTGGTGACTGGTGATGACTGACTGGTGGTGACTGACTGGTGGTGACTGACTGGGACTGGTGGTGACTGGTGGTAACTGACTGGTGGTGACTGAAAGTGACTGGTGATGGCTGTCTGGTGGTGTCTGGTGGTGACTAGTTGTGACCGACTGGTGGTGACTGGTGGTGACTGACAGGTGGTGACTGGTAGTGACTGGTGATGACTGATAGGTGGTAACTGGTGGTGACTGGTTATGACTGGTGGTGGCTGGTGATGCCTGGTGGTGACTGACTAGTGGTGACTGGTGGTGACTGGTGATGACTGGTGGTGACTGGTTGAGACTGACTGGTGATGACTGACTGATGGTGACTGGTGGTGACTGACTGGTGGTGACTGACTGGTGGTGACTGGTGGTGACTGGTGGTGACAGACTGGTGGTGACTGGTTTGGACTGTCTGGTGGTGACTGGTGGTGACTGGTGATGATTGACTAGTGGTGACTGACTTGTGGTGATTAGTGGTGACTGACTGATGGTGACTGGTGGTGACTGGTGATGACTGACTGGTGGCGACTGATGGTGACTGGTGGTGACTGACTGGTGGTGACTGGTGGTGACTGACTGGTGATGACTGACTGGTCGTGACTAGTGGTGACTAGTGATGACTGACTGGTGGTGACTGGTGGTGACTGACTGGTGGTGACTGACTGGTAGTGACTGGTGGTGACTGGTGGTAACTGACTGTTGGTGACTGATAGTGACTGGTGATGGCTGACTGGTGGTGACTGGTGGTGACTGGTGATGACTGACTGGTGGTGACTGGTGGTGACTGACTGGTGGGGACTGGTGATGACTGACTGGTGGTGACTGACTGATGGTGACTGGTGGTGACTGGTGGTGACTGACTGTTGATGACTGACTGGTGGTGACTGGTGATGACTGACTGGTGGTGACTGATGGTGACTGGTGGTGACTGACTGGTGGTGACTGGTGATGACTGACTGGCGATGACTGACTGGTGATGACTGACTGGTGGTGACTAGTGGTGACTGGTGATGACTGACTTGTGGTGACTGGTGGTGACTGACTGGTAGTGACTGGTGATGACTGACTGGTGGTGACTGATGCTGACTGGTGATGACTGACTGGTGGTGACTGGTGGTGTCTGACTGACGGTGACTGATGGTGACTGGTGGTGACTGGTGATGACTGACTGGTGAGGACTGACTGGTGGTGACTGGTGATGACTGACTGGTGGTGACTGGTGATGACTGACTGGTGTTGACTGACTGGTGGCGACTTGTGATGACTAACTGGTGGTGACTGACTGGTGGTGACTGGTGATGACTAACAGGTGGTGACTGGTGATGACTGACTGGTGGTGACTAGTGGAGACTAGTGATGACTGACTGGTGGTGACTGAACGGTGGTGACTGACTTGTGGTGATTAGTGGTGACTGACTGGTGGTGACTGATGGTGACTGGTGGTGACTGACTGGTGGTGACTGACTGGTGATGACTGGTGATGACTGACTGGTGATGACTGACTGGTGGTGACTGACTGGTGGTGACTGACTGGTGATAACTGGTGATGACTGACTGGTGATGACTGACTGGTGGTGACTAGTGGTGACTAGTGATGACTGACTGGTGGCTGCTGGTGATGCTTGACTGGTGGTGACTGGTGGTGACTGGTGATGACTGACTGGTGAGGACTGACTGGTGGTGACTGGTGATGACTGACAGGTGGTGACTGGTTCACACCTAGTTCACACCTTACCATCAGATGGAGTTGTTGGTGGAGCTGGCCAGTGTCTGCTGACCTTACATAGTTCAGTTGTTGGTCGACCTCGGCTGTGTATACATACTACTGATCTTGCTTGTCATGCATTACAAGGTTCCCAGATTTTTTTTAACAAACTTTCCTAGTTTCCTGTGACGTTTCGTGCAACATTCTTTCAAAATGGAATGAGCTTTGCACGATGAAAGTGTACTTAACACTGCTGAAGTGGAAGTCACAAATGAAGTGGAAGACGAAGATAAAGTGAAAGACGGAAATGAAGTGAAAGTCAATATTAACGGACAATGTCTATGTTCTGGATGCCGCAAGGAGCTGAGATCGTCAGAGCATGCAATGCTGTGTGCAATATGCCAACAATGGAGGCATAGATAATGTGGTACTGGAGTCTCTAGTGATAAATATTATTGTTTACGTGAATCAAAATTAGGGTAAAAAATTCTTCTGGTGCTGTCGTGATTGCTCTACACTTACATTGTTTGAGGATGACAACACATCCAGAGAGATAAATTTAGCAGGAGAAGAAGTAAGTGTGAAGCATCCTTCACGGTAGACCTTCCGATAGAGCGTGTCGCTGTTGTCCAAGACACGTCCACCCGAGACGAATTAATACCTTCAGCTCTGTTACAAGACGCCCCTCTTACCTGGGAGATAATTCCAGCAGGCACGAGGAGTGGGAAACCAAGACTACATAATAGTCACGGATATACGTATACTATACGCCAGGAAACGGATTTCGTGACTTACTGATGGTGTAGTATACGACAGAAGAGCACCGGTTACTTTGCCACAGTCATCCAACATGGAGAAGATTTCAAGTAAGGAGCCAATTGTCACAATCATTTGGGTGATCCAGGTGCTCTAGCAACGACCAAGGTTACTGTAGCTGCCAAGTCCCGCTGCAAAGCAAATCACTTAATTTCCGCAGCAACTGTGGTCGAGGATCAACCAGGCTGTGACTCATATGTCAGGCTGCGAGCAGCCGCGTCCAACAGCCTGGTTGATCAGTCCAGCAACCAGGAGGCCTGGTCGACGACCGGGCCGCGGGGACGCTAAGCCCCGGAAGCACCTCAAGGTAACCTCAAGGTAAGGAGGAAGAGCTCATGAGTTTCAAGGAGACCCATCTCATTGCCCACCAACTTCCAAATCCAGCAAACACCGTCAGGGCAGCAAACCGAATTCACCAGGCTTCCCGGCCTCAACATCCTCAAGCCTTGGACTTCAACCTGGTGACAGAAACCATCCTTAATGGCTTCTTAAGAAAAGACAAAAGACAAAAAAAGAAAAGATTTCTTAAGAAATCCTTAACAAGAAAGACGGTCAAGTTAGTGCTCTTTGCCACGGTCAGTCAGCTACGCCTACTCAGGGATGCAAAGGTCTGGAATATAGACGGCATCTTTAAAGTGGTCTGGAGACCCTTCACTCAGCTACTGTCACTCCACGCCTTCCTCCGGTCAGGGGATCATTTAAAACAAGTGGCCTTAATGTTCGCCTTAATGACCAGTAAACCTAAAGGCGACTACCATGTGGTAAGCACATTAATGTAACGTATTTAATGATCATATAATAATAATAATAATAATAATAATAATAATAATAATAATAATAATAATAATAATAACAATAATAATAATAATAATAATAATAATAATAATAATATTAATAATAATAATAATAATAATAATAATAATAATAATAATAACAACAATAATAATAACAATAATAATAACAATAACAATAATAATAATAATAATAATAATAATATTAATAATAATAATAACAACAATAATAATAACAATAACAATAATAATAATAATAATAATAATAATAATAATATTAATAATAATAATAATAATAATAATAATAATACAAATAATAATGATAATTAAGGTGAAAGAAAGACCCATAACATGTGCGAGTGTGTTAATAAACCCAATTTTGGGATAAACTGTCATTTATCCCGGTGCTGATAAACAATGTTCTGAACAAAGACTGCAAGTGGTTGTATTTATGTTTGGCAGAGTTGCTCACTTGGCCTCCATCATTAGACGTCGTTATGATTGTGTCCACCCCAGGGACTGTCCCCCAGGGACTGTTCCCCAGGGACTGTACCCCAGGGACTGTTCCCCAGGGACTGTTCCCCAGGGAATGTACCCCAGGGACTGTTCCCCAGAGATTGTTCCCCAGGGACTGTTCCCAAGGGACTATTCCCCAGAAACTGTTCCCCAGGGACTGTTCCCCAGCGACTGTTCCCCAGGGAATGTACCCCAGGGACTGTTCCCCAGAGATTGTTCCCCAGGGACTGTTCCCAAGGGACTATTCCCCAGAAACTGTTCCCCAGGGACTGTTCCCCAGAGACTGTTCCCCAGAGACTGTTCCCCAAAGACTGTACCCCAGGGACTGTTCCCAAGGGACTATTCCCCAGAAACTGTTCCCCAGAGACTGTTCCCCAAAGACTGTACCCCAGGGACTGTTCCCAGGGTCTGTTCCCCAGAGACTGTTCCCCAGAGACTGTTCCCCAGAGACTGTTCCCCAAAGACTGTACCCCAGGGACTGTTCCCAAGGGACTATTCCCCAGAAACTATTCCCCAGAGACTGTTCCCCAGAGACTGTTCCCCAGAGACTGTTCCCCAGGGACTGTTCCCCAGAGACTGTTCCCCAGGGACTGTTCCCCAGGGACTGTTCTCCAGGGACTGTTCCCCCAGGGACTGTACCCCAGAGACTGTTCCCCAGAGACTGTTCCCCAGGGACTGTTCCCCAGGGACTGTACCCCAGGGACTATTCCCTAGGGACTATACCCCAGGGACTGTTCCCCAGAGAGGGTTCCCCAGGGACTGTTCCCTAGAGACTGTTCCCCTTGGACTGTTCCCCAGGGACTGTTCCCCAGAGAGGGTTCCCCAGGGACTGTTCCCCAGGGACTGTTCACCAGGGACTGTTCCCCAGGGACTGTTCACCAGGGACTTCACCAGGGACTGTTCCCCAGGGACTGTTCACCAGGGACTGTTCCCCCAGGGACTGTTCACCAGAGAGGGTTCCCCAGGGACTGTTCACCAGGGACTGTTCCCCAGGGACTGTTCCCCAGGGACTGTTCACCAGGGACTGTTCACCAGAGAGGGTTCCCCAGGGACTGTTCACCAGGGACTGTTCACCAGGGACTGTTCACCAGAGAGGGTTCCCCAGGGACTGTTCACCAGGGACTGTTCACCAGGGACTGTTCACCAGGGACTGTTCACCAGGGACTGTTCCCCAGGGACTGTTCACCAGGGACTGTTCCCCAGGGACTCCTCAAGGGTGCCGGAACTTTTGATGATTGGTGAATTGTCCTGGTGCCTGGCAACTGCGGGCAGGATGTCCCGGGAACATTGTCCTGGTGCCTGGCAACTGTGGGCAGGATGTCCCGGGAACATTGTCCTAGTGCCTGGCAACTGTGGGCAGGATGTCCCGGGAACATTGTCCTAGTGCCTGGCAACTGTGGGCAGGATGTCCCGGGAACATTGTCCTGGTGCCTGGCAACTGTGGGCAGGATGTACCGGGAACATTGTCCTGGTGCCTGGCAACTGTGGCAGGATGTCCCGGGAACATTGTCCTAGTGCCTGGCAACTGTGGGCAGGATGTCCCGGGAACATTGTCCTAGTGCCTGGCAACTGCGGGCAGGATGTACCGGGAACATTGTCCTGGTGCCTGGCAACTGTGGGCAGGATGTCCTGGTGCCTGGCAACTGTGGGCAGAATGTCCTGGTGCCTGGCAACTGTGGGCATGATGTCCTGGTGCCTGGCAACTGCGGGCAGGATGTACCGGGAACATTGTCCTGGTGCCTGGCAACTGTGGGCAGGACTTACCGGGAACATTGTCCTGGTGCCTGGCAACTGTGGACAGGATGTCCTGGTGCCTGGCAACTGTGGGCAGGATGTCCCGGGAACATTGTCCTGGTGCCTGGCAACTGTGGGCAGGATGTCCTAGGAACATTGTCCTGGTGCCTGGCAACTGTGGGCAGGATGTCCTGGGAACATTGTCCTGGTGCCTGGCAACTGTGGGCAGGATGTACCGGGAACATTGTCCTGGTGCCTGGCAACTGTGGGCAGGATGTACCGGGAACATTGTCCTGGTGCCTGGCAACTGTGGGCAGGATGTACCGGGAACATTGTCCTGGTGCCTGGCAACTGTGGGCAGGATGTCCTAGGAACATTGTCCTGGTGCCTGGCAACTGTGGGCAGGATGTCCTGGGAACATTGTCCTTGTGCCTGGCAACTGTGGGCAGGATGTACCGGGAACATTGTCCTGGAGCCTGGCAACTGTGGGCAGGATGTCCTGGGAACATTGTCCTGGTGCCTGGCCACTGCGGGCAGGATGTCCCGGGAACATTGTCCTGGTGCCTGGCAACTGCGGGCAGGATGTCCCGGGAACATTATCCTGGTGCCTGGCAACTGCGGGCAGGATGTCCTGGTGCCTGGCAACTGCGGGCAGGATGTACCGGGAACATTGTCCTGGTGCCTGGCAACTGCGGGCTGGATATCCCGGGAACATTGTCCTGGTGCCTGGCAACTGCAGGCAGGATGTACCGGGATCATTGTCCTGGTGCCTGGCAACTGCGGGCAGGATGTACCGGGAACATTGTCCTGGTGCCTGGCAACTGTGGGCAGGATGTCCTGGTGCCTGGCAACTGTGGGCAGGATGTCCTGGTGCCTGGCAACTGTGGGCAGGATGTCCTGGTGCCTGGCAACTGTGGGCAGGATGTACCGGAAACATTGTCCTGGTGCTTGGCAACTGTGGGCAGGACGTACCGGGAACATTGTCCTGGTGCCTGGCACCTGCGGGCAGGATGTCCCGGGAACATTGTCCTGGTGCCTGGCAACTGCGGGCTGGATATCCCGGGAACATTGTCCTGGTGCCTGGCAACTGCGGGCAGGATGTACCGGGAACATTGTCCTGGTGCCTAGCAACTGTGGGCTGGATGTACCGGGAACATTGTCCTAGTGCCTGGCAACTGTGGGCAGGATGTACCGGGAACATTGTCCTGGTGCCTGGCAACTGTGGGCAGGATGTCCTGGTGCCTGGCAACTGTGGGCAGGATGTCCTGGTGCCTGGCAACTGCGGGCAGGATGTCTCGGGAACATTGTCCTGGTCCCTGGCAACTGCGGGCAAGATGTACCGGGAACATTGTCCTGGTGCCTGGCAACTGCGGGCAAGATGTCCTGGGAACATTGTCCTGGTGCCTGGCAACTGCGGGTAGGATGTCCCGGGAACATTGTCCTGGTGCCTGGCAACTGCGGGCAGGATGTCCCGGGAACATTGTCCTGGTGCCTGGCAACTGCGGGCAGGATGTCCCGGGAACATTGTCCTGGTGCCTGGCAACTGTGGGCAGGATGTCCTGCTGCCTGGCAACTGTGGGCAGGATGTCCTGGTGCCTGGCAACTGCGGGCAGGATGTCCCGGGAACATTGTCCTGGTGCCTGGCAACTGTGGGCAGGATGTCCTGGTGCCTGGCAACTGTGGGCAGGATGTCCTGGTGCCTGGCAACTGCGGGCAGGATGTCCCGGGAACATTGTCCTGGTGCCTGGCAACTGTGGGCAAGATGTCCTGGTGCCTGGCAACTGTGGGCAGGATGTCCTGGTGCCTGGCAACTGCGGGCAGGATTTCCCGGGAACATTGTCCTGGTGCCTGGCAACTGCGGGCAGGATGTACCGGGAACATTTTCCTGGTGCCTGGTAACTGTGGGCATGATGTCCCGGGAACATTGTCCTTTTGCCTGGCAACTGTGGGCAGGATGTCCCGGGAACATTGTCCTGGTGCCTGGCAACTGCGGGCAGGATGTCCCGGGAACATTGTCCTGGTGCCTGGCAACTGCGGGCAGGATGTCCCGGGAACATTGTCCTGGTGCCTGGCAACTGCGGGCAGGATGTCCCGGGAACATTGTCTTGGTGCCTGGCAACTGCGGGCAGGATGTACCGGGAACATTGTCCTGGTGCCTGGCAAATGCGGGCAGGATGTCCCGGGAACATTGTCCTGGTGCCTGGCAACTGTGGGCAGGATGTCCCGTGAACATTGTCCTGGTGCCTGGCAACTGTGGGCTGGATGTCCTGGTGCCTGGCAACTGTGGGCTGGATGTCCTGGTGCCCGGCAACTGCGGGCTGGATATCCCGGGAACATTGTCCTGTTGCCTGGCAACTGTGGGCTGGATGTCCTGGTGCCTGGCAACTGTGGGCAGGATGTCCTGGTGCCTGGCAACTGTGGGCAGGATTTCCTGGTGCCTGGCAACTGCGGGCAGGATGTCCTGGGAACATTGTCCTGGTGCCTGGCAACTGCGGGCAGGATGTCCTGGTGCCTGGCAACTGTGGGTAGGATGTCCTGGTGCCTGGCAACTGCGGCAGGATGTCCCGGGAACATTGTCCTGGTGCCTGGCAACTGCGGGCAGGATGTACCGGGAACATTGTCCTGGTGCCTGGCAACTGTGGGCAGGATGTACCGGGAACATTGTCCTGGTGCCTGGGAACTGCGGGCAGGATGTCCCGGGAACATTGTCCTGGTGCCTGGCAACTGTGGGCAGGATGTACCGGGAACATTGTCCTGGTGCCTGGCAACTGTGGGCAGGATGTACCGGGAACATTGTCCTGGTGCCTGGCAACTGCGGGCAGGATGTCCCGGGAACATTGTCCTGGTGCCTGGCAACTGCGGGCAGGATGTCCTGGTGCCTGCAGGCAACTGTAGGCAGGATGTCCCGGGAACATTGTCCTGGTGCCTGGCAACTGTGGGCAGGATGTGCTGGTGCCTGGCAACTGTGGGCAGGATGTCCTGGTGCCTGGCAACTGCGGGCAGGATGTCACGGGAACATTGTCCTGGTGCCTGGCAACTGTGGGCAGGATGTACCGGGAACATTGTCCTGGTGCCTGGCAACTGTGGGCAGGATGTACCGGGAACATTGTCCTGGTGCCTGGCAACTGTGGGCAGGATGTACCGGGAACATTGTCCTGGTGCCTGGCAACTGCGGGCAGGATGTCCCGGGAACATTGTCCTGGTGCCTGGCAACTGTGGGCAGGATGTCCTGGTGCCTGGCAACTGTGGGCAGAATGTCCTGGTGCCTGGCAACTGTGGGCAGGATGTCCTGGTGCCTGGCAACTGTGGGCAGAATGTCCTGGTGCCTGGCAACTGTGGGCAGGATGTCCTGGTGCCTGGCAACTGCGGGCAGGATGTACCGGGAACATTGTCCTGGTGCCTGGCAACTGTGGGCAGGATGTACCGGGAACATTGTCCTGGTGCCTGGCAACTGTGGACAGGATGTCCTGGTGCCTGGCAACTGTGGGCAGGATGTCCCGGGAACATTGTCCTGGTGCCTGGCAACTGTGGGCAGGATGTCCTAGGAACATTGTCCTGGTGCCTGGCAACTGTGGGCAGGATGTCCTGGGAACATTGTCCTGGTGCCTGGCAACTGTGGGCAGGATGTACCGGGAACATTGTCCTGGTGCCTGGCAACTGTGGGCAGGATGTACCGGGAACATTGTCCTGGTGCCTGGCAACTGTGGGCAGGATGTACCGGGAACATTGTCCTGGTGCCTGGCAACTGTGGGCAGGATGTCCTAGGAACATTGTCCTGGTGCCTGGCAACTGTGGGCAGGATGTCCTGGGAACATTGTCCTGGTGCCTGGCAACTGTGGGCAGGATGTACCGGGAACATTGTCCTGGAGCCTGGCAACTGTGGGCAGGATGTCCTGGGAACATTGTCCTGGTGCCGGGCCACTGCGGGCAGGATGTCCCGGGAACATTGTCCTGGTGCCTGGCAACTGCGGGCAGGATGTCCCGGGAACATTGTCCTGGTGCCTGGCAACTGCGGGCAGGATGTCCTGGTGCCTGGCAACTGCGGGCAGGATGTACCGGGAACATTGTCCTGGTGCCTGGCAACTGCGGGCTGGATATCCCGGGAACATTGTCCTGGTGCCTGGCAACTGCAGGCAGGATGTACCGGGATCATTGTCCTGGTGCCTGGCAACTGCGGGCAGGATGTACCGGGAACATTGTCCTGGTGCCTGGCAACTGTGGGCAGGATGTCCTGGTGCCTGGCAACTGTGGGCAGGATGTCCTGGTGCCTGGCAACTGTGGGCAGGATGTCCTGGTGCCTGGGAACTGTGGGCAGGATGTACCGGAAACATTGTCCTGGTGCTTGGCAACTGTGGGCAGGACGTACCGGGAACATTGTCCTGGTGCCTGGCAACTGCGGGCAGGATGTCCCGGGAACATTGTCCTGGTGCCTGGCAACTGCGGGCTGGATATCCCGGGAACATTGTCCTGGTGCCTGGCAACTGCGGGCAGGATGTACCGGGAACATTGTCCTGGTGCCTAGCAACTGTGGGCTGGATGTACCGGGAACATTGTCCTAGTGCCTGGCAACTGTGGGCAGGATGTACCGGGAACATTGTCCTGGTGCCTGGCAACTGTGGGCAGGATGTCCTGGTGCCTGGCAACTGTGGGCAGGATGTCCTGGTGCCTGGCAACTGCGGGCAGGATGTCCCGGGAACATTGTCCTGGTGCCTGGCAACTGCGGGCAAGATGTACCGGGAACAATGTCCTGGTGCCTGGCAACTGCGGGCAGGATGTCCTGGGAACATTGTCCTGGTGCCTGGCAACTGCGGGCAGGATGTCCCGGGAACATTGTCCTGGTGCCTGGCAACTGTGGGCAGGATGTCCAGCTGCCAGGCAACTGTGGGCAGGATGTCCTGGTACCTGGCAACTGCGGGCAGGATGTACCGGGAACATTGTCCTGGTGCCTGGCAACTGTGGGCAGGATGTCCTGGTGCCTGGCAACTGTGGGCAGGATGTCCTGGTGCCTGGCAACTGCGGGCAGGATGTCCCGGGAACATTGTCCTGGTGCCTGGCAACTGTGGGCAAGATGTCCTGGTGCCTGGCAACTGTGGGCAGGATGTCCTGGTGCCTGGCAACTGCGGGCAGGATTTCCCGGGAACATTGTCCTGGTGCCTGGCAACTGCGGGCAGGATGTACCGGGAACATTATCCTAATGCCTGGTAACTGTGGGCAGGATGTCCCGGGAACATTGTCCTTTTGCCTGGCAACTGTGGGCAGGATGTCCCGGGAACATTGTCCTGGTGCCTGGCAACTGCGGGCAGGATGTCCCGGGAACATTGTCCTGGTGCCTGGCAACTGCGGGCAGGATGTCCCGGGAACATTGTCCTGGTGCCTGGCAACTGCGGGCAGGATGTCCCGGGAACATTGTCCTGGTGCCTGGCAACTGCGGGCAGGATGTACCGGGAACATTGTCCTGGTGCCTGGCAAATGCGGGCAGGATGTCCCGGGAACATTGTCCTGGTGCCTGGCAACTGTGGGCAGGATGTCCCGTGAACATTGTCCTGGTGCCTGGCAACTGTGGGCTGGATGTCCTGGTGCCTGGCAACTGTGGGCTGGATGTCCTGGTGCCTGGCAACTGCGGGCTGGATATCCCGGGAACATTGTCCTGGTGCCTGGCAACTGTGGGCTGGATGTCCTGGTGCCTGGCAACTGTGGGCAGGATGTCCTGGTGCCTGGCAACTGTGGGCAGGATTTCCTGGTGCCTGGCAACTGCGGGCAGGATGTCCTGGGAACATTGTCCTGGTGCCTGGCAACTGCGGGTAGGATGTCCTGGTGCCTGGCAACTGTGGGTAGGATGTCCTGGTGCCTGGCAACTGCGGAAGGATATCCCGGGAACATTGTCCTGGTGCCTGGCAACTGCGGGCAGGATGTACCGGGAACATTGTCCTGGTGCCTGGCAACTGTGGGCAGGATGTACCGGGAACATTGTCCTGGTGCCTGGGAACTGCGGGCAGGATGTCCCGGGAACATTGTCCTGGTGCCTGGCAACTGTGGGCAGGATGTACCGGGAACATTGTCCTGGTGCCTGGCAACTGTGGGCAGGATGTACCGGGAACATTGTCCTGGTGCCTGGCAACTGCGGGCAGGATGTCCCGGGAACATTGTCCTGGTGCCTGGCAACTGCGGGCAGGATGTCCTGGTGCCTGGCAACTGTAGGCAGGATGTCCCGAAAACATTGTCCTGGTGCCTGGCAACTGTGGGCAGGATGTGCTGGTGCCTGGCAACTGTGGGCAGGATGTCCTGGTGCCTGGCAACTGCGGGCAGGATGTCACGGGAACATTGTCCTGGTGCCTGGCAACTGTGGGCAGGATGTACCGGGAACATTGTCCTGGTGCCTGGCAACTGTGGGCAGGATGCCCCAGGAACATTGTCCTGGTGTCTGGCAACTGTGGGCAGGATGTACCGGGAACATTGTCCTGGTGCCTGGCAACTGTGGGCAGGATGTACCGGGAACATTCTCCTGGTGCCTGGCAACTGCGGGCAGGATGTCCCGGGAACATTGTCCTGGTGCCTGGCAACTGTGGGCAGGATGTCCTGGTGCCTGGCATCTGCGGGCAGGATGTACCGGGAACATTGTCCTGGTGCCTGGCAACTGTGGGCAGGATGTCCTGGGAACATTGTCCTGGTGCCTGGCAACTGTGGGCAGGATGTCCTGGTGCCTGGCAACTGAGGGCAGGATGTACCGGGAACATTGTCCTGGTGCCTGGCAACTGCGGGCAGGATGTCCTGGTGCCTGGCAACTGCGGGAAGGATGTACCGGGAACATTGTCCTGGTGCCTGGCAACTGTGGGCAGGATGTCCTGGTGCCTGGCAACTGTGGGCAGGATGTCCTGGTGCCTGGCAACTGCGGGCTGGATGTCCCGGGAACATTGTCCTGGTGCCTGGCAACTGTGGGCTGGATGTACCGGGAACATTGTCCTGGTGCCTGGCAACTGCGGGCAGGATGTCCCGGGAACATTGTCCTGGTGCCTGGCAACTGCGGGCAGCATGTCCAGGGAACATTGTCCTGGTGCCTGGCAACTGCGGGCAGGATGTACCGGGAACATTGTCCTGGTGCCTGGCAACTGCGGGCAGGATGTACCGGGAACATTGTCCTGGTACCTGGCAACTGCGGGCAGGATGTCCCGGGAACATTGTCCTGGTGCCTGGCAACTGTGGGCAGGATGTCCCGGGAACATTGTCTTGGTGCCTGGCCACTGCGGGCAGGATGTCCCGGGAACATTGTCCTGGTGCCTGGCAACTGTGGGCAGGATGTCTTGGTGCCTGGCAACTGCGGGCAGGATGTCCCGGGAACATTGTCCTGGTGCCTGGCAACTGTGGGCAGGATGTCCTGGTGCCTGGCAACTTTGGGCAGGATGTCCTGGTGCCTGGCAACTGCGGGCAGGATGTCCCGGGAACATTGTCCTGGTGCCTGGCAACTGTGGGCAGGATGTCCTTTTGCCTGGCAACTGTGGACAGGATGTCCTGGTGCCTGGCAACTGCGGGCAGGATGTCCCGGGAAAATTGTCCTGGTGCCTGGCAACTGTGGGCAGGATGTCCTGGTGCCTGGCAACTGTGGGCAGGATGTCCTGGTGCCTGGCAACTGCGGGCAGGATGTCCCGGGAACATTGTCCTGGTGCCTGGCAACTGTGGGCACGATGTTCTGGTGCCTGGCAACTGTGGGCAGGATGTCCTGGTGCCTGGCAACTGCGGGCAGGATGTCCTGGGAACATTGTCCTGGTGCCTGGCAACTGTGGGCAGGATGTACCGGGAACATTGTCCTGGTGCCTGGCAACTGTGGGCAGGATGTACCGGGAACATTGTCCTGGTGCCTGGCAACTGTGGGCAGGATGTACCGGGAACATTGTCCTGGTGCCTGGCAACTGTGGGCAGGATGTACCGGGAACATTGTCCTGGTGCCTGGCAACTGTGGGCAGGATGTCCTAGGAACATTGTCCTGGTGCCTGGCAACTGTGGGCAGGATGTCCTGGGAACATTGTCCTGGTGCCTGGCAACTGTGGGCAGGATGTACCGGGAACATTGTCCTGGAGCCTGGCAACTGTGGGCAGGATGTCCTGGGAACATTGTCCTGGTGCCGGGCCACTGCGGGCAGGATGTCCCGGGAACATTGTCCTGGTGCCTGGCAACTGTGGGCAGGATGTCCCGGGAACATTGTCCTGGTGCCTGGCAACTGCGGGCAGGATGTCCTGGTGCCTGGCAACTGCGGGCAGGATGTACCGGGAACATTGTCCTGGTGCCTGGCAACTGCGGGCTGGATATCCCGGGAACATTGTCCTGGTGCCTGGCAACTGCAGGCAGGATGTACCGGGATCATTGTCCTGGTGCCTGGCAACTGCGGGCAGGATGTACCGGGAACATTGTCCTGGTGCCTGGCAACTGTGGGCAGGATGTCCTGGTGCGTGGCAACTGTGGGCAGGATGTCCTGGTGCCTGGCAACTGTGGGCAAGATGTCCTGGTGCCTGGGAACTGTGGGCAGGATGTACCGGAAACATTGTCCTGGTGCTTGGCAACTGTGGGCAGGACGTACCGGGAACATTGTCCTGGTGCCTGGCAACTGCGGGCAGGATGTCCCGGGAACATTGTCCTGGTGCCTGGCAACTACGGGCTGGATATCCCGGGAACATTGTCCTGGTGCCTGGCAACTGCGGGCAGGATGTACCGGGAACATTGTCCTGGTGCCTAGCAACTGTGGGCTGGATGTACCGGGAACATTGTCCTAGTGCCTGGCAACTGTGGGCAGGATGTACCGGGAACATTGTCCTGGTGCCTGGCAACTGTGGGCAGGATGTCCTGGTGCCTGGCAACTGTGGGCAGGATGTCCTGGTGCCTGGCAACTGCGGGCAGGATGTCCCGGGAACATTGTCCTGGTGCCTGGCAACTGCGGGCAAGATGTTGCGGGAACAATGTCCTGGTGCCTGGCAACTGCGGGCAGGATGTCCTGGGAACATTGTCCTGGTGCCTGGCAACTGCGGGCAGGATGTCCCGGGAACATTGTCCTGGTGCCTGGCAACTGTGGGCAGGATGTCCAGCTGCCAGGCAACTGTGGGCAGGATGTCCTGGTACCTGGCAACTGCGGGCAGGATGTACCGGGAACATTGTCCTGGTGCCTGGCAACTGTGGGCAGGATGTCCTGGTGCCTGGCAACTGTGGGCAGGATGTCCTGGTGCCTGGCAACTGCGGGCAGGATGTCCCGGGAACATTGTCCTGGTGCCTGGCAACTGTGGGCAAGATGTCCTTGTGCCTGGCAACTGTGGGCAGGATGTCCTGGTGCCTGGCAACTGCGGGCAGGATTTCCCGGGAACATTGTCCTGGTGCCTGGCAACTGCGGGCAGGATGTACCGGGAACATTATCCTAATGCCTGGTAACTGTGGGCAGGATGTCCCGGGAACATTGTCCTTTTGCCTGGCAACTGTGGGCAGGATGTCCCGGGAACATTGTCCTGGTGCCTGGCAACTGCGGGCAGGATGTCCCGGGAACATTGTCCTGGTGCCTGGCAACTGCGGGCAGGATGTCCCGGGAACATTGTCCTGGTGCCTGGCAACTGCGGGCAGGATGTCCCGGGAACATTGTCCTGGTGCCTGGCAACTGCGGGCAGGATGTACCGGGAACATTGTCCTGGTGCCTGGCAAATGCGGGCAGGATGTCCCGGGAACATTGTCCTGGTGCCTGGCAACTGTGGGCAGGATGTCCCGTGAACATTGTCCTGGTGCCTGGCAACTGTGGGCTGGATGTCCTGGTGCCTGGCAACTGTGGGCTGGATGTCCTGGTGCCTGGCAACTGCGGGCTGGATATCCCGGGAACATTGTCCTGGTGCCTGGCAACTGTGGGCTGGATGTCCTGGTGCCTGGCAACTGTGGGCAGGATGTCCTGGTGCCTGGCAACTGTGGGCAGGATTTCCTGGTGCCTGGCAACTGCGGGCAGGATGTCCTGGGAACATTGTCCTGGTGCCTGGCAACTGCGGGTAGGATGTCCTGGTGCCTGGCAACTGTGGGTAGGATGTCCTGGTGCCTGGCAACTGCGGAAGGATATCCCGGGAACATTGTCCTGGTGCCTGGCAACTGCGGGCAGGATGTACCGGGAACATTGTCCTGGTGCCTGGCAACTGTGGGCAGGATGTACCGGGAACATTGTCCTGGTGCCTGGGAACTGCGGGCAGGATGTCCCGGGAACATTGTCCTGGTGCCTGGCAACTGTGGGCAGGATGTACCGGGAACATTGTCCTGGTGCCTGGCAACTGTGGGCAGGATGTACCGGGAACATTGTCCTGGTGCCTGGCAATTGCGGGCAGGATGTCCCGGGAACATTGTCCTGGTGCCTGGCAACTGCGGGCAGGATGTCCTGGTGCCTGGCAACTGTAGGCAGGATGTCCCGGGAACATTGTCCTGGTGCCTGGCAACTGTGGGCAGGATGTGCTGGTGCCTGGCAACTGTGGGCAGGATGTACCGGGAACATTGTCCTGGTGCCTGGCAATTGCGGGCAGGATGTCCCGGGAACATTGTCCTGGTGCCTGGCAACTGCGGGCAGGATGTCCTGGTGCCTGGCAACTGTAGGCAGGATGTCCCGGGAACATTGTCCTGGTGCCTGGCAACTGCGGGCAGGATGTACCGGGAACATTGTCCTGGTGCCTGGCAACTGTGGGCAGGATGTACCGGGAACATTGTCCTGGTGCCTGGGAACTGCGGGCAGGATGTCCCGGGAACATTGTCCTGGTGCCTGGCAACTGTGGGCAGGATGTCCCGGGAACATTGTCCTGGTGCCTGGCAACTGTGGGCAGGATGTACCGGGAACATTGTCCTGGTGCCTGGCAACTGTGGGCAGGATGTACCGGGAACATTGTCCTGGTGCCTGGCAACTGCGGGCAGGATGTCCCGGGAACATTGTCCTGGTGCCTGGCAACTGCGGGCAGGATGTCCTGGTGCCTGGCAACTGTAGGCAGGATGTCCCGAAAACATTGTCCTGGTGCCTGGCAACTGTGGGCAGGATGTGCTGGTGCCTGGCAACTGTGGGCAGGATGTCCTGGTGCCTGGCAACTGCGGGCAGGATGTCACGGGAACATTGTCCTGGTGCCTGGCAACTGTGGGCAGGATGTACCGGGAACATTGTCCTGGTGCCTGGCAACTGTGGGCAGGATGCCCCAGGAACATTGTCCTGGTGTCTGGCAACTGTGGGCAGGATGTACCGGGAACATTGTCCTGGTGCCTGGCAACTGTGGGCAGGATGTACCGGGAACATTCTCCTGGTGCCTGGCAACTGCGGGCAGGATGTCCCGGGAACATTGTCCTGGTGCCTGGCAACTGTGGGCAGGATGTCCTGGTGCCTGGCATCTGCGGGCAGGATGTACCGGGAACATTGTCCTGGTGCCTGGCAACTGTGGGCAGGATGTCCTGGGAACATTGTCCTGGTGCCTGGCAACTGTGGGCAGGATGTCCTGGTGCCTGGCAACTGAGGGCAGGATGTACCGGGAACATTGTCCTGGTGCCTGGCAACTGCGGGCAGGATGTACTGGTGCCTGGCAACTGCGGGAAGGATGTACCGGGAACATTGTCCTGGTGCCTGGCAACTGTAGGCAGGTTGTCCTGGGAACATTGTCCTGGTGCCTGGCAACTGTGGGCAGGATGTCCTGGTGCCTGGCAACTGTGGGCAGGATGTCCTGGTGCCTGGCAACTGCGGGCTGGATGTCCCGGGAACATTGTCCTGGTGCCTGGCAACTGTGGGCTGGATGTACCGGGAACATTGTCCTGGTGCCTGGCAACTGCGGGCAGGATGTCCCGGGAACATTGTCCTGGTGCCTGGCAACTGCGGGCAGGATGTCCAGGGAACATTGTCCTGGTGCCTGGCAACTGCGGGCAGGATGTACCGGGAACATTGTCCTGGTGCCTGGCAACTGCGGGCAGGATGTACCGGGAACATTGTCCTGGTACCTGGCAACTGCGGGCAGGATGTCCCGGGAACATTGTCCTGGTGCCTGGCAACTGTGGGCAGGATGTCCCGGGAACATTGTCTTGGTGCCTGGCCACTGCGGGCAGGATGTCCCGGGAACATTGTCCTGGTGCCTGGCAACTGTGGGCAGGATGTCTTGGTGCCTGGCAACTGCGGGCAGGATGTCCCGGGAACATTGTCCTGGTGCCTGGCAACTGTGGGCAGGATGTCCTGGTGCCTGGCAACTTTGGGCAGGATGTCCTGGTGCCTGGCAACTGCGGGCAGGATGTCCCGGGAACATTGTCCTGGTGCCTGGCAACTGTGGGCAGGATGTCCTTTTGCCTGGCAACTGTGGACAGGATGTCCTGGTGCCTGGCAACTGCGGGCAGGATGTCCCGGGAAAATTGTCCTGGTGCCTGGCAACTGGGGGCAGGATGTCCTGGTGCCTGGCAACTGTGGGCAGGATGTCCTGGTGCCTGGCAACTGCGGGCAGGATGTCCCGGGAACATTGTCCTGGTGCCTGGCAACTGTGGGCACGATGTTCTGGTGCCTGGCAACTGTGGGCAGGATGTCCTGGTGCCTGGCAACTGCGGGCAGGATGTCCTGGGAACATTGTCCTGGTGCCTGGCAACTGTGGGCAGGATGTACCGGGAACATTGTCCTGGTGCCTGGCAACTGTGGGCAGGATGTACCGGGAACATTGTCCTGGTGCCTGGCAACTGTGGGCAGGATGTACCGGGAACATTGTCCTGGTGCCTGGCAACTGTGGGCAGGATGTACCGGGAACATTGTCCTGGTGCCTGGCAACTGTGGGCAGGATGTCCTAGGAACATTGTCCTGGTGCCTGGCAACTGTGGGCAGGATGTCCTGGGAACATTGTCCTGGTGCCTGGCAACTGTGGGCAGGATGTACCGGGAACATTGTCCTGGAGCCTGGCAACTGTGGGCAGGATGTCCTGGGAACATTGTCCTGGTGCCGGGCCACTGCGGGCAGGATGTCCCGGGAACATTGTCCTGGTGCCTGGCAACTGCGGGCAGGATGTCCCGGAAACATTGTCCTGGTGCCTGGCAACTGCGGGCTGGATGTCCTGGTGCCTGGCAACTGCGGGCAGGATGTACCGGGAACATTGTCCTGGTGCCTGGCAACTGCGGGCTGGATATCCCGGGAACATTGTCCTGGTGCCTGGCAACTGCAGGCAGGATGTACCGGGATCATTGTCCTGGTGCCTGGCAACTGCGGGCAGGATGTACCGGGAACATTGTCCTGGTGCCTGGCAACTGTGGGCAGGATGTCCTGGTGCCTGGCAACTGTGGGCAGGATGTCCTGGTGCCTGGCAACTGTGGGCAGGATGTCCTGGTGCCTGGGAACTGTGGGCAGGATGTACCGGAAACATTGTCCTGGTGCTTGGCAACTGTGGGCAGGACGTACCGGGAACATTGTCCTGGTGCCTGGCAACTGCGGGCAGGATGTCCCGGGAACATTGTCCTGGTGCCTGGCAACTACGGGCTGGATATCCCGGGAACATTGTCCTGGTGCCTGGCAACTGCGGGCAGGATGTACCGGGAACATTGTCCTGGTGCCTAGCAACTGTGGGCTGGATGTACCGGGAACATTGTCCTAGTGCCTGGCAACTGTGGGCAGGATGTACCGGGAACATTGTCCTGGTGCCTGGCAACTGTGGGCAGGATGTCCTGGTGCCTGGCAACTGTGGGCAGGATGTCCTGGTGCCTGGCAACTGCGGGCAGGATGTCCCGGGAACATTGTCCTGGTGCCTGGCAACTGCGGGCAAGATGTTGCGGGAACAATGTCCTGGTGCCTGGCAACTGCGGGCAGGATGTCCTGGGAACATTGTCCTGGTGCCTGGCAACTGCGGGCAGGATGTCCCGGGAACATTGTCCTGGTGCCTGGCAACTGTGGGCAGGATGTCCAGCTGCCAGGCAACTGTGGGCAGGATGTCCTGGTACCTGGCAACTGCGGGCAGGATGTACCGGGAACATTGTCCTGGTGCCTGGCAACTGTGGGCAGGATGTCCTGGTGCCTGGCAACTGTGGGCAGGATGTCCTGGTGCCTGGCAACTGCGGGCAGGATGTCCCGGGAACATTGTCCTGGTGCCTGGCAACTGTGGGCAAGATGTCCTTGTGCCTGGCAACTGTGGGCAGGATGTCCTGGTGCCTGGCAACTGCGGGCAGGATTTCCCGGGAACATTGTCCTGGTGCCTGGCAACTGCGGGCAGGATGTACCGGGAACATTATCCTAATGCCTGGTAACTATGGGCAGGATGTCCCGGGAACATTGTCCTTTTGCCTGGCAACTGTGGGCAGGATGTCCCGGGAACATTGTCCTGGTGCCTGGCAACTGCGGGCAGGATGTCCCGGGAACATTGTCCTGGTGCCTGGCAACTGCGGGCAGGATGTCCCGGGAACATTGTCCTGGTGCCTGGCAACTGCGGGCAGGATGTCCCGGGAACATTGTCCTGGTGCCTGGCAACTGCGGGCAGGATGTACCGGGAACATTGTCCTGGTGCCTGGCAAATGCGGGCAGGATGTCCCGGGAACATTGTCCTGGTGCCTGGCAACTGTGGGCAGGATGTCCCGTGAACATTGTCCTGGTGCCTGGCAACTGTGGGCTGGATGTCCTGGTGCCTGGCAACTGTGGGCTGGATGTCCTGGTGCCTGGCAACTGCGGGCTGGATATCCCGGGAACATTGTCCTGGTGCCTGGCAACTGTGGGCTGGATGTCCTGGTGCCTGGCAACTGTGGGCAGGATGTCCTGGTGCCTGGCAACTGTGGGCAGGATTTCCTGGTGCCTGGCAACTGCGGGCAGGATGTCCTGGGAACATTGTCCTGGTGCCTGGCAACTGCGGGTAGGATGTCCTGGTGCCTGGCAACTGTGGGTAGGATGTCCTGGTGCCTGGCAACTGCGGAAGGATATCCCGGGAACATTGTCCTGGTGCCTGGCAACTGCGGGCAGGATGTACCGGGAACATTGTCCTGGTGCCTGGCAACTGTGGGCAGGATGTACCGGGAACATTGTCCTGGTGCCTGGGAACTGCGGGCAGGATGTCCCGGGAACATTGTCCTGGTGCCTGGCAACTGTGGGCAGGATGTACCGGGAACATTGTCCTGGTGCCTGGCAACTGTGGGCAGGATGTACCGGGAACATTGTCCTGGTGCCTGGCAATTGCGGGCAGGATGTCCCGGGAACATTGTCCTGGTGCCTGGCAACTGCGGGCAGGATGTCCTGGTGCCTGGCAACTGTAGGCAGGATGTCCCGGGAACATTGTCCTGGTGCCTGGCAACTGTGGGCAGGATGTGCTGGTGCCTGGCAACTGTGGGCAGGATGTCCTGGTGCCTGGCAACTGCGGGCAGGATGTCACGGGAACATTGTCCTGGTGCCTGGCAACTGTGGGCAGGATGTACCGGGAACATTGTCCTGGTGCCTGGCAACTGTGGGCAGGATGCCCCAGGAACATTGTCCTGGTGTCTGGCAACTGTGGGCAGGATGTACCGGGAACATTGTCCTGGTGCCTGGCAACTGTGGGCAGGATGTACCGGGAACATTCTCCTGGTGCCTGGCAACTGCGGGCAGGATGTCCCGGGAACATTGTCCTGGTGCCTGGCAACTGTGGGCAGGATGTCCTGGTGCCTGGCATCTGCGGGCAGGATGTACCGGGAACATTGTCCTGGTGCCTGGCAACTGTGGGCAGGATGTCCTGGGAACATTGTCCTGGTGCCTGGCAACTGTGGGCAGGATGTCCTGGTGCCTGGCAACTGAGGGCAGGATGTACCGGGAACATTGTCCTGGTGCCTGGCAACTGCGGGCAGGATGTACTGGTGCCTGGCAACTGCGGGAAGGATGTACCGGGAACATTGTCCTGGTGCCTGGCAACTGTAGGCAGGTTGTCCTGGGAACATTGTCCTGGTGCCTGGCAACTGTGGGCAGGATGTCCTGGTGCCTGGCAACTGTGGGCAGGATGTCCTGGTGCCTGGCAACTGCGGGCTGGATGTCCCGGGAACATTGTCCTGGTGCCTGGCAACTGTGGGCTGGATGTACCGGGAACATTGTCCTGGTGCCTGGCAACTGCGGGCAGGATGTCCCGGGAACATTGTCCTGGTGCCTGGCAACTGCGGGCAGGATGTCCAGGGAACATTGTCCTGGTGCCTGGCAACTGCGGGCAGGATGTACCGGGAACATTGTCCTGGTGCCTGGCAACTGCGGGCAGGATGTACCGGGAACATTGTCCTGGTACCTGGCAACTGCGGGCAGGATGTCCCGGGAACATTGTCCTGGTGCCTGGCAACTGTGGGCAGGATGTCCCGGGAACATTGTCTTGGTGCCTGGCCACTGCGGGCAGGATGTCCCGGGAACATTGTCCTGGTGCCTGGCAACTGTGGGCAGGATGTCTTGGTGCCTGGCAACTGCGGGCAGGATGTCCCGGGAACATTGTCCTGGTGCCTGGCAACTGTGGGCAGGATGTCCTGGTGCCTGGCAACTTTGGGCAGGATGTCCTGGTGCCTGGCAACTGCGGGCAGGATGTCCCGGGAACATTGTCCTGGTGCCTGGCAACTGTGGGCAGGATGTCCTTTTGCCTGGCAACTGTGGACAGGATGTCCTGGTGCCTGGCAACTGCGGGCAGGATGTCCCGGGAAAATTGTCCTGGTGCCTGGCAACTGTGGGCAGGATGTCCTGGTGCCTGGCAACTGTGGGCAGGATGTCCTGGTGCCTGGCAACTGCGGGCAGGATGTCCCGGGAACATTGTCCTGGTGCCTGGCAACTGTGGGCACGATGTTCTGGTGCCTGGCAACTGTGGGCAGGATGTCCTGGTGCCTGGCAACTGCGGGCAGGATGTCCTGGGAACATTGTCCTGGTGCCTGGCAACTGTGGGCAGGATGTCCCGGGAACATTGTCCTGGTGCCTGGCAACTGCGGGCAGGATGTCCTGGTGCCTGGCAACTGTGGGCAGGATGTCCTGGTGCCTGGCAACTGCGGGCAGGATGTACCGGGAACTTTGTCCTGGTGCCTGGCAACTGCGGGCAGGATGTACCGGGAACATTGTCCTGGTGCCTGGCAACTGTGGGCAGGATGTCCCGGGAACATTGTCCTGGTGCCTGGCAACTATGGGCAGGATGTCCCGGGAACATTGTCCTGGTGCCTGGCAACTGCGGGCAGGATGTCCCGGGAACATTGTCCTGGTGCCTGGCAACTGTGGGCAGGATGTCCTGGTGCCTGGCATCTGCGGGCAGGATGTACCGGGAACATTGTCCTGGTGCCTGGCAACTGTGGGCAGGATGTCCTGGGAACATTGTCCTGGTGCCTGGCAACTGTGGGCAGGATGTCCTGGTGCCTGGCAACTGAGGGCAGGATGTACCGGGAACATTGTCCTGGTGCCTGGCAACTGCGGGCAGGATGTCCTGGTGCCTGGCAACTGCGGGAAGGATGTACCGGGAACATTGTCCTGGTGCCTGGCAACTGTAGGCAGGATGTCCTGGGAACATTGTCCTGGTGCCTGGCAACTGTGGGCAGGATGTCCCGGGAACATTGTCCTGGTGCCTGGCAACTATGGGCAGGATGTCCCGGGAACATTGTCCTGGTGCCTGGCAACTGCGGGCAGGATGTCCCGGGAACATTGTCCTGGTGCCTGGCAACTGTGGGCAGGATGTCCTGGGAACATTGTCCTGGTGCCTGGCAACTGTGGGCAGGATGTCCTGGTGCCTGGCAACTGAGGGCAGGATGTACCGGGAACATTGTCCTGGTGCCTGGCAACTGCGGGCAGGATGTCCTGGTGCCTGGGAACTGCGGGAAGGATGTACCGGGAACATTGTCCTGGTGCCTGGCAACTGTAGGCAGGATGTCCTGGGAACATTGTCCTGGTGCCTGGCAACTGTGGGCAGGATGTCCTGGTGCCTGGCAACTGTGGGCAGGATGTCCTGGTGCCTGGCAACTGCGGGCTGGATATCCCGGGAACATTGTCCTGGTGCCTGGCATCTGTGGGCAGGATGTCCCGGGAACATTGTCCTGGTGCCTGGCAACTGTGGGCTGGATGTACCGGGAACATTGTCCTGGTGCCTGGCAACTGCGGGCAGGATGTCCCGGGAACATTGTCCTGGTGCCTGGCAACTATGGGCAGGATGTCCCGGGAACATTGTCCTGGTGCCTGGCAACTGCGGGCAGGATGTCCCGGGAACATTGTCCTGGTGCCTGGCAACTGTGGGCAGGATGTCCTGGGAACATTGTCCTGGTGCCTGGCAACTGTGGGCAGAATGTCCTGGTGCCTGGCAACTGAGGGCAGGATGTACCGGGAACATTGTCCTGGTGCCTGGCAACTGCGGGCAGGATGTCCTGGTGCCTGGGAACTGCGGGAAGGATGTACCGGGAACATTGTCCTGGTGCCTGGCAACTGTAGGCAGGATGTCCTGGGAACATTGTCCTGGTGCCTGGCAACTGTGGGCAGGATGTCCTGGTGCCTGGCAACTGTGGGCAGGATGTCCTGGTGCCTGGCAACTGCGGGCTGGATATCCCGGGAACATTGTCCTGGTGCCTGGCAACTGTGGGCAGGATGTCCCGGGAACATTGTCCTGGTGCCTGGCAACTGTGGGCTGGATGTACCGGGAACATTGTCCTGGTGCCTGGCAACTGCGGGCAGGATGTCCCGGGAACATTGTCCTGGTGCCTGGCAACTGCGGGCAGGATGTCCAGGGAACATTGTCCTGGTGCCTGGCAACTGCGGGCAGGATGTACCGGGAACATTGTCCTGGTGCCTGGCAACTGCGGGCAGGATGTACCGGGAACATTGTCCTGGTGCCTGGCAACTGCGGGCAGGATGTCCCGGGAACATTGTCCTGGTGCCTGGCAACTGTGGGCAGGATGTCCCGGGAACATTGTCTTGGTGCCTGGCCACTGCGGGCAGGATGTCCCGGGAACATTGTCCTTGTGCCTGGCAACTGTGGGCAGGATGTCTTGGTGCCTGGCAACTGCGGGCAGGATGTCCCGGGAACATTGTCCTGGTGCCTGGCAACTGTAGGCAGGATGTCCTGGTGCCTGGCAACTTTGGGCAGGATGTCCTGGTGCCTGGCAACTGCGGGCAGGATGTCCCGGGAACATTGTCCTGGTGCCTGGCAACTGTGGGCAGGATGTCCTGGTGCCTGGCAACTGTGGACAGGATGTCCTGGTGCCTGGCAACTGCGGGCAGGATGTCCCGGGAAAATTGTCCTGGTGCCTGGCAACTGTGGGCAGGATGTCCTGGTGCCTGGCAACTGTGGGCAGGATGTCCTGGTGCCTGGCAACTGCGGGCAGGATGTCCCGGGAACATTGTCCTGGTGCCTGGCAACTGTGGGCACGATGTTCTGGTGCCTGGCAACTGTGGGCAGGATGTCCTGGTTCCTGGCAACTGCGGGCAGGATGTCCTGGGAACATTGTCCTGGTGCCTGGCAACTGTGGGCAGGATGTCCCGGGAACATTGTCCTGGTGCCTGGCAACTGCGGGCAGGATGTCCTGGTGCCTGGCAACTGTGGGCAGGATGTCCTGGTGCCTGGCAACTGCGGGCAGGATGTACCGGGAACTTTGTCCTGGTGCCTGGCAACTGCGGGCAGGATGTACCGGGAACATTGTCCTGGTTCCTGGCAACTGTGGGCAGGATGTCCCGGGAACATTGTCCTGGTGCCTGGCAACTATGGGCAGGATGTCCCGGGAACATTGTCCTGGTGCCTGGCAACTGTGGGCAGGATGTACCGGGAACATTGTCCTGGTGCCTGGCAACTGCGGGCAGGATGTCCCGGGAACATTGTCCTGGTGCCTGGCAACTGCGGGCAGGATGTCCTGGTGCCTGGCAACTGTGGGCAGGATGTTCCTGGAACATTGTCCTGGTGCCTGGCAACTGTGGGCAGGATATGCTGGTGCCTGGCAACTGTGGGCAGCATGTCCTGGTGCCTGGCAACTGCGGGCAGGATGTCACGGGAACATTGTCCTGGTGCCTGGCAACTGTGGGCAGGATGTACCGGGAACATTGTCCTGGTGCCTGGCAACTGTGGGCAGGATGTCCCAAGAACATTGTCCTGGTGCCTGGCAACTGCGGGCAGGATGTCCTGGGAACATTGTCCTGGTGCCTGGCAACTGCGGGCAGGATGTCCCGGGAACATTGTCCTGGTGCCTGGCAACTGCGGGCAGGATGTCCCGGGAACATTGTCCTGGTGCCTGGCAACTGTGGGCAGGATGTCCTGCTGCCTGGCAACTGTGGGCAGGATGTCCTGGTGCCTGGCAACTGCGGGCAGGATGTCCCGGGAACATTGTCCTGGTGCCTGGCAACTGTGGGCAGGATGTCCTGGTGCCTGGCAACTGTGGGCAGGATGTCCTGGTGCCTGGCAACTGCGGGCAGGATGTCCCGGGAACATTGTCCTGGTGCCTGGCAACTGTGGGCAAGATGTCCTGGTGCCTGGCAACTGTGGGCAGGATGTCCTGGTGCCTGGCAACTGCGGGCAGGATTTCCCGGGAACATTGTCCTGGTGCCTGGCAACTGCGGGCAGGATGTACCGGGAACATTTTCCTGGTGCCTGGTAACTGTGGGCAGGATGTCCCGGGAACATTGTCCTTTTGCCTGGCAACTGTGGGCAGGATGTCCCGGGAACATTGTCCTGGTGCCTGGAAACTGCGGGCAGGATGTCCCGGGAACATTGTCCTGGTGCCTGGCAACTACGGGCAGGATGTCCCGGGAACATTGTCCTGGTGCCTGGCAACTGCGGGCAGGATGTCCCGGGAACATTGTCCTGGTGCCTGGCAACTGCGGGCAGGATGTACCGGGAACATTGTCCTGGAGCCTGGCAAAAGAGGGCAGGATGTCCCGGGAACATTGTCCTGGTGCCTGGCAACTGTGGGCAGGATGTCCCGTGAACATTGTCCTGGTGCCTGGCAACTGTGGGTTGGATGTCCTGGTGCCTGGCAACTGTGGGCTGGATGTCCTGGTGCCTGGCAACTGCGGGCTGGATATCCCGGGAACATTGTCCTGGTGCCTGGCAACTGTGGGCTGGATGTCCTGGTGCCTGGCAACTGTGGGCAGGATGTCCTGGTGCCTGGCAACTGTGGGCAGGATTTCCTGGTGCCTGGCAACTGCGGGCAGGATGTCCTGGGAACATTGTCCTGGTGCCTGGCAACTGCGGGTAGGATGTCATGGTGCCTGGCAACTGTGGGTAGGATGTCCTGGTGCCTGGCAACTGCGGGCAGGATGTCACGGGAACATTGTCCTGGTGCCTGGCAACTGTGGGCAGGATGTCCTGGGAACATTGTCCTGGTGCCTGGCAACTGTGGGCAGGATGTCCTGGGAACATTGTCCTGGTGCCTGGCAACTGTGGGCAGGATGTACCGGGAACATTGTCCTGGTGCCTGGCAACTGCGGCAGGATGTCCCGGGAACATTGTCCTGGCGCCTGGCAACTGTGGGCAGGCTGTCCTGGTGCCTGGCAACTGTGGGCAGGATGTCCTGGTGCCTGGCAACTGCGGGCAGGATGTACCGGGAACATTGTTCTGGTGCCTGACAACTGTGGACAGGATGTCCCGGAAACATTGTCCTGGTGCCTGGCAACTGTGGGCAGGATGTACCGGGAACATTGTCCTGGTGCCTGGCAACTGTGGGCAGGATGTACCGGGAACATTGTCCTGGTGCCTGGCAACTGTGGGTTGGATGTACCGGGAGCATTGTCCTGGTGCCTGGCAACTGTAGGCAGGATGTCCTTGTGCCTGGCAACTGTGGGCAGGATGTCCTGGTGCCTGGCAACTGCGGGCAGGATGTCCCGGGAACATTGTCCTGGTGCCTGGCAACTGTGGGCAGGATGTACCGGGAACATTGTCCTGGTGCCTGGCAACTGTGGGCAGGATGTACCGGGAACATTGTCCTGGTGCCTGGCAACTGTGGGCAGGATGTACCGGGAACATTGTCCTGGTGCCTGGCAACTGTGGGCTGGATGCACCGGGAACATTGTCCTGGTGCCTGGCAACTGTGGGCAGGATGTCCCGGGAACATTGTCCTGGTGCCTGGAAACTGTGGGCAGGATGTCCTGGTGCCTGGCAACTGTGGGCAGGATGTCCTGGTGCCTGGCAACTGCGGGCAGGATGTCCCGGGAACATTGTCCTGGTGCCTGGCAACTGTGGGCAGGATGTACCGGGAACATTGTCCTATTGCCTGGCAACTGTGGGCTGGATGTACCGGGAACATTGTCCTGGTGCCTGACAACTATGGGCAGGATGTCCTGGTGCCTGGCAACTGCGGGCTGGATGTACCGGGAACATTGTCCTGGTACCTGGCAACTGTGTTCAGGATGTACTGGGAACATATTCCTGGTGCGTGGCAACTGTGGGCAGGATGTACGGGGAACATTGTCCTGGTGCCTGGCAACTGTGGGCAGGATGTACCGGGAACATTGTCCTGGTGCCTGGCAACTGTGGGCAGGATGTACTGGGAACATTGCCCTGGTGCCTGGCAACTGCGGGCAGGATGTACCGGGAACATTGTCCTGGTGCCTGGCAACTGTGGGCAGGATGTTCTGGTGCCTGGCAACTGCGGGCAGGATGTACCGGTAACATTGTCCTTGGGCCTGTCAACTGTGGGCTGGATGTCCCGGGAACATTGTCCTGGTGCCTGGCAACTGTGGGCAGGATGTACCGGGAACATTGTCCTGGTGCCTGGCAACTGTAGGAAGGATGTCCCGGGAACATTGTCCTGGTTCCTGGCAACTGTGGGAAGGATGTACCGGGAACATTGTCCTGGTTCCTGGCAACTGCGGGCAGGATGTCCCGGGAACATTGTCCTGGAGCCTGGCAACTGTGGGCAGGATGTACCGGGAACATTGTCCTGGTGCCTGACAACTGTGGGCAGGATGTCCCGGGAACATTGTCCTGGTGCCTGGCAACTGTGGGCAGGATGTACCGGGAACATTGTCCTGGTGCCTGGCAACTGCGGGCAGGATGTTCTGGTGCCTGGCAACTGTGGGCAGGATGTCCTGGTGCCTGGACACTGTGGGCAGGATGTCCTGGTGCCTGGCAACTGTGGGCAGGATGTCCTGGTGCCTGGCAACTGTGGGCAGGATGTCCTGGTGCCTGGCAACTGCGGGCAGGATGTATCGGGAACATTGTCCTGGTGCCTGGCAACTGGGGGCAGGATGTCCGGGGAACATTGTCCTGGTGCCTGGCAACTGTGGGCAGGATGTCCTGGTGCCTGGCAACTGCAGGCAGGATGTATCGGGAACATTGTCCTGGTGCCAGGCAACTGTGGGCAGGATGTCCTGGGAACATTGTCCTGGTGCCTGGCAACTGTGGGCAGGATGTCCTTGTGCCTGGCAACTGCGGGCAGGATGTACCGGGAACATTGTCCTGGTGCCTGGCAACTGCGGGCAGGATGTCCTGGTGCCTGGCAACTGCGGGCAGGATGTCCTGGTGCCTGGCAACTGCGGGCAGGATGTCCTGGTGCCTGGCAACTGCGGGCAGGATGTACCGGGAACATTGTCCTGGTGCCTGGAAACTGTGGGCTGGATGTCCTGGGAACATTGTGCTGGTGCCTGGCAACTGTGGGCAGGATGTCCTGGTGCCTGTCAACTGCGGGCAGGATGTCCTGGGAACATTGTCCTGGTGCCTGGCAACTGTGGGCAGGATGTACCGGGAACATTGTCCTGGTGCCTGGCAACTGTGGGCAGGATGTCCCGGGAACATTGTCCTGGTGCCTGGCAACTGGGGGCAGGATGTCCCAGAAACATTGTCCTGGTGCCTGGCAACTGCGGGCAGGATGTCCTGGTGCCTGGCAACTGCGGGCAGGATGTACCGGGAACATTGTCTTGGTGCCTGGCAACTGTGGGCAGGATGTCCTGGGAACATTGTCCTGGTGCCTGGCAACTGTGGGCAGGATGTCCTGGGAACATTGTCCTGGTGCCTGGCAACTGTGGGCAGGATGTCCTGGGAACATTGTCCTGGTGCCTGGCAACTGTGGGCAGGATGTCCTGGGAACATTGTCCTGGTGCCTGGCAACTGTGGGCAGGATGTACCGGGAACATTGTCCTGGTGCCTGGCAACTGCGGGCAGGATGTCCCGGGAACATTGTCCTGGCGCCTGGCAACTGTGGGCAGGATGTACCGGGAACATTGTCCTGGTGCCTGGCAACTGTGGGCAGGATGTACCGGGAACATTGTCCTGGCGCCTGGCAACTGTGGGCAGGATGTCCCGGGAACATTGTCCTGGTGCCTGGCAACTGTGGGCAGGATGTACCGGGAACATTGTCCTGGTGCCTGGCAACTGTGGGCTGGATGTACCGGGAACATTGTCCTGGTGCCTGGCAACTGTGGGCAGGATGTACCGGGAACATTGTCCTGGTGCCTGGCAACTGTGGGCTGGATGTACCGGGAACATTGTCCTGGTGCCTGGCAACTGTGGGCAGGATATCCCGGGAACATTGTCCTGGTGCCTGGAAACTGTGGGCAGTATGTCCTGGTGCCTGGCAACTGTGGGCAGGATGTCCTGGTGCCTGGCAACTGCGGGCAGGATGTCCCGGGAACATTGTCCTGGTGCCTGGAAACTGTGGGCAGGATGTACCGGGAACATTGTCCTAGTGCCTGGCAACTGTGGGCTGGATGTACCGGGAACATTGTCCTGGTGCCTGGCAACTATGGGCAGGATGTCCTGGTGCCTGGCAACTGCGGGCTGGATGTACTGGGAACATTGTCCTGGTACCTGGCAACTGTGCTCAGCATGTACCGGGAACATATTCCTGGTGCGTGGCAACTGTGGGCAGGATGTACCGGGAACATTGTCCTGGTGCCTGGCAACTGTGGGCAGGATGTACCGGGAACATTGTCCTGGTGCCTGACAACTGTGGGCAGGATGTACCGGGAACATTGCCCTGGTGCCTGGCAACTGCGGGCAGGATGTACCGGGAACATTGACCTGGTGCCTGGCAACTGTGGGCAGGATGTTCTGGTGCCTGGCAACTGCGGGCAGGATGTACCGGTAACATTGTCCTTGGGCCTGTCAACTGTGGGCTGGATGTCCCGGGAACATTGTCCTGGTGCCTGGCAACTGTGGGCAGGATGTACCGGGAACATTGTCCTGGTGCCTGGCAACTGTGGGAAGGATGTCCCGGGAACATTGTCCTGGTGCCTAGCAACTGTGGGAAGGATGTACCGGGAACATTGTCCTGGTTCCTGGCAACTGCGGGCAGGATGTCCCGGGAACATTGTCCTGGAGCCTGGCAACTGTGGGCAGGATGTACCGGGAACATTGTCCTGGTGCCTGACAACTGTGGGCAGGATGTCCCGGGAACATTGTCCTGGTGCCTGGCAACTGTGGGCAGGATGTACCGGAAACATTGTCCTGGTGCCTGGCAACTGCGGGCAGGATGTTCTGGTGCCTGGCAACTGTGGGCAGGATGTCCTGGTGCCTGGCAACTGTGGGCAGGATGTCCTGGTGCCTGGCAACTGTGGGCAGGATGTCCTGGTGCCTGGCAACTGTGGGCAGGATGTCCTGGTGCCTGGCAACTGCGGGCAGGATGTACCGGGAACATTGTCCTGGTGCCTGGCAACTGCGGGCAGGATGTACCGGGAACATTGTCCAGGTGCCTGGCAACTGCGGGCAGGATGTACCGGGAACATTGTCCTGGTGCCTGGCAACTGCGGGCAGGATGTCCCGGGAACATTGCCCTGATGCCTGGCAACTGTGGGCAGGATGTCCTGGTGCCTGGCAACTGTGGGCAGGATGTCCCGGGAACATTGTCCTGGTGCCTGGCAACTGTGGGCAGGATGTACCGGGAACATTGTCCTGGTGCCTGGAAACTGCGGGCAGGATGTCCCGGGAACATTGTCCTGGTGCCTGGCAACTGCGGGCAGGATGTACCGGGAACATTGTCCTGGTGCCTGGCAACTGTGGGCAGGATGTCCCAGGAACATTGTCCTGGTGCCTGGCAACTGTGGGCAGGATGTCCCGGGAACATTGTCCTGGAACATGGCAACTGTGGGCAGGATGTCCCGGGAACATTGTCCTGGTGCCTGGCAGCTGTGGAAAGGATGTACCGGGAACATTGTCCTGGTGCCTGGCAACTGCGGGCAGGATGTACCGGGAACATTGTCCTGGTGCCTGGCAACTGTGGGCAGGATGTCCCGGGAACATTGTCCTGGTGCCTGGCAACTGTGGGCAGGATGTCCCGGGAACATTGTCCCGGTGCCTGGCGACTGTGGGCAGGATGTCCCGGGAACATTGTCCTGGTGCCTGGCAACTGTGGGCAGGATGTCCCGGGAACATTGTCCTGGTGCCTGGCAACTGTGGGCAGGATGTACCGGGAACATTGTCCTGGTGCCTGGCAACTGTGGGCAGGATGTCCTGGTGCCTGGCAACTGTGGGCAGGATGTCCTGGTGCCTGGCAACTGTGGGCAGGATGTCCTGGTGCCTGGCAACTGTGGGCAGGATGTCCTGGTGCCTGGCAACTGTGGGCGGGATGTACTGGTGCCTGGCAACTGTGAACAGGATGTCCTGGTGCCTGGCAACTGTGGGCAGGATGTCCTGGTGCCTGGCAACTGCGGGCAGGATGTCCTGGGAAAATTGTCCTGGTGCCTGGCAACTGTTGGCTGGATGTACCGGGAACATTGTCCTGGTGCCTGGCAACTGTGGACAGGATGTCCTGGTGCCTGGCAACTGTGGGCAGGATGTCCTGGTGCCTGGCAACTGCGGGCAGGATGTCCTGGGAACATTGTCCTGGTGCCTGGCAACTGCGGGCAGGATGTACCGGGAACATTGTCCTGGTGCCTGGCAACTGTGGGCAGGATGTCCCGGGAACATTGTCCTGGTGCCTGGCAACTGTGGGCAGGATGTCCCGGGAACATTGTCCTGGTGCCTGGCAACTGTGGGCAGGATGTACCGGGAACATTGTCCTGGTGCCTGGCAACTGCGGGCAGGACGTCCTGGGAACATTGTCCTGGTGCCTGGCAACTGCGGGCAGGATGTCCTGGTGCCTGGCAACTGTGGGCAGGATGTCCCGGGAACATTGTCCTGGTGCCTGGCAACTGTGGGCAGGATGTGCTGGTGCCTGGCAACTGTGGGCAGCATGTCCTGGTGCCTGGCAACTGCGGGCAGGATGTCACGGGAACATTGTCCTGGTGCCTGGCAACTGTGGGCAGGATGTACCGGGAACATTGTCCTGGTGCCTGGCAACTGTGGGCAGGATGTACCGGGAACATTGTCCTGGTGCCTGGCAACTGTGGGCAGGATGTCCCGGGAACATTGTCCTGGTGCCTGGCAACTGGGGGCAGGATGTCCCAGAAACATTGTCCTGGTGCCTGGCAACTGCGGGCAGGATGTCCTGGTGCCTGGCAACTGCGGGCAGGATGTACCGGGAACATTGTCTTGGTGCCTGGCAACTGTGGGCAGGATGTCCTGGGAACATTGTCCTGGTGCCTGGCAACTGTGGGCAGGATGTCCTGGGAACATTGTCCTGGTGCCTGGCAACTGTGGGCAGGATGTCCTGGGAACATTGTCCTGGTGCCTGGCAACTGTGGGCAGGATGTCCTGGGAACATTGTCCTGGTGCCTGGCAACTGTGGGCAGGATGTACCGGGAACATTGTCCTGGTGCCTGGCAACTGTGGGCAGGATGTACCGGGAACATTGTCCTGGTGCCTGGCAACTGTGGGCTGGATGTACCGGGAGCATTGTCCTGGTGCCTGGCAACTGTAGGCAGGATGTCCTTGTGCCTGGCAACTGTGGGCAGGATGTCCTGGTGCCTGGCAACTGCGGGCAGGATGTCCCGGGAACATTGTCCTGGTGCCTGGCAACTGTGGGAAGGATGTACCGGGAACATTGTCCTGGTGCCTGGCAACTGTGGGCTGGATGTACCGGGAACATTGTCCTGGTGCCTGGCAACTGTGGGCAGGATGTACCGGGAACATTGTCCTGGTGCCTGGCAACTGTGGGCTGGATGTACCGGGAACATTGTCCTGGTGCCTGGCAACTGTGGGCAGGATATCCCGGGAACATTGTCCTGGTGCCTGGAAACTGTGGGCAGTATGTCCTGGTGCCTGGCAACTGTGGGCAGGATGTCCCAGGAACATTGTCCTGGTGCCTGGCAACTGGGGGCAGGATGTACCGGGAACATTGTCCTGGTGCCTGGCAACTGCGGGCAGGATGTCCGGGGAACATTGTCCTGGTGCCTGGCAACTGTGGGCAGGATGTCCTGGTGCCTTGCAACTGCGGGCAGGATGTACCGGGAACATTGTCCTGGTGCCTAGCAACTGTGGGCAGGATGTCCTGGGAACATTGTCCTGGTGCCTGGCAACTGTGGGCAGGATGTCCTTGTGCCTGGCAACTGCGGGCAGGATGTACAGGGAACATTGTCCTGGTGCCTGGCAACTGCGGGCAGGATGTCCTGGTGCCTGGCAACTGCGGGCAGGATGTCCTGGTGCCTGGCAACTGCGGGCAGGATGTACCGGGAACATTGTCCTGGTGCCTGGCAACTGTGGGCTGGATGTCCTGGGAACATTGTCCTGGTGCCTGGCAACTGTGGGCAGGATGTCCTGGTGCCTGGCAACTGCGGGCAGGATGTACCGGGAACATTGTCCTGGTGCCTGACAACTGTGGACAGGATGTCCCGGGAACATTGTCCTGGTGCCTGGCAACTGTGGGCTGGATGTACCGGGAACATTGTCCTGGTGCCTGGCAACTGTGGGCAGGATGTCCTTGTGCCTGGCAACTGTGGGCAGGATGTCCTGGTGCCTGGCAACTGCGGGCAGGATGTCCCGGGAACATTGTCCTGGTGCCTGGCAACTGTGGGCATGATGTACCTGGAACATTGTCCTAGTGCCTGGCAACTGTGGGCAGGATGTACCGGGAACATTGTCCTAATGCCTGGCAACTGTGGGCAGGATGTACCGGGAACATTGTCCTGGTGCCTGGCAACTGTGGGCAGGATGTACCGGGAACATTGTCCTGGTGCCTGGCAACTGTGGGAAGGATGTCCCGGGAACATTGTCCTGGTGCCTGGCAACTGTGGGAAGGATGTACCGGGAACATTGTCCTGGTTCCTGGCAACTGCGGGCAGGATGTCCCGGGAACATTGTCCTGGAGCCTGGCAACTGTGGGCAGGATGTACCGGGAACATTGTCCTGGTGCCTGACAACTGTGGGCAGGATGTCCCGGGAACATTGTCCTGGTGCCTGGCAACTGTGGGCAGGATGTACCGGGAACATTGTCCTGGTGCCTGGCAACTGCGGGCAGGATGTTCTGGTGCCTGGCAACTGTGGGCAGGATGTCCTGGTGCCTGGCAACTGTGGGCAGGATGTCCTGGTGCCTGGCAACTGTGGGCAGGATGTCCTGGTGCCTGGCAACTGTGGGCAGGATGTCCTGGTGCCTGGCAACTGCGGGCAGGATGTACCGGGAACATTGTCCTGGTGCCTGGCAACTGCGGGCAGGATGTACCGGGAACATTGTCCAGGTGCCTGGCAACTGCGGGCAGGATGTACCGGGAACATTGTCCTGGTGCCTGGCAACTGCGGGCAGGATGTCCCGGGAACATTGCCCTGATGCCTGGCAACTGTGGGCAGGATGTCCTGGTGCCTGGCAACTGTGGGCAGGATGTCCCGGGAACATTGTTCTGGTGCCTGGCAACTGTGGGCAGGATGTACCGGGAACATTGTCCTGGTGCCTGGAAACTGCGGGCAGGATGTCCCGGGAACATTGTCCTGGTGCCTGGCAACTGCGGGCAGGATGTACCGGGAACATTGTCCTGGTGCCTGGCAACTGTGGGCAGGATGTCCCAGGAACATTGTCCTGGTGCCTGGCAACTGTGGGCAGGATGTCCCGGGAACATTGTCCTGGAACATGGCAACTGTGGGCAGGATGTCCCGGGAACATTGTCCTGGTGCCTGGCAGCTGTGGGAAGGATGTACCGGGAACATTGTCCTGGTGCCTGGCAACTGCGGGCAGGATGTACCGGGAACATTGTCCTGGTGCCTGGCAACTGTGGGCAGGATGTCCCGGGAACATTGTCCTGGTGCCTGGCAACTGTGGGCAGGATGTCCCGGGAACATTGTCCCGGTGCCTGGCGACTGTGGGCAGGATGTCCCGGGAACATTGTCCTGGTGCCTGGCAACTGTGGGCAGGATGTCCCGGGAACATTGTCCTGGTGCCTGGCAACTGTGGGCAGGATGTACCGGGAACATTGTCCTGGTGCCTGGCAACTGTGGGCAGGATGTCCTGGTGCCTGGCAACTGTGGGCAGGATGTCCTGGTGCCTGGCAACTGTGGGCAGGATGTCCTGGTGCCTGGCAACTGTGGGCAGGATGTCCTGGTGCCTGGCAACTGTGGGCGGGATGTCCTGGTGCCTGGCAACTGTGAACAGGATGTCCTGGTGCCTGGCAACTGTGGGCAGGATGTCCTGGTGCCTGGCAACTGCGGGCAGGATGTCCTGGGAACATTGTCCTGGTGCCTGGCAACTGTTGGCTGGATGTACCGGGAACATTGTCCTGGTGCCTGGCAACTGTGGACAGGATGTCCTGGTGCCTGGCAACTGTGGGCAGGATGTCCTGGTGCCTGGCAACTGCGGGCAGGATGTCCTGGGAACATTGTCCTGGTGCCTGGCAACTGCGGGCAGGATGTACCGGGAACATTGTCCTGGTGCCTGGCAACTGTGGGCAGGATGTCCCGGGAACATTGTCCTGGTGCTTGGCAACTGTGGGCAGGATGTCCCGGGAACATTGTCCTGGTGCCTGGCAACTGTGGGCAGGATGTACCGGGAACATTGTCCTGGTGCCTGGCAACTGCGGGCAGGATGTCCCGGGAACATTGTCCTGGTGCCTGGCAACTGCGGGCAGGATGTCCTGGTGCCTGGCAACTGTGGGCAGGATGTCCCGGGAACATTGTCCTGGTGCCTGGCAACTGTGGGCATGATGTACCTGGAACATTGTCCTAGTGCCTGGCAACTGTGGACAGGATGTACCGGGAACATTGTCCTGGTGCCTGGCAACTGTGGGCAGGATGTACCGGGAACATTGTCCTGGTGCCTGGCAACTGTGGGCAGGATGTACCGGGAACATTGTCCTGGTGCCTAGCAACTGTGGACTGGATGTACCGGGAACATTGTCCTGGTGCCTGGCAACTGTGGGCAGGATGTCCTGGTGCCTGGCAACTGTGGGCAGGATGTCCTGGTGCCTGGCAACTGTGGGCAGGATGTCCTGGTGCCTGGCAACTGCGGGCAGGATGTCCCGGGAACATTGTCCTGGTGCCTGGCAACTGTGGGCAGGATGTACCGGGAACATTGTCCTAGTGCCTGGCAACTGTGGGCTGGATGTACCGGGAACATTGTCCTGGTGCCTGGCAACTGTGGGCAGGGTGTCCTGGTGCCTGGCACCTGCGGGCTGGATGTATCGGGAACATTGTCCTGGTGCCTGGCAACTGTGCTCAGGATGTACCGGGAACATATTCCTGGTGCCTGGCAACTGTGGGCAGGATGTACCGGGAACATTGTCCTGGTGCCTGGCAACTGCGGGCAGGATGTACCGGGAACATTGTCCTGGTGCCTGGCAACTGTGGGTAGGATGTCCCGGGAACATTGCCCTGGTGCCTGGCAACTGCGGGCAGGATGTACCGGGAACATTGTCCTGGTGCCTGGCAACTGTGGGCAGGATGTCCTTGTGCCTGGCAACTGCGGGCAGGATGTACCGGTAACATTGTCCTTGGGCCTGGCAACTGTGGGCTGGATGTCCCGGGAACATTGTCCTGGTGCCTGGCAACTGTGGGCAGGATGTACCGGGAACATTGTCCTGGTGCCTGGCAACTGTGGGCTGGATGTACCGGGAACATTGTCCTGGTGCCTGGCAACTGTGGGCAGGATGTCCCGGGAACATTTTCCTGGTGCCTGGCAACTGTGGGCAGGATGTCCTGGTGCCTGGCAACTGTGGGCAGGATGTCCTGGTGCCTGGCAACTGCGGGCAGGATGTCCCGGGAACATTGTCCTGGTGCCTGGCAACTGTGGGCAGGATGTACCGGGAACATTGACCTAGTGCCTGGCAACTGTGGGCTGGATGTACCGGGAACATTGTCCTGGTGCCTGGCAACTATGGGCAGGATGTCCTGGTGCCTGGCAACTGCGGGCTGGATGTACCGGGAACATTGTCCTGGTACCTGGCAACTGTGCTCAGGATGTACCGGGAACATATTCATGGTGCGTGGCAACTGTGGGCAGGATGTACCGGGAACATTGTCCTGGTGCCTGGCAACTGCGGGCAGGATGTACCGGGAACATTGTCCTGGTGCCTGGCAACTGTGGGCAGGATGTACCGGGAACATTGCCCTGGTGCCTGGCAACTGCGGGCAGGATGTACCGGGAACATTGTCCTGGTGCCTGGCAACTGTGGGCAGGATGTTCTGGTGCCTGGCAACTGCGGGCAGGATGTACCGGTAACATTGTCCTTGGGCCTGGCAACTGTGGGCTGGATGTCCCGGGAACATTGTCCTGGTGCCTGGCAACTGTGGGCAGGATGTACCGGGAACATTGTCCTGGTGCCTGGTAACTGTGGGCAGGATGTCCCGGGAACATTGTCCTGGTGCCTGGCAACTGTGGGCAGGATGTACCGGGAACATTGTCCTGGTTCCTGGCAACTGCGGGCAGGATGTCCCGGGAACATTGTCCTGGAGCCTTGCAACTGTGGGCAGGATGTACCGGGAACATTGTCCTGGTGCCTGACAACTGTGGGCAGGATGTCCCGGGAACATTGTCCTGGTGCCTGGCAACTGTGGGCAGGATGTCCTGGTGCCTGGCAACTGTGGGCAGGATGTCCTGGTGCCTGGCAACTGTGGGCAGGATGTCCTGGTGCCTGGCAACTGTGGGCAGGATGTCCCGGGAACATTGTCCTGGTGCCTGGCAACTGTGGGCAGGATGTACCGGGAACATTGTCCTGGTGCCTGGAAACTGCGGGCAGGATGTCCCGGGAACATTGTCCTGGTGCCTGGCAACTGCGGGCAGGATGTACCGGGAACATTGTCCTGGTGCCTGGCAACTGTGGGCAGGATGTCCCAGGAACATTGTCCTGGTGCCTGGCAACTGTGGGCAGGATGTCCCGGGAACATTGTCCTGGTACATGGACACTGTGGGCAGGATGTCCCGGGAACATTGTCCTGGTGCCTGGCAACTGTGGGAAGGATGTACCGGGAACATTGTCCTGGTGCCTGGCAACTGCGGGCAGGATGTACCGGGAACATTGTCCTGGTGCCTGGCAACTGTGGGCAGGATGTCCCGGGAACATTGTCCTGGTGCCTGGCAACTGTGGGCAGGATGTCCCGGGAACATTGTCCTGGTGCCTGGCGACTGTGGGCAGGATGTCCCGGGAACATTGTCCTGGTGCCTGGCAACTGTGGGCAGGATGTCCCGGGAACATTGTCCTGGTGCCTGGCAACTGTGGGCAGGATGTACCGGGAAAATTGTCCTGGTGCCTGGCAACTGTGGGCAGGATGTCCTGGTGCCTGGCAACTGTGGGCAGGATGTCCTGGTGCCTGGCAACTGTGGGCAGGATGTCCTGGTGCCTGGCAACTGTGGGCAGGATGTCCTGGTGCCTGGCAACTGTGGGCGGGATGTCCTGGTGCCTGGCAACTGTGAACAGGATGTCCTGGTGCCTGGCAACTGTGGGCAGGATGTCCTGGTGCCTGGCAACTGCGGGCAGGATGTCCTGGGAACATTGTCCTGGTGCCTGGCAACTGTGGACAGGATGTCCTGGTGCCTGGCAACTGTGGGCAGGATGTCCTGGTGCCTGGCAACTGCGGGCAGGATGTCCTGGGAACATTGTCCTGGTGCCTGGCAACTGCGGGCAGGATGTACCGGGAACATTGTCCTGGTGCCTGGCAACTGTGGGCAGGATGTCCCGGGAACATTGTCCTGGTGCCTGGCAACTGTGGGCAGGATGTCCCGGGAACATTGTCCTGGTACCTGGCAACTGTGGGCAGGATGTACCGGGAACATTGTCCTGGTGCCTGGCAACTGCGGGCAGGATGTCCCGGGAACATTGTCCTGGTGCCTGGCAACTGCGGGCAGGATGTCCTGGTGCCTGGCAACTGTGGGCAGGATGTCCCGGGAACATTGTCCTGGTGCCTGGCAACTGTGGGCAGGATGTGCTGGTGCCTGGCAACTGTGGGCAGCATGTCCTGGTGCCTGGCAACTGCGGGCAGGATGTCACGGGAACATTGTCCTGGTGCCTGGCAACTGTGGGCAGGATGTACCTGGAACATTGTCCTGGTGCCAGGCAACTGTGGGCAGGATGTCCCAGGAACATTGTCCTGGTGCCTGGCAACTGGGGGCAGGATGTACCGGGAACATTGTCCTGGTGCCTGGCAACTGCGGGCAGGATGTCCGGGGAACATTGTCCTGGTGCCTGGCAACTGTGGGCAGGATGTCCTAGTGCCTTGCAACTGCGGGCAGGATGTACCGGGAACATTGTCCTGGTGCCTAGCAACTGTGGGCAGGATGTCCTGGGAACATTGTCCTGGTGCCTGGCAACTGTGGGCAGGATGTCCTTGTGCCTGGCAACTGTGGGCAGGATGTCCTGATGCCTGGCAACTGCGGGCAGGATGTCCTGGTGCCTGGCAACTGCGGGCAGGATGTACCGGGAACATTGTCCTGGTGCCTGGCAACTGTGGGCTGGATGTCCTGGGAACATTGTCCTGGTGCCTGGCAACTGTGGGCAGGATGTCCTGGTGCCTGGCAACTGCGGGCAGGATGTACCGGGAACATTGTCCTGGTGCCTGACAACTGTGGACAGGATGTCCCGGGAACATTGTCCTGGTGCCTGGCAACTGTGGGCTGGATGTACCGGGAACATTGTCCTGGTGCCTGGCAACTGTGGGCAGGATGTCCTTGTGCCTGGCAACTGTGGGCAGGATGTCCTGGTGCCTGGCAACTGCGGGCAGGATGTCCCGGGAACATTGTCCTGGTGCCTGGCAACTGTGGGCATGATGTACCTGGAACATTGTCCTAGTGCCTGGCAACTGTGGGCAGGATGTACCGGGAACATTGTCCTGGTGCCTGGCAACTGTGGGCAGGATGTACCGGGAACATTGTCCTGGTGCCTGGCAACTGTGGGCAGGATGTACCGGGAACATTGTCCTGGTGCCTGGCAACTGTGGACTGGATGTACCGGGAACATTGTCCTGGTGCCTGGCAACTGTGGGCAGGATGTCCCGGGAACATTGTCCTGGTGCCTGGCAACTGTGGGCAGGATGTCCTGGTGCCTGGCAACTGTGGGCAGGATGTCCTGGTGCCTGGCAACTGCGGGCAGGATGTCCCGGGAACATTGTCCTGGTGCCTGGCAACTGTGGGCAGGATGTACCGGGAACATTGTCCTAGTGCCTGGCAACTGTGGGCTGGATGTAACGGGAACATTGTCCTGGTGCCTGGCAACTGTGGGCAGGATGTCCTGGTGCCTGGCAACTGCGGGCTGGATGTACCGGGAACATTGTCCTGGTGCCTGGCAACTGTGCTCAGGATGTACCGGGAACATATTCCAGGTGCCTGGCAACTGTGGGCAGGATGTACCGGGAACATTGTCCTGGTGCCTGGCAACTGCGGGCAGGATGTACCGGGAACATTGTCCTGGTTCCTGGCAACTGTGGGCAGGATGTACCGGGAACATTGCCCTGGTGCCTGGCAACTGCGGGCAGGATGTACCGGGAACATTGTCCTGGTGCCTGGCAACTGTGGGCAGGATGTCCTGGTGCCTGGCAACTGCGGGCAGGATGTACCGGTAACATTGTCCTTGGGCCTGGCAACTGTGGGCTGGATGTCCCGGGAACATTGTCCTGGTGCCTGGCAACTGTGGGCAGGATGTACCGGGAACATTGTCCTGGTGCCTGGCAACTGTGGGCTGGATGTACCGGGAACATTGTCCTGGTGCCTGGCAACTGTGGGCAGGATGTCCCGGGAACATTGTCCTGGTGCCTGGCAACTGTGGGCAGGATGTCCTGGTGCCTGGCAACTGTGGGCAGGATGTCCTGGTGCCTGGCAACTGCGGGCAAGATGTCCCGGGAAAATTGTCCTGGTGCCTGGCAACTGTGGGCAGGATGTACCGGGAACATTGTCCTAGTGCCTGGCAACTGTGGGCTGGATGTACCGGGAACATTGTCCTGGTGCCTGGCAACTATGGGCAGGATGTCCTGGTGCCTGGCAACTGCGGGCTGGATGTACCGGGAACATTGTCCTGGTACCTGGCAACTGTGCTCAGGATGTACCGGGAACATATTCCTGGTGCCTGGCAACTGTGGGCAGGATGTACCGGGAACATTGTCCTGGTGCCTGGTAACTGCGGGCAGGATGTACCGGGAACATTGTCCTGGTGCCTGGCAACTGTGGGCAGGATGTACCGGGAACATTGCCCTGGTGCCTGGCAACTGCGTGCAGGATGTACCGGGAACAATGTCCTGGTGCCTGGCAACTGTGGGCAAGATGTTCTGGTGCCTGGCAACTGCGGGCAGGATGTACCGGTAACATTGTCCTTGGGCCTGGCAACTGTGGGCTGGATGTCCCGGGAACATTGTCCTGGTGCCTGGCAACTGTGGGCAGGATGTACCGGGAACATTGTCCTGGTGCCTGGCAACTGTGGGCAGGATGTCCCGGGAACATTGTCCTGGTGCCTGGCAACTGTGGGCAGGATGTACCGGGAACATTGTCCTGGTTCCTGGCAACTGCGGGCAGGATGTCCCGGGAACATTGTCCTGGAGCCTGGCAACTGTGGGCAGGATGTACCGGGAACATTGTCCTGGTGCCTGACAACTGTGGGCAGGATGTCCCGAGAACATTGTCCTGGTGCCTGGCAACTGTGGGCAGGATGTACCGGGAACATTGTCCTGGTGCCTGGCAACTGCGGGCAGGATGTTCTGGTGCCTGGCAACTGTGGGCAGGATGTCCTGGTGCCTGGCAACTGTGGGCAGGATGTCCTGGTGCCTGGCAACTGTGGGCAGGATGTCCTGGTGCCTGGCAACTGTGGGCAGGATGTCCTGGTGCCTGGCAACTGCGGGCAGGATGTACCGGAAACATTGTCCTGGTGCCTGGCAACTGCGGGCAGGATGTACCGGGAACATTGTCCAGGTGCCTGGCAACTGCGGGCAGGATGTACCGGGAACATTGTCCTGGTGCCTGGCAACTGCGGGCAGGATGTCCCGGGAACATTGCCCTGATGCCTGGCAACTGTGGGCAGGATGTCCCGGGAACATTGTCCTGGTGCCTGGCAACTGTGGGCAGGATGTACCGGGAACATTGTCCTGGTGCCTGGAAACTGCGGGCAGGATGTCCCGGGAACATTTTCCTGGTGCCTGGCAACTGCGGGCAGGATGTACCGGGAACATTGTCCTGGTGCCTGGCAACTGTGGGCAGGATGTCCCAGGAACATTGTCCTGGTGCCTGGCAACTGTGGGCAGGATGTCCCGGGAACATTGTCCTGGTACATGGCAACTGTGGGCATTATGTCCCGGGAACATTGTCCTGGTGCCTGGCAACTGTGGGCAGGATGTACCGGGAACATTGTCCTGGTGCCTGGCAACTGCGGGCAGGATGTACTGGGAACATTGTCCTGGTGCCTGGCAACTGTGGGCAGGATGTCCCGGGAACATTGTCCTGGTGCCTGGCAACTGTGGGCAGGATGTCCCGGGAACATTGTCCTGGTGCCTGGCGACTGTGGGCAGGATGTCCCGGGAACATTGTCCTGGTGCCTGGCAACTGTGGGCAGGATGTCCCGGGAACATTGTCCTGGTGCCTGGCAACTGTGGGCAGGATGTACCGGGAACATTGTCCTGGTGCCTGGCAACTGTGGGCAGGATGTCCTGGTGCCTGGCAACTGTGGGCAGGATGTCCTGGTGCCTGGCAACTGTGGGCAGGATGTCCTGGTGCCTGGCAACTGTGGGCAGGATGTCCTGGTGCCTGGCAACTGTGGGCAGGATGTCCTGGTGCCTGGCAACTGTGAACAGGATGTCCTGGTGCCTGGCAACTGTGGGCAGGATGTCCTGGTGCCTGGCAACTGCGGGCAGGATGTCCTGGGAACATTGTCCTGGTGCCTGGCAACTGTTGGCTGGATGTACCGGGAACATTGTCCTGGTGCCTGGCAACTGTGGACAGGATGTCCTGGTGCCTGGCAACTGTGGGCAGGATGTCCTGGTGCCTGGCAACTGTGGGCAGGATGTCCTGGTGCCTGGCAACTGTGGGCGGGATGTCCTGGTGCCTGGCAACTGTGAACAGGATGTCCTGGTGCCTGGCAACTGTGGGCAGGATGTCCTGGTGCCTGGCAACTGCGGGCAGGATGTCCTGGGAACATTGTCCTGGTGCCTGGCAACTGTTGGCTGGATGTACCGGGAACATTGTCCTGGTGCCTGGCAACTGTGGACAGGATGTCCTGGTGCCTGGCAACTGTGGGCAGGATGTCCTGGTGCCTGGCAACTGCGGGCAGGATGTCCTGGGAACATTGTCCTGGTGCCTGGCAACTGCGGGCAGGATGTACCGGGAACATTGTCCTGGTGCCTGGCAACTGTGGGCAGGATGTCCCGGGAACATTGTCCTGGTGCCTGGCAACTGTGGGCAGGATGTCCCGGGAACATTGTCCTGGTACCTGGCAACTGTGGGCAGGATGTACCGGGAACATTGTCCTGGTGCCTGGCAACTGCGGGCAGGATGTCCCGGGAACATTGTCCTGGTGCCTGGCAACTGCGGGCAGGATGTCCTGGTGCCTGGCAACTGTGGGCAGGATATCCCGGGAACATTGTCCTGGTGCCTGGCAACTGTGGGCAGGATGTGCTGGTGCCTGGCAACTGTGGGCAGGATGTCCCAGGAACATTGTCCTGGTGCCTGGCAACTGGGGGCAGGATGTACCGGGAACATTGTCCTGGTGCCTGGCAACTGCGGGCAGGATGTCCGGGGAACATTGTCCTGGTGCCTGGCAACTGTGGGCAGGATGTCCTGGTGCCTTGCAACTGCGGGCAGGATGTACCGGGAACATTGTCCTGGTGCCTAGCAACTGTGGGCAGGATGTCCTGGGAACATTGTCCTGGTGCCTGGCAACTGTGGGCAGGATGTCCTTGTGCATGGCAACTGTGGGCAGGATGTACCGGGAACATTGTCCTGGTGCCTGGCAACTGCGGGCAGGATGTCCTGGTGCCTGGCAACTGCGGGCAGGATGTCCTGGTGCCTGGCAACTGCGGGCAGGATGTACCGGGAACATTGTCCTGGTGCCTGGCAACTGTGGGCTGGATGTCCTGGGAACATTGTCCTGGTGCCTGGCAACTGTGGGCAGGATGTCCTGGTGCCTGGCAACTGCGGGCAGGATGTACCGGGAACATTGTCCTGGTGCCTGACAACTGTGGACAGGATGTCCCGGGAACATTGTCCTGGTGCCTGGCAACTGTGGGCTGGATGTACCGGGAACATTGTCCTGGTGCCTGGCAACTGTGGGCAGGATGTCCTTGTGCCTGGCAACTGTGGGCAGGATGTCCTGGTGCCTGGCAACTGCGGGCAGGATGTCCCGGGAACATTGTCCTGGTGCCTGGCAACTGTGGGCATGATGTACCTGGAACATTGTCCTAGTGCCTGGCAACTGTGGGCAGGATGTACCGGGAACATTGTCCTGGTGCCTGGCAACTGTGGGCAGGATGTACCGGGAACATTGTCCTGGTGCCTGGCAACTGTGGGCAGGATGTACCGGGAACATTGTCCTGGTGCCTGGCAACTGTGGACTGGATGTACCGGGAACATTGTCCTGGTGCCTGGCAACTGTGGGCAGGATGTCCCGGGAACATTGTCCTGGTGCCTGGCAACTGTGGGCAGGATGTCCTGGTGCCTGGCAACTGTGGGCAGGATGTCCTGGTGCCTGGCAACTGCGGGCAGGATGTCCCGGGAACATTGTCCTGGTGCCTGGCAACTGTGGGCAGGATGTACCGGGAACATTGTCCTAGTGCCTGGCAACTGTGGGCTGGATGTACCGGGAACATTGTCCTGGTGCCTGGCAACTGTGGGCAGGATGTCCTGGTGCCTGGCAACTGCGAGCTGGATGTACCGGGAACATTGTCCTGGTGCCTGGCAACTGTGCTCAGGATGTACCGGGAACATATTCCTGGTGCCTGGCAACTGTGGGCAGGATGTATCGGGAACATTGTCCTGGTGCCTGGCAACTGCGGGCAGGATGTACCGGGAACATTGTCCTGGTGCCTGGCAACTGTGGGCAGGATGTACCGGGAACATTGCCCTGGTGCCTGGCAACTGCGGGCAGGATGTACCGGGAACATTGTCCTGGTGCCTGGCAACTGTGGGCAGGATGTCCTGGTGCCTGGCAACTGCGGGCAGGATGTACCGGTAACATTGTCCTTGGGCCTGGCAACTGTGGGCTGGATGTCCCGGGAACATTGTCCTGGTGCCTGGCAACTGTGGGCAGGATGTACCGGGAACATTGTCCTGGTGCCTGGCAACTGTGGGCTGGATGTACCGGGAACATTGTCCTGGTGCCTGGCAACTGTGGGCAGGATATCCCGGGAACATTGTCCTGGTGCCTGGCAACTGTGGGCAGGATGTCCTGGTGCCTGGCAACTGTGGGCAGGATGTCCTGGTGCCTGGCAACTGCGGGCAAGATGTCCCGGGAACATTGTCCTGGTGCCTGGCAACTGTGGGCAGGATGTACCGGGAACATTGTCCTAGTGCCTGGCAACTGTGGGCTGGATGTACCGGGAACATTGTCCTGGTGCCTGGCAACTATGGGCAGGATGTCCTGGTGCCTGGCAACTGCGGGCTGGATGTACCGGGAACATTGTCCTGGTACCTGGCAACTGTGCTCAGGATGTACCAGGAACATATTCCTGGTGCCTGGCAACTGTGGGCAGGATGTACCGGGAACATTGTCCTGGTGCCTGGCAACTGCGGGCAGGATGTACCGGGAACATTGTCCTGGTGCCTGGCAACTGTGGGCAGGATGTACCGGGAACATTGCCCTGGTGCCTGGCAACTGCGTGCAGGATGTACCGGGAACAATGTCCTGGTGCCTGGCAACTGTGGGCAGGATGTTCTGGTGCCTGGCAACTGCGGGCAGGATGTACCGGTAACATTGTCCTTGGGCCTGGCAACTGTGGGCTGGATGTCCCGGGAACATTGTCCTGGTGCCTGGCAACTGTGGGCAGGATGTACCGGGAACATTGTCCTGGTGCCTGGCAACTGTGGGCAGGATGTCCCGGGAACATTGTCCTGGTGCCTGGCAACTGTGGGCAGGATGTACCGGGAACATTGTCCTGGTTCCTGGCAACTGCGGGCAGGATGTCCCGGGAACATTGTCCTGGAGCCTGGCAACTGTGGGCAGGATGTACCGGGAACATTGTCCTGGTGCCTGACAACTGTGGGCAGGATGTCCCGGGAACATTGTCCTGGTGCCTGGCAACTGTGGGCAGGATGTACCGGGAACATTGTCCTGGTGCCTGGCAACTGCGGGCAGGATGTTCTGGTGCCTGGCAACTGTGGGCAGGATGTCCTGGTGCCTGGCAACTGTGGGCAGGATGTCCTGGTGCCTGGCAACTGTGGGCAGGATGTCCTGGTGCCTGGCAACTGTGGGCAGGATGTCCTGGTGCCTGGCAACTGCGGGCAGGATGTACCGGAAACATTGTCCTGGTGCCTGGCAACTGCGGGCAGGATGTACCGGGAACATTGTCCAGGTGCCTGGCAACTGCGGGCAGGATGTACCGGGAACATTGTCCTGGTGCCTGGCAACTGCGGGCAGGATGTCCCGGGAACATTGCCCTGATGCCTGGCAACTGTGGGCAGGATGTCCCGGGAACATTGTCCTGGTGCCTGGCAACTGTGGGCAGGATGTACCGGGAACATTGTCCTGGTGCCTGGAAACTGCGGGCAGGATGTCCCGGGAACATTTTCCTGGTGCCTGGCAACTGCGGGCAGGATGTACCGGGAACATTGTCCTGGTGCCTGGCAACTGTGGGCAGGATGTCCCAGGAACATTGTCCTGGTGCCTGGCAACTGTGGGCAGGATGTCCCGGGAACATTGTCCTGGTACATGGCAACTGTGGGCAGGATGTCCCGGGAACATTGTCCTGGTGCCTGGCAACTGTGGGCAGGATGTACCGGGAACATTGTCCTGGTGCCTGGCAACTGCGGGCAGGATGTACCGGGAACATTGTCCTGGTGCCTGGCAACTGTGGGCAGGATGTCCCGGGAACATTGTCCTGGTGCCTGGCAACTGTGGGCAGGATGTCCCGGGAACATTGTCCTGGTGCCTGGCGACTGTGGGCAGGATGTCCCGGGAACATTGTCCTGGTGCCTGGCAACTGTGGGCAGGATGTCCCGGGAACATTGTCCTGGTGCCTGGCAACTGTGGGCAGGATGTACCGGGAACATTGTCCTGGTGCCTGGCAACTGTGGGCAGGATGTCCTGGTGCCTGGCAACTGTGGGCAGGATGTCCTGGTGCCTGGCAACTGTGGGCAGGATGTCCTGGTGCCTGGCAACTGCGGGCAGGATGTACCGGAAACATTGTCCTGGTGCCTGGCAACTGCGGGCAGGATGTACCGGGAACATTGTCCAGGTGCCTGGCAACTGCGGGCAGGATGTACCGGGAACATTGTCCTGGTGCCTGGCAACTGCGGGCAGGATGTCCCGGGAACATTGCCCTGATGCCTGGCAACTGTGGGCAGGATGTCCCGGGAACATTGTCCTGGTGCCTGGCAACTGTGGGCAGGATGTACCGGGAACATTGTCCTGGTGCCTGGAAACTGCGGGCAGGATGTCCCGGGAACATTTTCCTGGTGCCTGGCAACTGCGGGCAGGATGTACCGGGAACATTGTCCTGGTGCCTGGCAACTGTGGGCAGGATGTCCCAGGAACATTGTCCTGGTGCCTGGCAACTGTGGGCAGGATGTCCCGGGAACATTGTCCTGGTACATGGCAACTGTGGGCAGGATGTCCCGGGAACATTGTCCTGGTGCCTGGCAACTGTGGGCAGGATGTACCGGGAACATTGTCCTGGTGCCTGGCAACTGCGGGCAGGATGTACCGGGAACATTGTCCTGGTGCCTGGCAACTGTGGGCAGGATGTCCCGGGAACATTGTCCTGGTGCCTGGCAACTGTGGGCAGGATGTCCCGGGAACATTGTCCTGGTGCCTGGCGACTGTGGGCAGGATGTCCCGGGAACATTGTCCTGGTGCCTGGCAACTGTGGGCAGGATGTCCCGGGAACATTGTCCTGGTGCCTGGCAACTGTGGGCAGGATGTACCGGGAACATTGTCCTGGTGCCTGGCAACTGTGGGCAGGATGTCGTGGTGCCTGGCAACTGTGGGCAGGATGTCCTGGTGCCTGGCAACTGTGGGCAGGATGTCCTGGTGCCTGGCAACTGTGGGCAGGATGTCCTGGTGCCTGGCAACTGTGGGCAGGATGTCCTGGTGCCTGGCAACTGTGAACAGGATGTCCTGGTGCCTGGCAACTGTGGGCAGGATGTCCTGGTGCCTGGCAACTGCGGGCAGGATGTCCTGGGAACATTGTCCTGGTGCCTGGCAACTGTTGGCTGGATGTACCGGGAACATTGTCCTGGTGCCTGGCAACTGTGGACAGGATGTCCTGGTGCCTGGCAACTGTGGGCAGGATGTCCTGGTGCCTGGCAACTGTGGGCAGGATGTCCTGGTGCCTTGCAACTGTGGGCAGGATGTCCTGGTGCCTGGCAACTGTGGGCAGGATGTCCTGGTGCCTGGCAACTGCGGGCAGGATGTCCTGGTGCCTGGCAACTGCGGGCAGGATGTCCTGGGAACATTGTCCTGGTGCCTGGCAACTGTTGGCTGGATGTACCGGGAACATTGTCCTGGTGCCTGGCAACTGTGGACAGGATGTCCTGGTGCCTGGCAACTGTGGGCAGGATGTCCTGGTGCCTGGCAACTGCGGGCAGGATGTCCTGGGAACATTGTCCTGGTGCCTGGCAACTGGGGGCAGGATGTACCGGGAACATTGTCCTGGTGCCTGGCAACTGTGGGCAGGATGTCCCGGGAACAATGTCCTGGTGCCTGGCAACTGTGGGCAGGATGTCCCGGGAACATTGTCCTGGTGCTGGCAACTGTGGGCAGGATGTACCGGGAACATTGTCCTGGTGCCTGGCAACTGCGGGCAGGATGTCCCGGGAACATTGTCCTGGTGCCTGGCAACTGCGGGCAGGATGTCCTGGTGCCTGGCAACTGTGGGCAGGATGTCCCGGGAACATTGTCCTGGTGCCTGGCAACTGTGGGCAGGATGTGCTGGTGCCTGGCAACTGTGGGCAGCATGTCCTGGTGCCTGGCAACTGCGGGCAGGATGTCACGGGAACATTGTCCTGGTGCCTGGCAACTGTGGGCAGGATGTACCGGGAACATTGTCCTGGTGCCTGACAACTGTGGGCAGGATGTCCCAGGAACATTGTCCTGGTGCCTGGCAACTGGGGGCAGGATGTACCGGGAACATTGTCCTGGTGCCTGGCAACTGCGGGCAGGATGTCCGGGGAACATTGTCCTGGTGCCTGGCAACTGTGGGCAGGATGTCCTGGTGCCTGGCAACTGCGGGCAGGATGTACCGGGAACATTGTCCTGGTGCCTGGCAACTGTGGGCAGGATGTCCTGGGAACATTGTCCTGGTGCCTGGCAACTGTGGGCAGGATGTCCTTGTGCCTGGCAACTGCGGGCAAGATGTACCGGGAACATTGTCCTGGTGCCTGGCAACTGCGGGCAGGATGTCCTGGTGCCTGGCAACTGCGGGCAGGATGTCCTGGTGCCTGGCAACTGCGGGCAGGATGTACCGGGAACATTGTCCTGGTGCCTGGCAACTGTGGGCTGGATGTCCTGGGAACATTGTCCTGGTGCCTGGCAACTGTGGGCAGGATGTCCTGGTGCCTGGCAACTGCGGGCAGGATGTACCGGGAACATTGTCCTGGTGCCTGACAACTGTGGACAGGATGTCCCGGGAACATTGTCCTGGTGCCTGGCAACTGTGGGCTGGATGTACCGGGAACATTGTCCTGGTGCCTGGCAACTGTGGGCAGGATGTCCTTGCGCCTGGCAACTGTGGGCAGGATGTCCTGGTGCCTGGCAACTGCGGGCAGGATGTCCCGGGAACATTGTCCTGGTGCCTGGCAACTGTGGGCATGATGTACCGGGAACATTGTCCTAGTGCCTGGCAACTGTGGGCAGGATGTACCGGGAACATTGTCCTGGTGCCTGGCAACTGTGGGCAGGATGTACCGGGAACATTGTCCTGGTGCCTGGCAACTGTGGGCAGGATGTACCGGGAACATTGTCCTGGTGCCTGGCAACTGTGGACTGGATGTACCGGGAACATTGTCCTGGTGCCTGGCAACTGTGGGCAGGATGTCCCGGGAACATTGTCCTGGTGCCTGGCAACTGTGGGCAGGATGTCCTGGTGCCTGGCAACTGTGGGCAGGATGTCCTGGTGCCTGGCAACTGCGGGCAGGATGTCCCGGGAACATTGTCCTGGTGCCTGGCAACTGTAGGCAGGATGTACCGGGAACATTGTCCTAGTGCCTGGCAACTGTGGGCTGGATGTACCGGGAACATTGTCCTGGTGCCTGGCAACTGTGGGCAGGATGTCCTGGTGCCTGGCAACTGCGGGCTGGATGTACCGGGAACATTGTCCTGGTGCCTGGCAACTGTGCTCAGGATGTACCGGGAACATATTCCTGGTGCCTGGCAACTGTGGGCAGGATGTACCGGGAACATTGTCCTGGTGCCTGGCAACTGCGGGCAGGATGTACCGGGAACATTGTCCTGGTGCCTGGCAACTGTGGGCAGGATGTACCGGGAACATTGCCCTGGTGCCTGGCAACTGCGGGCAGGATGTACCGGGAACATTGTCCTGGTGCTTGGCAACTGTGGGCAGGATGTCCTGGTGCCTGGCAACTGCGGGCAGGATGTACCGGTAACATTGTCCTTGGGCCTGGCAACTGTGGGCTGGATGTCCCGGGAACATTGTCCTGGTGCCTGGCAACTGTGGGCAGGATGTCCTGGTGCCTGGCAACTGCGGGCTGGATGTACCGGGAACATTGTCCTGGTGCCTGGCAACTGTGCTCAGGATGTACCGGGAACATATTCCTGGTGCCTGGCAACTGTGGGCAGGATGTACCGGGAACATTGTCCTGGTGCCTGGCAACTGCGGGCAGGATGTACCGGGAACATTGTCCTGGTGCCTGGCAACTGTGGGCAGGATGTACCGGGAACATTGCCCTGGTGCCTGGCAACTGCGGGCAGGATGTACCGGGAACATTGTCCTGGTGCCTGGCAACTGTGGGCAGGATGTCCTGGTGCCTGGCAACTGCGGGCAGGATGTACCGGTAACATTGTCCTTGGGCCTGGCAACTGTGGGCTGGATGTCCCGGGAACATTGTCCTGGTGCCTGGCAACTGTGGGCAGGATGTCCCGGGAACATTGTCCTGGTGCCTGGCAACTGTGGGCAGGATGTACCGGGAACATTGTCCTGGTGCCTGGCAACTGTGGGCAGGATGTCCTGGTGCCTGGCAACTGTGGGCAGGATGTCCTGGTGCCTGGGAACTGTGGGCAGGATGTCCTGGTGCCTGGCAACTGTGGGCAGGATGTCCTGGTGCCTGGCAACTGTGGGCAGGATGTCCTGGTGCCTGGTAACTGCGGGCAGGATGTCCTGGGAACATTGTCCTGGTGCCTGGCAACTGTTGGCTGGATGTACCGGGAACATTGTCCTGGTGCCTGGCAACTGTGGACAGGATGTCCTGGTGCCTGGCAACTGTGGGCAGGATGTCCTGGTGCCTGGCAACTGTGGGCAGGATGTCCTGGTGCCTGGCAACTGTGGGCAGGATGTCCTGGTGCCTGGCAACTGTGGGCAGGATGTCCTGGTGCCTGGCAACTGCGGGCAGGATGTCCTGGGAACATTGTCCTGGTGCCTGGCAACTGTTGGCTGGATGTACCGGGAACATTGTCCTGGTGCCTGGCAACTGTGGACAGGATGTCCTGGTGCCTGGCAACTGTGGGCAGGATGTCCTGGTGCCTGGCAACTGCGGGCAGGATGTCCTGGGAACATTGTCCTGGTGCCTGGCAACTGTTGGCTGGATGTACCGGGAACATTGTCCTGGTGCCTGGCAACTGTGGACAGGATGTCCTGGTGCCTGGCAACTGCGGGCAGGATGTACCGGGAACATTGTCCTGGTGCCTGGCAATTGTGGGCAGGATGTCCTGGTGCCTGGCAACTGCGGGCTGGATGTACCGGGAACATTGTCCTGGTGCCTGGCAACTGTGGGCAGGATGTCCTGGTGCCTGGCAACTGTGGGCAGGATGTCCTGGGAACATTGTCCTGGTGCCTGGCAACTGCGGGCTGGATGTACCGGGAACATTGTCCTGGTGCCTGGCAACTGTTGGCAGGATGTCCCGGGAACATTGTCCTGGTGCCTGGCAACTGTGGGCAGGATGTACCGGGAACATTGTCCTGGTGCCTGGCAACTGTGGGCAGGATGTTCTGGTGCCTGGCAACTGCGGGCTGGATGTACCGGGAACATTGTCCTGGTGCCTGGCAACTGTGGGCAGGATGTCCTAGTGCCTGGCAACTGCGGGCTGGATGTACCGGGAACATTGTCCTGGTGCCGGGCAACTGTGGGCAGGATGTACCGGGAACATTGTCCTGGTGCCTGGCAACTGTGGGCAGGATGTCCCGGGAACATTGTCCTGGTGCCTGGCAACTGCGGGCAGGATGTCCTGGTGCCTGGCAACTGCGGGCAGGATGTCCTGGTGCCTGGCAACTGCGGGCAGGATGTACCGGGAACATTGTCCTGGTGCCTGGCAACTGTGGGCAGGATGTCTCGGGAACATTGTCGTGGTGCCTGGCAACTGCGGGCTGGATGTCCCGGGAACATTGCCCTGGTGCCTGGCAACTGCGGGCAGGATGTCCTGGTGCCTGGCAACTGCGGGCAGGATGTACCGGGAACATTGTCCTGGTGCCTGGCAACTGTGGGCAGGATGTCCCGGGAACATTGTCCTGGTGCCTGGCAACTGCGGGCAGGATGTCCCGGGAACATAATTATCACCAATCTGAACACAACAACGTCTGTGCTTATATAAATTAATTATATATATTAATTTAGCTTCATTAAGAATAATTTTGGGGTTAGTAGGACCTCCTTAACTGAAAGATTTGTTGCACTTTACTGTTTCTATAGAAAGTGTAATTGTCCTTTCTAGTAGACGTCACTTTTTATATTTAAGCTGTAATATACATACACAATTTTCTGAAGGCAGTTCTTATGTTGTTCATTCTAGCATATGCCGCTGATCACATCCTTTTGATGTGGGCCTCTGAGGACAGGTTCGGTGTGATATCAACCCCCAGATCTTTCTCTCTATTTGATAAATCTTGATATATGTAAGTTCGTCCCAAAATTTGGTTTAATAACACATTTTCACGTGTATTGGGTCTTTCATCGTCATTCAAACACTACGGTATTGTAGTTTCTCAATAATAATAATAATAATAATAATAATAATAATAATAATAATAATAATAATAATAACGAATAATAATAATAATAATATTCAGGCAGCCAATGTATATACATGTTAGGCTTATATCGAGGTTCTCCCCACCCTTCCCCCCATCCCAAGGTTGAATTATGCACCCCCACAACAAACCGACTAACTCCTGGGTATCTATTTACTGCTAGGAAACATGGTTATTAGGTGATAGAAAACACGCCCAATAATTTCTGTCTTGCTTGGGATTCGAACTTGGAATTCTCGACTGTGAGTCGAGAACGTATCCGATTGTGTTGCAGATTATGACAGTGATAGTAAAATATAAATAACAACATGTGTTGATATTATTGTCGTGTTAGTTTAGTTCATTAAATATTTAACACATAACTTTCTTGAGAGTGGCAGTGGGAACGGTATAGGGGGTATATTAATAAGGTATTGTATATGGTGGCATTATTAAATAAGTATCCCAATTTTGCTACATGAAGATGTATTGTTAGTACTGTACAGTGTGGCTAATTTATCTATCCCATTTGTACGTTTCAAGTGATCGATTCCCTCAAGACCGGGTGTATTGTGTTGACATGCTTGACATGCCAGAAAACACACTGAGGAAACTACTCCAAGCCTGCACTAAACTGTGTGATCGAAACTGTGAACGCCAAGAAATCCGGACTCCACCTGCCAAAGATTATTGGGGAATACAAACCTGGATACGCGTTTGTATTCCCCACCATCACCAGGACAAGATATCACAACATTTTCAGTGATAGCAGTAGCAGTCATGGATACTACAACACAGACAGTAATAGCAGCACGAACGACAGCAGCAGCAGCATCACCAGCAGCAGCAGCAGCAACAACATCAACAGCGGTGATGATGCTAATGATGAGTGCAGTAACGACGTCAGCAGTGAAGGTAGATGTGACAACCTTATACCCTCTTCACCGACGGAAGGCGAAAGTATTCCTCCACAAGAGGCTTCTTCCATTGAGGTTCAAGGAGGAGGAGGAGGAGGAGGAGGAGGAGGAGGAGAAGGAGGAGGAGGAGGAGGAGGAGGAGGAGAAGGAGGAGGAGGAGGAGGAGAAGGAGGAGGAGGAGGAGGAGAAGGAGGAGGAGGAGGAGGAGAAGGAGGAAGAGGAGGAGAAGGAGGAGGAGGAGGAGGAGGTTCACTATCAGCTCCCACTCACCATCACCTCCCACCCTTTCACCTTCACCACCGCCACCCTCACTACAAGTGGTACAGCCACAGGTCATAATCAGAATTGATAATTATAATAGAGCCTATATTAGATTCTCATTTTCGATCCCGGAGAGTGTAAGCACTTCCCCGGGGATGCATTTAAGAACATTTAAACAATTTTTTATAGATCAGATTAGGAGTCAATTCACCCCTCAGCATCCTTCGCTGTTAATATACCTAGATATTACACTGATTGTACGCAATTTAAATGTTGATGTAGAGGAAAATGTGTTAGACCTCCATCCATAATGATGGTGTCCCCGTACGTGGAGAGGCGTGAACAGTGACGATAGAGGAAGTTGACACGCGATGATTTCTGAGCTGATGAATTTGAGGGAAAGATTGCACGTTATTTAGGTGAACGTGAACGATCAAATGTTTAAGTTGAATGTCTAACAGGGATATATATCAACTGCGCTCAAATTGAACACCCTATACGACTAGGTACTACCCCAAAAGGGTTGTGCAGTTTGCATCTTATTTTCAATCCACAGGGGAAGGCTAATATATGCCTTATGCAATGTCACACAGCGTACACATGTCTGGCTAAGGGTATGCACGTAGGAAATATTCGCACTAGATCGGTGAATGCTCGCTGGTGTCTAAATCACATTAACTGGCCAGTCGATGTTAATTCGCCAGTAACATTTGAGGATATCGCAAAGGTGGAAAAACTCAACACAATTAGAATCTCCATTTATACACTTGAAAGAGATGAAAATACGAGGCGTTACTTCATTGCTCTTGCTAGGAAGGGAAGAGGAGAATATAAAGACATCATGTCCCTGCTGATGTTGAGACGTCGGCATCTGGTGTTAATTAAAAACTTTAACCTTTATGGATGCAATATGCACAACAACGGCGCACACATTCCCAGACATCACACTTTTTGTCATTCTTGTTTTATTTCACTCCCTCCCCATCGTATGTATGCTCACGAGGCTTATTGTAAAGTAAATCAAACTCTCAAATTTTTATCCTCCAGAGAGGAAGATTACTTTCCATAACTACGGACATGGGTATGGACCTAGCCACCTGTGTTTTTACGATTTTGAGTGTCTGCTAGATCGCTCTAACCCTAAAGGGATGATAGAATTGCGACATAATGCCGTAGCTGACGCCTATGTCATCATTGACAGATGAACATTGCCAAGAGCGATAGCTATTTAGGTAATGACGCAGTCAATCACTGTGTAAGCACGTTAGAATCACCTTGGGTTAGGATCTAGAGAGAGATAGTATCCTATGAACTTGACATCTCCCCGCAACAACAAGCTTAATTTGAGACAAAAATTCCAGCAAGCTCTGTGACGAACCTTTTAACGGTGAAGATGTAATCAAAGTCCGTCGTCACGACCATACAATAAGAGTACACAATTATAAAGCGGCTTACTGTGATAGATGTAATTTACAATGTATAAATTCGTATAAGTTCCTTTACATTTTTTCACACAACGCCAGCTATGATTTAGGGGTGATTCTAAACGAGATGAAGGACCAACCCGTGATGGAAATAGATATATTGGAGAGGAGATTGATTTAAGTTTATGAAAGGAGATGTGAACAACTTGCTATTGTTAGACAGTTTAGCCCTTCTCAACGGTTCGATATGAAGAATAGCCAAGGATCATATTGATAGTGGGAAATCTACCACCTTCACATTGGCTATGTTACAGGGTGTAAATAAAGATGCCATCCCTAAACTGTTAAAGGATAAACAATCATTCTACTTTGATTACTTATCATCCGTGAGTGTATTAGATGAGCCACATCTTCCTTCATGTGATAAGTTTTACAACACCTTGAAAGATGAAGAGGCAATAAAATTTTCAATTTAGCTCAATGTCGTAACATCAGAGAGTATCTCCTTCTTTACCTCAAAGCAGACACGGGACTGTTGGCTGATGTGTTCACTGTCTGGCGAGATACCATGCTTACTCTCTACAAATTGAACATTTCCCCACTACATTTCTCTACCCTCATTCGCTTGGGATGCATTGTTCCTTAAATCTACAGTTGACATCGATGTAGTATCGGACCCCCTTGCTATATGACTTACTGCAACGCAGTCTCCGAGGGGGGGTTAAACAGCGTGACTAGACAGTACACGAGGGTTCAGAACCGCTACACGGGCTTAGATCTAGGGGGATGATAGTAGCTACATCATATACCTGGACTTTAACAGTCTTTAATGTAGCCTATATGACGGAACTGCTCCCCGCGGTGGGATCCAGAAGCTGTCTCGCAATGAGCGTTAGGTACTGTTAGAGTGAGGATTGGAGAATATCCCATGTGATGGGTCCAAGGGATACTGGGTGTTGTGTGATACATTGCAGGTTAGTCCAGAGCTTGCCAGATACACAGTCGAGCTGCCCCTAGTTCTTTCCCACGCAGATATTACAGAGGTTTATATTTCACCATACAGTAACAATATTCTTAGAGATGAAAGAAGTGGATGCCTAAAAACAGTGGTAAATTAATCGCATTACACCTCCCTCAGAAAGATTACCTAATTACTTAGTCAGTCCGAATTTGTTACAGTTGCTTATGCGTATTGGCTTAGAATTAGCTAAAGTTCACGATATCTATGAATTTGAGCAGGAGACCTACCTTAAAGATTTCATTGAGACTAATGTTCGGGAACGTACCAGTACCAAATGTGCGATAAAAAAGCTTTCAAACTTGTATCAAACTCTGTTTCACGGAAGAGCCTCAGAGACGTTTCTAAATATGGAAATAAACAATACTTGGCCGGTGATTGTACAGCTTTCCTCAAATACGCTCACAACCCTTTCTTCAAGCGAGGTTGAAGAAAGCAACTTACTAAGTTGCTTCTTACTTCTTACTTAGTTACTTCTTAGTTACTTCTTACTTAGCAACTTAACTGTTGCTAAGTAAGAACCGTGTGATCTGCACTATCAAGCACTATCCTAGTCATCACTCCAACATATCTCGGCTATCACATACTCCAAATTGCTAAGAGACGTCTCTATGAGTTCTGGTATGATGTTGTCAATCCAACGTATGGGGATAAAGCGAGTCCATTATATACAGACACAGGCTCTTTCATCTTTAAACTGGACTGTCGTGATGTGTTTGAAGAGTTAAATTAATCTCCTCTCTTCGGCTGAATGGATTTTAGCAACTTTCAAGACTTCACCCATTCTTCTCAACAGCACACGAAGGGGAACTAGGCTTGCTCAAGTCAGAAATCGGGTCTAAGATCATTAATGAATTAATTGCTCTAAGACCTAAAACTTACTCTTTCACCACTCCAGATGGAGAACATAAATGCAAATGCAAGGGAGATCCCGATCATCTCCAAGAGAAACTCTCACACGAGGCCTTTCAACGCACACTTGAAACAAAACTTCAATCAGCTTTGTGTCTAGATCCATACGCAATGTGCAAGGAAAGAGTTGTACATTCTACTTTACATGCAGAGGATTATCAGCCTTCGATGATAAATGCTACATTCTAAGCCCGTCTCAGTCACTAGCGTATGGTCATCCAGACGTCCCAAATAAAGATGATTATGGTGATGATAATGAGAGGATGGTAGAAGAGATGGGGGAGATAGAAGATGCGATTGGTGAGGAGGAGGAAGGGGAGGGGGTGGGAGGTAAAGAAGAAAAAGAAGGTAACCATCCGCGGAGGCTTTACTCAATATTCCTTCCGTGGAGTAAACGAGATGTTGCGGCTACAACACTATTCAACTCACACTAGTTATCCTCAGCTAAATTCAGGCTGAGTTGCTATTTAAGTGATGACATTGAAAGCCACGAGGGAAGGTGGGGGAGGGGGCATGGTGGACAAAGACGCGGAGGAGAAAGATGCCTCAGAGTAGCCCGAGCGGCAGAGGAAGATGACTCACAGCAAGCTGAGCGTGCGGGCAGGTAGAGTTAGTCCCTGCATTGTACAATTATTATAAGGAACTGTTTAAGTTGGGTAGCATAGCAAGGTGAAACTGTATAGCAGTAGAAATAAGACTGTGATTTGTTGAAAAGAAGTACTATGAGTTTTTAAATTATGGGGTGAAGATGTATAATAATAATGGATAATGTAGACATTAGAATGAGGCTTGAACTACACCCGGATAAATGGGTTAAACTCAGCGATAACGAACAAGCCACTTTAAAATATAATATTAAATCTTCTCGACTAGGGATAGATTATCTAATACCCTATCCATCAGGGTTAACAGCCAATAATAAAGTTATGGTGCAGAACAGTTCACCTATCACCTATACTTTCAATAAAACTTTATATAAGACTTATATCCTGGGCACAGCTCACCGCTCGATAACATTAGACCAACCTTGGGAGACCGTTATACCAGAACGTCTATATATGGTGATTCTCAATATGGAAGGTGTGTCTGGAGAGTATAATCGCATCTCTCTTTATTTGGAAAACTGCGGACTGAGTAAGGTATTAATATAACAGAACAGTACTAATATTATCAATATCGGCTGTGGCTTCCCCAATAACTGTGCCAAGATATATTATACCGCATTACAGGCCATAGGCTTTCATAATGATAATGTATTGACTTATGATATATATGTAGATGGTGGATTAATCCACTCGCAACCACTCATAATACAACACACCCGCCACCACTCACAACACACCCGCCACCACTCACAACACACCCGCCACCACTCATAATACAACACACCCGCCACCACTCTCAACACAACACACCCGCCACCACTCTCAACACAACACACCCGCCACCACTCACAACACACCCGCCACCACTCATAATACAACACACCCGCCACCACTCACAACACAACACACCCCCCACCACTCACAACACAACACACCCGCCACCACTCACAACACAACACACCCGCCACACTCACAACACAACACACCCGCCACACTCACAACACAACACACCCGCCACCACTCACAACACAACACACCCGCCACCACTCTCAACACAACACACCCGCCATCACTCACAACACAACACACCTGCCACCACTCACAATACAACACACCCACCACTGCTCACAACACAACACACCCGCCACACTCACAACACAACACACCCGCCACCGCTCACAACACAACACACCCGTCACCACTCACAACACACCCTCCACCGCTCACAACACAACACACCCGTCACCACTCACAATACAACACACCCACCACTGCTCACAACACAACACACCCGCCACAGCTCACAACACAACACACCCGCCACCACTCACAACACAACACACCCGTCACCACTCACAACACTACACACCCTCCACCGCTCACAACACAACAAACCCGTCACCACTCACAATACAACACACCCACCACTGCTCACAACACAACACACCCGCCACCACTCACAACACAACACAGCCACCACTGCTCACAACATAACACACCAGCCACCGCTCACAACACAACACACCCGTTACCACTCACAACACAACACACCCGCCACCACTCACAACACAACACACCCGCCACCACTCACAACACAACATACCCGCCACCGCTCACAACACAACACACCCGCCACCACTCACAACACAACACACCTGCCACCACTCACAACACAACTCACCCGCCACCGCTCACAACACAACACACCCGCCACCACTCACAACACAACACACCTGCCAACACTCACAACACAACACACCCGCCACCGCTCACAACACAACACACCCGCCACCACTCACAACACATCACACCCGCCACCGCTCACAACACAACACACGCGCCACCCTCACAACACAACACACCCGCCACCACTCACAACACAACACACCCGCCACCGCTCACAACACAACACACCCGCCACCACTCACAACACATCACACCCGCCACCGCTCACAACACAACACACGCGCCACCCCTCACAACACAACACACCCGCCACCACTCACAACACAACACACCCGCCACCGCTCACAACACAACACACCCGCCACCACTCACAACACAACACACGCGCCACCCCTCACAACACAACACACCCGCCACCACTCACAACACAACACACCTGCCACCACTCACAACACAACACACCCGCCACCGCTCACAACACAACACACCCGCCACCGCTCATAACACAACACACCTGCCACCACTCACAACACAACACACCTGCCAACACTCACAACACAACACACCTGCCACCACTCACAACACAACACACCCACCACCACACACAACACAACACACCTGCCACCACTCACAACACAACACACCTGCCACCACTCACAACACAACACACCTGCCACCACTCACAATACAAAACACCCGCCACCGCTCACAACACAACACACCCACCACCGCTCACAACACAACACACCCGCCACCACTCACAACGCACCCGCCACCCCTCACAACACAACACACCCACCACCGCTCACAACACAACACACCCGCCACCACTCACAATACAACACACCCGCCACCACTCACAACACAACACACCCGCCACCACTCACAACACAACACACCCGCCACCACTCACAACACAACACACCCGCCACCACACGCAACACAACACACCCGCCACCACACACAGGCCTTTAGAAACTTGTGTAAGGAATCTTTCAGAACATTATATACCACATATGTCAGACCAATCCTGGAGTATGCGGCACCAGCATGGAGTCCATATCTAGTCAAGCATAAGACTAAAATGGAAAAGGTTCAAAGGTTTGCCACCAGACTAGTACCCGACCTGAGGGGTATGAGCTACGAGGAGAGACTACGGGAATTAAACCTCACTTCGTCGGAAGACAGAAGAGTTAGGGGGGACATGATCACCACATTCAAGATCCTCAAGGGAATTGACAGGATTGATAAAGACAGGCTGTTTAGCACAAGGGGCACACGCACTAGGGGACACAAGTGGAAACTGAGTGCCCAAATGAGCCACAGAGATATTAGAAAGAACTTTTTTAGTGTCAGAGCGGTTGACAAATGGAATGCATTAGGAAGTGATGTGGTGGAGGCTGACTCCATACACAGTTTCAAGTGTAGATATGATAGAGCCCAATAGGCTCAGGAATCTGTACACCTGTTGATTGACAGTTGAGAGGCGGGACCAAAGAGCCAGAGCTCAACCCCCGCAAGCACAACTAGGTGAGTACAACTAGGTGAGTACACAACACAACACACCCACCACCACACACAACACAACACACCCGCCACCACTCACAACACAACACACCCGCCACCACTCACAACACACCCACCACCGCTCACAACACAACATACCTGCCACCACACACAACACAACACACCCACCACCACTCACAACACAACGCACCCACCACCACTCACAACACAACACACCCGCCACCACTCACAACACAACACACCCGCCACCACACACAACACAACACACCCGTCACCACACACAACACAACACACCCGCCACCACTCACAACACAACACACCCACCACCACTCACAACACAACACACCCGCCACTGCTCACAACACAACACACCCGCCACCGCTCACAACACAACACACCCGCCACCACTCACAACACAACACACCCACCACCACTCACAACACAACACACCCGCCACCACTCACAACACAACACACCCGCCACCGCTCACAACAAAACACACCTGCCACCACTCACAACACAACACACCCGCCACCGCTCACAACACTACACACCCGCCACCACTCACAACACAACACACCCGCCACCGCTCACAACAAAACACACCTGCCACCACTCACAACACAACACACCCGCCAATGCTCACAACACTACACACCCGCCACCACTCACAACACAAGACACCCGCCACCACTCACAACAAAACACACCTGCCACCACTCACAACACAAGACACCCGCCACCACACATAACACAACACACCCGACACCGCTCACAACACAACACACCCGCCACCACTCACAACACAACACACCCGCCACCACACACAACACAACACACCCGTCACCACACACAACACAACACACCCGCCACCACTCACAACACAACACACCCACCACCACTCACAACACAACACACCCGCCACTGCTCACAACACAACACACCCGCCACCGCTCACAACACAACACACCCGCCTCCACTCACAACACAACACACCCACCACCGCTCTCAACACAACACACCCGCCACCACTCACAACACAACACACCCGCCACCACTCACAACACAACACACCCGCCACCACTCACAACACAACACACCCGCCACCACTCACAACACAACACACCCGCCACCACTCACAACACAACACACCCGCCACCACACACAACACAACACACCCGCCACCGCTCACAACACAACACAACTACCACCACTCACAACACAACACACCCGCCACCACACACAACACAACACACCCGCCACCACACACAACACAACACACACCCGCCACCACTCACAACACAACACACCTGCCACCACTCACAACACAACACGCTCGCCACCGCTCACAACAAAACACACCTGCCACCACTCACAACACAACACACCCGCCACCACACACAACACAACACACCCGCCACCACACACAACACAACACACCCGCCACCACACACAACACAACACACCCGCCACCACACACAACACAACACACCCGCCACCACACACAACACAACACACCCGCCACCACACACAACACAACACACCCGCCACCACACACAGGCCTTTAGAAACTTGTGTAAGGAATCTTTCAGAACATTATATACCACATATGTCAGACCAATCCTGGAGTATGCGGCACCAGCATGGAGTCCATATCTAGTCAAGCATAAGACTAAAATGGAAAAGGTTCAAAGGTTTGCCACCAGACTAGTACCCGACCTGAGGGGTATGAGCTACGAGGAGAGACTACGGGAATTAAACCTCACTTCGTCGGAAGACAGAAGAGTTAGGGGGGACATGATCACCACATTCAAGATCCTCAAGGGAATTGACAGGATTGATAAAGACAGGCTGTTTAGCACAAGGGGCACACGCACTAGGGGACACAGGTGGAAACTGAGTGCCCAAATGAGCCACAGAGATATTAGAAAGAACTTTTTTTGTGTCAGAGTGGTTGACAAATGGAATGCATTAGGAAGTGATGTGGTGGAGGCTGACTCCATACACAGTTTCAAGTGTAGATATGATAGAGCCCAATAGGCTCAGGAATCTGTACACCTGTTGATTGACAGTTGAGAGGCGGGACCAAAGAGCCAGAGCTCAACCCCCGCAAGCACAACTAGGTGAGTACAACTAGGTGAGTACACAACACAACACACCCACCACCACTCACAACACAACACACCCGCCACCACTCACAACACAACACACCCGCCACCACTCACAACACACCCACCACCGCTCACAACACAACATACCTGCCACCACACACAACACAACACACCCACCACCACTCACAACACAACGCACCCACCACCACTCACAACACAACACACCCGCCACCACTCACAACACAACACACCCGCCACCACACACAACACAACACACCCGTCACCACACACAACACAACACACCCGCCACCACTCACAACACAACACACCCACCACCACTCACAACACAACACACCCGCCACTGCTCACAACATAACACACCCGCCACCGCTCACAACACAACACACCCGCCACCACTCACAACACAACACACCCACCACCACTCACAACACAACACACCCGCCACCACTCACAACACAACACACCCGCCACCGCTCACAACAAAACACACCTGCCACCACTCACAACACAACACACCCGCCACCGCTCACAACACTACACACCCGCCACCACTCACAACACAACACACCCGCCACCGCTCACAACAAAACACACCTGCCACCACTCACAACACAACACACCCGCCAATGCTCACAACACTACACACCCGCCACCACTCACAACACAAGACACCCGCCACCACACATAACACAACACACCCGACACCGCTCACAACACAACACACCCGCCACCACTCACAACACAACACACCCGCCACCACACACAACACAACACACCCGTCACCACACACAACACAACACACCCGCCACCACTCACAACACAACACACCCACCACCACTCACAACACAACACACCCGCCACTGCTCACAACACAACACACCCGCCACCGCTCACAACACAACACACCCGCCTCCACTCACAACACAACACACCCACCACCGCTCTCAACACAACACACCCGCCACCACTCACAACACAACACACCCGCCACCACTCACAACACAACACACCCGCCACCACTCACAACACAACACACCCGCCACCACTCACAACACAACACACCCGCCACCACTCACAACACAACACACCCGCCACCACACACAACACAACACACCCGCCACCGCTCACAACACAACACAACTACCACCACTCACAACACAACACACCCGCCACCACACACAACACAACACACCCGCCACCACACACAACACAACACACACCCGCCACCACTCACAACACAACACACCTGCCACCACTCACAACACAACACGCTCGCCACCGCTCACAACAAAACACACCTGCCACCACTCACAACACAACACACCCGCCACCACACACAACACAACACACCCGCCACCACACACAACACAACACACCCGCCACCACACACAACACAACACACCCGCCACCACCCACAACACAACACACCCGCCACCACACACAACACAACACACCCGCCACCACACACAACACAACACACCCGTCACCACACACAACACAACACACCCGCCACCACTCACAACACAACACACCCACCAACACTCACAACACAACACACCCGCCACTGCTCACAACACAACACACCCGCCACCGCTCACAACACAACACACCCGCCTCCACTCACAACACAACACACCCACCACCGCTCTCAACACAACACACCCGCCACCACTCACAACACAACACACCCGCCACCACTCACAACACAACACACCTGCCACCACACACAACACAACACACCCGCCACCGTTCACAACACAACACAACTACCACCACTCACAACACAACACACCCGCCACCACACACAACACAACACACCCGCCACCATACACAACACAACACACCCGCCTTCACTCACAACACAACACACCTGCCACCACTCACAACACAACACGCTCGCCACCGCTCACAACAAAACACACCTGCCACCACTCACAACACAACACACCCGCCACCACACACAACACAACACACCCGCTACCACACACAACACAACACACCCGCCACCACACACAACACAACACACCCGCCACCACACACAACACAACACACCCGCCTCCACTCACAACACAACACATCCACCACCGCTCTCAAGACAACACACCCGCCACCACACACAGCAAAACACACCTGCCACCACACACAGCACAACACACCCGCCACCACTCACAACACAACACACCCACCACCGATCTCAACACAACACACCTGCCACCACACACAGCAAAACACACCTGCCACCACTCACAACACAACACACCCGCCACCACTCACAACACAACACACCCACCACCGATCTCAACACAACACACCCACCACCACTCACAACACAACACACCCGCCACCACTCACAACACAACACACCCGCCACCACTCACAACACAACAAACCCGCCACCACTCACAACACACCACACCCGCCACCACACACAACGCAACACATCTGCCACCACACACAACACAACACACCTGCCACCACACACAACACAACACACCTGCCACCACACACAACACAACTCACCCGCCACTACTCACAACACAACACACCCGCCACTGCACAAAACACAACACACACGCCACCGCTCACAACACAACACACCCGCCACTGCTCACAACACAACACAACTACCACCACTCACAACACAACACACCCGCCAACACTCAAAACACAACACACCTGCCACCTCTCACAACACAACACACCCGCCATCACATACAACACAACACACCCGCCACCACTCACAACACAACACATCTGCCACCACTCACAACACAACACACCCGCCACCAATTACAACACAACACACCCGCCATCACTCACAACACAACACACCTGCCACCGCTCACAACACAACACACCCACCACCACACAAAACACAACACACCCGCCACCACTCACAACACAACACACCCGCCACCACACACAACACAACACAACACACCCGCCACCACACACAACACAACACAACACACTCGCCACCACTTACAACACAACACACCTGCCACCACACACAACACAACAAACCCGCCACCACACACAACACAACACACCCGCCACCGCTCACAACCCAACACACCCGCCTCCACTCACAACACAACACACCCACCACCGCTCTCAACACAACACACCCGCCACCACTCACAACACAACACACCCGCCACCACTCACAACACAACACACCCGCCACCACTCACAACACAACACACCCGCCACCACACACAACACAACACACCCGCCACCGCTCACAACACAACACAACTACCACCACTCACCACACAACACACCCGCCACCACACACAACACAACACACCCGCCAACACACACAACACAACACACCCGCCACCGCTCACAACAAAACACACCTGCCACCACTCACAACACAACACACCCGCCACCACACACAACACAACACACCCGCCACCACACACAACACAACACACCCGCCACCACACACAACACAACACACCCGCCACCGCTCTCAACACAACACACCTGCCACCACACACAACACAACACACCTGCCACCACACACAACAAAACACACCTACCACCACACACAACAAAACACACCTGCCACCACTCACAACACAACACACCCGCCACCACTCACAACACAACACACCCACCACCGCTCTCAACACAACACACCCACCACCACTCACAACACAACACACCCGCCACCACACGCAACACAACACACCCGCCACCACACACAGGCCTTTAGAAACTTGTGTAAGGAATCTTTCAGAACATTATATACCACATATGTCAGACCAATCCTGGAGTATGCGGCACCAGCATGGAGTCCATATCTAGTCAAGCATAAGACTAAAATGGAAAAGGTTCAAAGGTTTGCCACCAGACTAGTACCCGACCTGAGAGGTATGAGCTACGAGGAGAGACTACGGGAATTAAACCTCACTTCGTCGGAAGACAGAAGAGTTAGGGGGGACATGATCACCACATTCAAGATCCTCAAGGGAATTGACAGGATTGATAAAGACAGGCTGTTTAGCACAAGGGGCACACGCACTAGGGGACACAGGTGGAAACTGAGTGCCCAAATGAGCCACAGAGATATTAGAAAGAACTTTTTTTGTGTCAGAGTGGTTGACAAATGGAATGCATTAGGAAGTGATGTGGTGGAGGCTGACTCAATACACAGTTTCAAGTGTAGATATGATAGAGCCCAATAGGCTCAGGAATCTGTACACCTGTTGATTGACAGTTGAGAGGCGGGACCAAAGAGCCAGAGCTCAACCCCCGCAAGCACAACTAGGTGAGTACAACTAGGTGAGTACACAAAACAACACACCCACCACCACTCACAACACAACACACCCGCCACCACTCACAACACAACACACCCGCCACCACTCACAACACACCCACCACCGCTCACAACACAACATACCTGCCACCACACACAACACAACACACCCGCCACCACTCACAACACAACACACCCACCACCACTCACAACACAACACACCCGCCACCGCTCACAACACTACACACCCGCCACCACTCACAACACAACACACCCGCCACCGCTCACAACAAAACACACCTGCCACCACTCACAACACAACACACCCGCCACATGCTCACAACACTAACACACCCGCCACCACTCACAACACAACACACCCGCCACCACTCACAACACAACACACCTGCCACCACTCACAACACAACACACCCGCCACCACTCACAACACAACACACCCGACACCACTCACAACACAACACACCCGCCACCACTCACAACACAACACACCCGCCACCACTACACAACACAACACACCCGTCACCACTCACAACACAACACACCCGCCACCACTCACAACACAACACACCCGCCACCACTCACAACACAACACACCCACCACCACTCACAACACAACACACCCACCACCACTCACAACACAACACACCCGCCACCACTCACAACACAACACACCCGCCACCACTCACAACACAACACACCCGCCACCACTCACAACACAACACACCCGCCACCACTCACAACACAACACACCCACCACCACTCACAACACAACACACCCGCCACTGCTCACAACACAACACACCCGCCACCAGCTCACAACACAACACACCCGCCACCACTCACAACACAACACACCCACCACCACTCACAACACAACACACCCGCCACCACTCACAACACAACACACCCGCCACCGCTCACAACACTACACACCCGCCACCACTCACAACACAACACACCCGCCACCGCTCACAACACAACACACCCGCCACCACTCACAACACAACACACCCGCCACCATGCTCACAACACAACACACCCGCCACCACTCACAACACAACACACCCGCCACCACTCACAACAAAACACACCCTGCTAACCACTCACAACACAAGACACCCGCCACCACTCACAACACAACACACCCGACACCGCTCACAACACAACACACCCGCCACCACTCACAACACAACACACCCGCCACCACATCACAACACAACACACCCGTCACCACACACAACACAACACACCCGTCACCACTCACAACACAACACACCCACCACCACACACAACACAACACACCCGTCACCACTCACAACACAACACACCCACCACCACTCACAACACAACACACCCGCCTCCACTCACAACACAACACACCCACCACCGCTCTCAACACAACACACCCGCCACCACTCACAACACAACACACCCGCCACCACTCACAACACAACACACCCGCCACCACTCACAACACAACACACCCGCCACCACACACAACACAACACACCCGCCACCGCTCACAACACAACACACCTACCACCACTCACAACACAACACACCCGCCACCACTACACAACACAACACACCCGCCACCACACACAACACAACACACCCGCCACCACTCACAACACAACACACCTGCCACCACTCACAACACAACACGCTCGCCACCGCTCACAACACAACACACCTGCCACCACTCACAACACAACACACCCGCCACCACACACAACACAACACACCCGCCACCACTCACAACACAACACACCCGTCACCACACACAACACAACACACCCGTCACCACTCACAACACAACACACCCACCACCACTCACAACACAACACACCCGCCACTGCTCACAACACAACACACCCGCCACCGCTCACAACACAACACACCCGCCTCCACTCACAACACAACACATCCACCACCGCTCTCAACACAACACACCCGCCACCACTCACAACACAACCCACCCGCCACCACTCACAACACAACACACCCGCCACCACTCACAACACAACACACCCGCCACCACACACAACACAACACACCCGCCACCGCTCACAACACAACACAACTACCACCACTCACAACACATCACACCCGCCACCACACACAACACAACACACCCGCCACCACTCACAACACAACACACCTGCCAACACTCACAACACAACACGCTCGCCACCGCTCACAACAAAACACACCTGCCACCACTCACAACACAACACACCCGCCACCACACACAACACAACACACCCGCCACCACACACAACACAACACACCCTGCCCACTCACAACACAACACACCCGCCACCACTCACAACACAACACACCCGCCACCACTCACAACACAACACACCCGCCACCTCACACAACACAACACACCCGCCACCACTCACAACACAACACACCCGCCACCACTCACAACACAACACACCCGCCACCACTCACAACACAACACACCCACCACCACTCACAACACAACACACCCGCCACTGCTCACAACACAACACACCCGCCACCGCTCACAACACAACACACCCGCCTCCACTCACAACACAACACACCCACCACCGCTCTCAACACAACACACCCGCCACCACTCACAACACAACACACCCGCCACCACTCACAACACAACACACCCGCCACCACTCACAACACAACACACCCGCCACCACACACAACACAACACACCCGCCACCGCTCACAACACAACTACCACCACTCACAACACAACACACCCGCCACCACACACAACACAACACACCCGCCACCACACACAACACAACACACCCGCCACCACTCACAACACAACACACCTGCCACCACTCACAACACAACACGCTCGCCACCGCTCACAACAAAACACACCTGCCACCACTCACAACACAACACACCCGCCACCACACACAACACAACACACCCGCCACCACACACAACACAACACACCCGCCTCCACTCACAACACAACACATCCACCACCGCTCTCAACACAACACACCCGCCACCGCTTTCAACACAACACACCTGCCACCACACACAACAAAACACACCTGCCACCACTCACAACACAACACACCCGCCACCACTCACAACACAACACACCCACCACCGATCTCAACACAACACACCCACCACCACTCACAACACAACACACCCGCCACCACTCACAACACAACACACCCGCCACCACTCACAACACAACAAACCCGCCACCACTCACAACACAACCAACCCGCCACCACTCACAACACAACACACCCGCCACCGCTCACAACACAACACACCCGCCTGCACTCACAACACAACACACCCACCACCGCTCTCAACACAACACAACTACTACCACTCACAACACAACACACCCGCCACCGCTCACAACACAACACACACGCCACCGCTCACAACACACCACACCCGCCACCACACACAACGCAACACACCTGCCACCACACACAACACAACACACCTGCCACCACACACAACACAACACACCTGCCACCACACACAACACAACTCACCCGCCACTACTCACAACACAACACACCCGCCACTGCACAAAACACAACACACACGCCACCGCTCACAACACAACACACCCGCCATCGCTCACAACACAACACAACTACCACCACTCACAACACAACACACCCGCCACCACTCAAAACACAACACACCTGCCACCTCTCACAACACAACACACCCGCCATCACATACAACACAACACACCCGCCACCACTCACAACACAACACATCTGCCACCACTCACAACACAACACACCCGCCACCAATTACAACACAACACACCTGCCACCGCTCACAACACAACACACCCACCACTACACACAACACAACACACCCGTCACCACTCACAACACAACACACCCGCTACCACTCACAACACAACACACCTGCCACCACTCACAACACAACACACCCGCCACCACTTACAACACAACACACCCACCACCACTCACAACACAACACAGCTGCCACCACTCACAACACAACACACTTGTATCCAAAATTGTATGTATCCAAAACACAACACACTTGTATCCAAAATTGACCATGTAATGTATCAATCATACAATGTATGTATGTGATGTAACTATATAACCTGAGCTTGTAAAAGCACCTTCATCACCTTCAGTGATTAAGTGCTTAATTGCACACTAGTTTCTTTATCAGCTACCTCACCCTGTCAGGGTAAATGAGACAAATGTATGTGAATGCATGTATGTGTGTATATATGTATGTGTATGTGTGTGTGTGTATGTATATGTATGGGTATAAAGCATATATGGAAGCTGATCAGAATTACATTTCACCTTTGTGAATGTACATTAATGTAAAAGACACATCTAATACTTTATGTAGGGCGTACGTAAATCTGTGTATCTTTGTATTTACGTATGTAGGTTAGCTTAGCATTTTAAAAGCACCGAATCACCTTCTGTGGTCGAGTGTTCAATAAACCCTTGAACTGTATGTTTAACACTTCTCTAACCCTGTCCATGGAGGACAGAAGAAAATGTATATATGCTGGTTAGCATTGTAAATGTGTGGCCACGTCTGTGGTAGAAAAAAAAAAAAAAAAAAAAAAAAAAAAAAAACACTCACAACACAACACACCTGCCACCACTCACAACACAACACACCCGTCACCACTCACAACACATCACACCTGCCACCACTCACAACACAACACACCCACCACCACTCACAACACACCCGCCACCGCTCACAACACAACACACCCACCACTCACAACACAACACACCTACCACCACTCACAACACAACACACCCTCCACCACTCACAACACAAGACACCCGCTACGGCTCTGTTACGGCCCTATTCGGACGCAACCGGGTTCTTACTCTGATGTTGTTAGAGGGAGGGTATCCGGCCCCAAGCCAGTAGTGGCTTTCAAGGGATGTGATCCGTAACGCAAGTAAATTAAAAGGTGAAGGGAAAGAAAGGCAAAAACTTAATATTATAATTAACACCTCCACCAATAAATATATATAAGAAGATTACACGGGGGGGGGGGGTATAAACACTATTATCTATACGGTTGTCTTCCTCTGAAGACTCTGGATCTTCACGGTGCTCACGATGCTAAGTTCCTGGTGCTCTTGTGGTCTCACGACGAATCCTTCGAGAATCTTGAGTCTACCCCGACCACAGGCCAGCCAAAACACAGTTCCACTGGGGGCAACGTCGTGGAGGCCGTCAACCACGAGTCCAGCAAATAGCTGGCAGGTTCCAAATCAGCGACGCTGGTTAGGCCAGTCCACGATCGATTACTAAGGTAGCGAACCCTAGTCAGGAGCCTTGTGTGATACCACAGATCACTCTCCTTGCCACAACTCCCCAGTGGTTAAGCGTCTCCACCAGTCAGTCCCGGGTATGACAATCCTTCAACTGCCGCTTCACAGGCAGGGTAACACCACAGTGTTCATCCGGGGGGCGACTCACAGCTGCTGCAGCAAACACGTGGTGACGAGACGGCTGCCTTGGGTAGACTGACTCAACTTCCATTACTGCAGTCCCAGGTCGACTCTGTAAGCAGACACGTCATCAATAATAGAGACACACTAGGGCATGTCACTTACCGGCTCAGACCCAAACGCCCACCTATCCAGTCCATAGATGGCGTTGCTGTCTGAGCGTCACCTCACCAGAGGTCAGCAGCGGCTGTGTTATGAGCTAATCAGGACGGGAAACTGGCCCTTGTGGCTGGTATTTCCTGTCCTCACTTAATGCCGCCGTCCATTTGGAGGGGGTTTCGGGAGCAGACCCACAGATGGCGCGGTCGTCACTGCTCCGTGCTCGGACGTCGGGCTCGGGTCCGTAACAGGCTCACAACACAACACACCCGCCATCACTCACAACACACCTGCCACCGCTCAAAACGCAACACACCCGCCACCACTCTGCCACAACACACCCACCACCACTCACAACACACCCACCACCACTCACAACACAAAACACCCGCCACCGCTCACAACACAACACACCCGCCACCGCTCACAACACAACACACCCACCACCACTCACAACACAACACACCCACCACCGCTCACAACACAACACACCCGCCACCACTCACAACACACCCACCACCACTCACAACACAACACACCCGCCACCGCTCACAACACACCCACCACCACTCACAAGACACCCACCACCACTTACAACACAATACACCCACCACCGCTCACAACACAATACACCCACCACCGCTCACAACACAACACACCCACCACCGCTCAGAACACAACACACCCACCACCACTCACAACACAACACACCCACCACCGCTCACAACACAACACACCCACCACCACTCACAACACACCCGCCACCGCTCAGAACACAACACACCCGCCACCACTCACAACACACCCGCCACCGCTCACAACACAACACACCTGCCACCACTCACAACACACCCACCACCACTCACAACACAACACACCTGCCACCACTCACAACACAACACACCCGCCACCGCTCACAACACAACACACCCGCCACCACTCACAACACAACACACCCACCACCGCTCACAACACAACACACCCGCCACCACTCACAACACATCCGCTACCGCTCACAACACAACACACCCGCCACCACTCACAACACAACACACCCGCCACCACTCACAACACACCCGCTACCGCTCACAACACAACACACCCGCCACCACTCACAACACAACACACCCGCCACCACTCACAACACAACACACCCACGACCACTCACAACACACCCGCTACCGCTCACAACACAACACACCTACCACCGCTCACAACACAACACACCTGCCACCACTCACAACACATCCACCACCACTCACAACACAACACACCCGCCACCACTCACAACACAACACACCCGGCACCACTCACAACACAACACACCCACCACCACTCACAACACAACACACCCACCACCACTCACAACACAACACACCCGCTACCGCTCACAACACAACACACCCGCCACCACTCACAACACAACACACCCACCACCACTCACAACACACCCGCTACCGCTCACAACACAACACACCCACCACCTCTCACAACACAACACACCCGCCATCACATACAACGCAACACACCCGCCACCACTCACAACACAACACATCTGCCACCACTCACAACACAACACACCCGCCACCAATTACAACACAACACACCTGCCACCGCTCACAACACAACACACCCACCACCACACAAAACACAACACACCCGCCACCACTCACAACACAACACACCCGCCACCACACACAACACAACACAACACACCCGCCACCACACACAACACAACACACTCGCCACCACTTACAACACAACACACCCACTACCACACAAAACACAACACACCCACCACCGCTCACAACACAACACATCCACCACCGCTCACAACACAACACACCCACCACTACACACAACACAACACACCCGTCACCACTCACAACACAACACACCCGCTACCACTCACAACACAACACACCTGCCACCACTCACAACACAACACACCCGCCACCACTTACAACACAACACACCCGCCACCACTCACAACACAACACAGCTGCCACCACTCACAACACAACACACTTGTATCCAAAATTGACCATGTAATGTATCAATCATACAATGTATGTATGTGATGTAACTATATAACCTGAGCTTGTAAAAGCACCTTCATCACCTTCAGTGATTAAGTGCTTAATTGCACACTAGTTTCTTTATCAGCTACCTCACCCTGTCAGGGTAAATGAGACAAATGTATGTGAATGCATGTATGTGTGTATATATGTATGTGTATGTGTGTGTGTGTATGTATATGTATGGGTATAAAGCATATGTGGAAGCTGATCAGAATTACATTTCACCTTTGTGAATGTTCATTAATGTAAAAGACACATCTAATACTTTATGTAGGGCGTACGTAAATCTGTGTATCTTTGTATTTACGTATGTAGGTTAGCTTAGCATTTTAAAAGCACCGAATCACCTTCTGTGGTTGAGTGTTCAATAAACCCTTGAACTGTATGTTTTACACTTCTCTAACCCTGTCCATGGAGGACAGAAGAAAATGTATATATGCTGGTTAGCATTGTAAATGTGTGGCCACGTCTGTGGTAGAAAAAAAAAAAAAAAAAAAAAAAAAAAAAAAAAAAAAAAAACACTCACAACACAACACACCTGCCACCACTCACAACACAACACACCCGTCACCACTCACAACACAACACACCCGTCACTACTCACAACACAACACACCCATCACCACTCACAACACACCCACCACCGCTCACAACACAACACACCCACCACCGCTCACAACACAACACACCCACCACCACACACAACACAACACACCCGTCACCACTCACAACACAACCGTCACCACTCACAACACAACACACCCACCACCGCTCATAACACAACACACCCACCACCGCTCACAACACAACACACCCGCCACCACACACAACACACCCACCACCACTCACAACACAACACACCCACCACCACACACAACACAACACACCTGCCACCACTCACAACACACCCACCACCACTCACAACACACCCACCACTCACTACACAACACACCTGCCACCACTCACAACACAACACACCTGCCACCACTCACAACACATCACACCTGCCACCACTCACAACACAACACACCCACCACCACTCACAACACACCCGCCACCGCTCACAACACAACACACCCACCACTCACAACACAACACACCTACCACCACTCACAACACAACACACCCTCCACCACTCACAACACAAGACACCCGCTACGGCTCTGTTACGGCCCTATTCGGACGCAACCGGGTTCTTACTCTGATGTTGTTAGAGGGAGGGTATCCGGCCCCAAGCCAGTAGTGGCTTTCAAGGGATGTGATCCGTAACGCAAGTAAATTAAAAGGGGAAGGGAAAGAAAGGCAAAAACTTAATATTATAATTAACACCTCCACCAATAAATATATATAAGAAGATTACACGGGGGGGGGGGGGGTATAAACACTATTATCTATACGGTTGTCTTCCTCTGAAGACTCTGGATCTTCACGGTGCTCACGATGCTAAGTTCCTGGTGCTCTTGTGGTCTCACGACGAATCCTTCGAGAATCTTGAGTCTACCCCGACCACAGGCCAGCCAAAACACAGTTCCACTGGGGGCACCGTCGTGGAGGCCGTCAACCACGAGTCCAGCAAATAGCTGGCAGGTTCCAAATCAGCGACGCTGGTTAGGCCAGTCCACGATTGATTACTAAGGTAGCGAACCCTAGTCAGGAGCCTCGTGTGATACCACAGATCACTCTCCTTGCCACAACTCCCCAGTGGTTAAGCGTCTCCACCAGTCAGTCCCGGGTATGACAATCCTTCAACTGCCGCTTCACAGGCAGGGTAACACCACAGTGTTCATCCGGGGGGCGACTCACAGCTGCTGCAGCAAACACGTGGTGACGAGACGGCTGCCTTGGGTAGACTGACTCAACTTCCATTACTGCAGTCCCAGGTCGACTCTGTAAGCAGACACGTCATCAATAATAGAGACACACTAGGGCATGTCACTTACCGGCTCAGAACCAAACGCCCACCTATCCAGTCCATAGATGGCGTTGCTGTCTGAGCGTCACCTCACCAGAGGTCAGCAGCGGCTGTGTTATGAGCTAATCAGGACGGGAAACTGGCCCTTGTGGCTGGTATTTCCTGTCCTCACTTAATGCCGCCGTCCATTTGGAGGGGGTTTCGGGAGCTGACCCACAGATGGCGCGGTCGTCACTGCTCCGTGCTCGGACGTCGGGCTCGGGTCCGTAACAGGCTCACAACACAACACACCCGCCATCACTCACAACACACCTGCCACCGCTCAAAACGCAACACACCTGCCACCACTCTGCCACAACACACCCACCACCACTCACAACACACCCACCACCACTCACAACACAAAACACCCGCCACCGCTCACAACACAACACACCCGCCACCGCTCACAACACAACACACCCACCACCACTCACAACACAACACACCCACCACCGCTCACAACACAACACACCCGCCACCACTCACAACACACCCACCACCACTCACAACACAACACACCCGCCACCGCTCACAACACACCCACCACCACTCACAAGACACCCACCACCACTTACAACACAATACACCCACCACCGCTCACAACACAATACACCCACCACCGCTCACAACACAACACACCCACCACCGCTCAGAACACAACACACCCACCACCACTCACAACACAACACACCCACCACCGCTCACAACACAACACACCCACCACCACTCACAACACACCCGCCACCGCTCAGAACACAACACACCCGCCACCACTCACAACACACCCGCCACCGCTCACAACACAACACACCTGCCACCACTCACAACACACCCACCACCACTCACTACACAACACACCTGCCACCACTCACAACACAACACACCCGCCACCGCTCACAACACAACACACCCGCCACCACTCACAACACAACACACCCACCACCGCTCACAACACAACACACCCGCCACCACTCACAACACATCCGCTACCGCTCACAACACAACACACCCGCCACCACTCACAACACAACACACCCGCCACCACTCACAACACACCCGCTACCGCTCACAACACAACACACCCGCCACCACTCACAACACAACACACCCGCCACCACTCACAACACAACACACCCACCACCACTCACAACACACCCGCTACCGCTCACAACACAACACACCTACCACCGCTCACAACACAACACACCTGCCACCACTCACAACACATCCACCACCACTCACAACACAACACACCCGCCACCACTCACAACACAACACACCCGGCACCACTCACAACACAACACACCCACCACCACTCACAACACAACACACCCACCACCACTCACAACACAACACACCCGCTACCGCTCACAACACAACACACCCGCCACCACTCACAACACAACACACCCACCACCACTCACAACACACCCGCTACCGCTCACAACACAACACACCCACCACTGCTCACAACACAACACACCTGCCACCACTCACAACACACCCGCCACCACTCACAACACAACACACCCGCCTCCACTCACAACACAACACACCTGCCACCACTCACAACACACTCGCCACCACTCACAACACAACACACCCGCCACCACTCACAACACAACACACCCGCCTCCACTCACAACACAACACACCCGCCTCCACTCACAACACAACACACCCGCCACTGCTCACAATACAACTCACCCGCCACTACTCACAACACAACACACCCGCCACCACTCACAACACAACACACCCGCCACCACTCACAACACAACACACCCGCCTCCACTCACAACACAACACACCCGCCTCCACTCACAACACAACACACCTGCCACTGCTCACAATACAACACACCCGCCTCCACTCACAACACAACACACCCGCCACTGCTCACAACACAACACACCCGCCACCATTCATAACACAACACACCCGCCACCATTCACAACACAACACACCCGCCTCCACTCACAACACAACACACCCGCCACCACTCACAACACAACACACCCGCCTCCACTCACAACACAACACACCCGGCACCACTCACAACACAACACACCCACCACCACTCACAACACAACACACCCACCACCACTCACAACACAACACACCCGCCACCGCTCACAACACAACACACCCGCCACCACTCACAACACAACACACCCACCACCACTCACAACACACCCGCTACCGCTCACAACACAACACACCCACCACCGCTCACAACACAACACACCTGCCACCACTCACAACACACCCGCCACCACTCACAACACAACACACCCGCCTCCACTCACAACACAACACACCTGCCACCACTCACAACACACTCGCCACCACTCACAACGCAACACACCCGCCACCACTCAGAACACAACACACCCGCCTCCACTCACAACACAACACACCCGCCTCCACTCACAACACAACACACCCGCCACTGCTCACAATACAACTCACCCGCCACTACTCACAACACAACACACCCGCCACCACTCACAACACAACACACCCGCCACCACTCACAACACAACACACCCGCCTCCACTCACAACACAACACACCCGCCTCCACTCACAACACAACACACCTGCCACTGCTCACAATACAACACACCCGCCTCCACTCACAACACAACACACCCGCCACTGCTCACAACACAACACACCCGCCACCATTCATAACACAACACACCCGCCACCATTCACAACACAACACACCCGCCTCCACTCACAACACAACACACCCGCCACCACTCACAACACAACACACCCGCCTCCACTCACAACACAACACACCCGCCACCACTCACAACACAACACACCCGCCTCCACTAGTAGTAGGGATGACATGCCACAGACGATATTTTTTTTCAGGTCAAATATCCCGCGTGTGAGCCAGGGTTTTCAGGTAAATTTAGAATATCACCTGTGCGGGCCATGGTTTTCAGGTTCCAAAGGGAAAATATCGTCTGTGCGGGCCAGGGTTTTCAGATTCCAATATCGTCGGTGTGAGCCAGGGTTTTGAGGTTCCAATATCTCGCGTGTGAGCCAGGGTTTTCAGGTAAATTTTGTGTCACAGATTTTAGAAGTAAGGATTTCTTATGAGAAAAATAATTTCCGAGACTTAGAAGTTTGTTAAGGGCTTATGGGAGAAATTCAAATAACGTGTGTAGCACTTTAGGGCTTCCAGGAGAACTCTACGGACATATTTTACATGTTTTCAACTTACAAAATCGTCTATGTAAGCCTTAGTTATTCATATAAATTTAGAAAGTTATCTGTATAAGTCATGGTTTTCAAGTCTCGTACATCACACCCCCCTCCCTCCCTCCCCCCCTTACCTCGCAATCTGTCGCGTCACCTTTATTTACTTTACGCCCAGCCAGCCAGACATCGCATACAGGGTACCTCTTATCTTATCTTCTCCATAATATCTCGACCGTCCCTCCTCTCTCTCTCTCTCCTTTCATTCAGTTCAGTTCAGCTATTTTCCAACATCGTATGTTTGCTCCTTTTCATTAAGCAAGTCAGTTTTACACAAATAAATCGTGTTAGTAAGCAAGTTCTAGCTCACGTTCCCCCACCTTAGTCCCCTGTCGTATAATAAATACTATCATTCCAATCCCTCTAAAATTTAAAAATAATCATATTTCAAACGTAGTTCAATACAGTAATTTAGTTACCAAGCTCCAGCGCTTGTCCTCCGCCTTAGCTCTCTCTCGTATCTTCGTTAGTAACAGTCCAATTTCCCTAAAATTTTTACCCTCTGTATTTCAGGCTCCGTAAATAAGATCAAAACAGTTATCGAGCTCCAGCGCTTGTCCCCCACCTTAGTTCGTTTATACAAGATCGTTAGTAACAGTCCAATTTCCCTGAAATTTTTACCCTCTGTATTTCAGACACCGTAAATAAAATCAAGTCAGTTATCGAGCTCCAGCTCTCGTCCCCGCCTTAGTTCTCCTTCGTATCTTTGTAAATAACCCATCAATTTCCCTGAATTTTTTACCCTCTGTATTTCAGACACCGTAAATAAAATCAAGTCAGTTACTGAGCTCCAGCTCTCGTCCCCCCACCCTCTTCCACCCTCAAGTCTTTAACCCATCAATTTCCCTGAAATTTTTACCCTCTGTATTTCAGACATAGTAAATATGAAGTAAACAATTATAAAACTCTAGCTCTTGTCCTCTGTCCAAGCTCACTTTTGTAAATTCATTACTCTCAGTCCAAATCACCCAACTACATTTTCAGACATAGTAAATAAAAACCAGTTCAGTTATCAAGTTTCAACTCTTGTGCCCCAGCTTAGTTCATTTGTGCAAGTTCTTTATTTTCCAACTAAATCACCTGAGATTTAAGATCACCTTATTTTCTAACGTAGTAAATTTAATCTGGACATTAGCAAAGCTCCATTTCCTCAGCCTTAGATCATCAGACATAAATATATTCGATCAAGTCCCTCTCCAGCCTATCTGTTTTATCAGAGTAATTACTTTACCCTTCTCATCCCCAACGTATCAATCCCCAACGTATCAAAACCTTCAATAATCATACTGTATTTGCATATTTTCTCTATATTCAGCTGTGTTCTTCACATTTTGTCCATGTTTTCTGTGTTCACTCCATGTTCTTCAAATGTTCACAGTCCCATTCAGTTCATATTTTCACAAGTATCTCCATTTTTTTCTATAATCTTTCTCTTAGTCTCATTACTTTCTCTACAAATTCTAGTCATATTTTCTATGTTTTCATGTTCATCATATGTTCCCTGTATAACTTTTATACTCAATATTCATGCTAACTTCCATATGTTGTGTTCTTTGTCAATATTCATGTTCCTCTATAAGTTCATATTCCCTGCTTGTTCACTCTATTCATCAACTTTTTCTTACATGTTTTCTGTGTTCACCGTATGTTCACTGTGTTCATTCCCTTACTTAACCTCAATTTTTTTATGTTCTTTGTTTCTTCCATTCACTAACTAGTTCTTTGTCAAATATTAGCATCAGCAATACAGTTTCCTCAACAATTTTAGTCACCAAGTTTTTATTTGCAAAAACTATGTCAAAGTAATTCTCGTAGTCAACTTAATAGTTCTACCAGCCATGTTCTTAAACAAATCTACACTTTATTCAGTTCCAAATTTACAAAGACAAACCTTTCTTGTAACTTCTTAACTAAAAATCTTTCGCCAATCAACTGAAACATAGTCACTTTCCTCATTTCTCAACTAACTTATTATCCAGTCAACTAAAAATAGTCAGAAATAGCCTCGTTCAACACTGTTCTTAACTAAAACAACCTTTCTCTTAGCTAAAAATTGTCAAAGGAAACTTTTTCAGCACTTTCTTAACAGGCGCTATGTTTCATCAAGAAAAATTGTCAAAGGAAACTTTCCAAAACTGTTCATAACTAGCTTTTATCCATCGTCAATCAACTAAAATAATAACTTTCATCATTTCTTAACTAAACATATTCCCCATTCATCAGAAAATAACCGTGTTCATCATGTTTCATTGTCATTTCTTAACTAAAATTATCCATCAATCAACAGAAAAAGTCATGTTCATCATGTTTTGTCTTTTGCTCAACTAAAAGTATTCATCGGTCAACTAAATATAGTTACTTCATCATGTTTTCTCTTTTTCCATAACTAAAAGTATTCATCAGTCAACTAAAAAATAGTTACTTCATCATGTTTCCTTGTCATTTCTTAACTGAAATATCACTTCTCTCATCTGAAATAGTCAGGATTAACCTCATTCAACACTGTTCTTAACTAAAGTAGCCTTTCACTTCGCTAAAATAGTCATATTCGTCATTGTTCCTAACTAAAATTATATGTCGTTAAGTAAGAAATATAGTCAAAGACACCAAAGTTACACTCAAAGACATCCTTCGAGACGTCAAAGACTTCCTTAAGACTTCAATGGGACTCTTCCATTCATCAAAAACATTCTCTAAGCCCTCAAAGTTATTCTCAGAACAATCAAAAGTTATTCCAAGACAACAAAAGTTATTCCAAGACAACAAAAGTTATTCTCAGAACAATCAAAAGTTATTCCAAGACAACAAAAGTCATTCTCAGAGCTATCAAAATTATTCTCGGAGTCATCAAAAGGTATTCTCTAACTCACTTTTGGTCATTAAAGTTAATTTCTATGTTATAAAAGTTTGTCTCAGAGACATCTAAAGTTAATCTTAGAGTTATCAAATGTAATCTCTAACTCTCTTTTGTTCATCAAAGTTGATCTCAGAGATAACAAAGGTAATCTCTAACTCACTCTCGTTCATCAAAGTTGTTTCAAAGACATCAAAGTTATTCAAAGAGCTAACAAAAGTTATTCTCAGAGTCACCTTCGTTCTTCAGAGAAACTTTCCAAAACATCTTTATTCATCAAAGTTATTCTCAGAGGCATAAAAGTCATTCTCAGAGCTATCAAACTTGTTCTCAAAGTCATCAAACTTATTCACAGAGTCATCAAAGTTAATCTAAGACATCATTTTTCATCAAAGATATTCTCTCTAAACCATCAATGTTCTTCTCTAAGACATAAAAGTTATTCTCAGAGTCACCTTCGTTCGTCAGAGAAACTTTCAAAACATCTTTGTTCATCAAACTTGTTTTCAAAGTCATCAAAAGTTAATCTAAGACATCTTCTTTCATCAAAGTTATTTTCAGAGACATCTAAAGTTATTCTCAGAGCTATCAAACTTGTTCTCAGAGTCATCAAATGTTATTCTCTAAGACATCAAAGTTATTTTCAGAGACATCTAAAGTTAATTTCTATGTTATAAAGTTATTCTCAGAGACATCTAAAGTTAATCTTGGTCATCAAAGTTGTTCTCTAAACATCAATGTTGTTCTCCAAGACATCAAAGATGTTCTCAAAATCATAAAAGTTATTCCCAGAGCTATCAAAGTTAATCTCAGAGTTATCCAAAGATATTCTCATGTCCACAAAAGTTATTCCAAGAGACGTCAAAGTTGTTTCAAAGACATCAAAGTTAATCTCAGAGTTATCCAAAGACATTCTCAGAGACATCTAAAGTTATTCTCTAAGACATCAAAGTTGTTCTAAGAGTTATCAAAAGTTATTCTCAGTCATGATATGTTATTCTCTAACTCACTTCCATTCATCAAAGACATTCTCTAAGTCCTGAAAGTTATTCTCTAAGACAACAAAGTCTTTCTCAGAGCTACCAAAGATGTTCTCTAAATCATAAAAGTTAATCTTAACTCACCTTCGTTCATTAGAGAAACTTTCCAATCCATATTCGTTGACCAGAGTTATTCTCAGAGTCATCAAAGCGATCTCTAATTCATCTTCGTTCTCCAAAGTTGTTCTCTAAGACACCTTCATTCATCAAAGAAACTCTCCTTCTTCCATCATGTTATTCTTTAAGACATCTTCAGTCATAAAATTTTCTCTCCAAAATGTAACTAGTTCAGCTTTTCATACCAAACCTGCATTTCTGTTAAAACATATTTTCTTAGTTGCTTTACCCTAAAACTGTTCTCTGAACTACACTGTTCAAACCTACGTAACCTATCCTCTCCACCCAATGTTACTTAGTTAACGTAACGTTCCTAAACCTAGCTTTACCTATCCTAACATACCTTACCTTACCTTCCCTAACTTAACCTAACTTTACCTATCCTAACTTAACTTGCCTTTCATAACCTAACTTTACCTATCCTAACATAACTTACCTTACCTTCCCTATCTTACCTAACTTTACCTATCCTAACATAACTTACCTTACCTTCCCTAACTTAACCTGCATAACCTAACTTACCTTACCTATCTTACCTAACTTATCCTGCTTAACCTATCTTACCTATCTTACCTAACTTTACCTATCCTAACTTAACTTACCTTTCATAACCTAACTTTACCTATCCTAACATAACTTACCTTACCTTCCCTAACTTAACCTAACTTTACCTATCCTAACTTAACTTACCTTTCATAACCTAACTTTACCTATCCTATCCTATCCTATCCTAACCTAACTTGCTTTACCTAACTTAATCTTACATTCCCAAACTGATGTATCCTAACTTATCTAGTCAAACCAGACATGATCTAACTTAAGTATTCCTTCTTGTCTTTTGTGTTTCGTCAATCAGTGTCTCATATTCATTTACTCATTTCATTAGTTAATTTCTCAAATGGTCACTTATGCATTTCAAGTGCTATTTGTTAGAGATTGGATATTTAAGCATTTCAAAGAATTCTTGTTATATATGGGCATTTACTCATTTCAAGGGATAATTTCTCAAATGGACGTTTTTGCATTTCAAGTGTTATTTGTTTAAGATTGGGTATTTAACCATTTCAAAGGATTTTTGTTATATATGGGAACTTACTCGTTTCAAGGGCTAATTTCTCAAATGGTCATTTTTGCAGATCAAGGGTTATTTGTTAAAGTTCATCAAGTTGCCCATAAGTTGTATTAGTAGGTTCTATCTTATGTTCTTATCCCCCAACCCTTTAACCTATCCTTTCAGATGTAGTTTGTTGAATATATTATCCTTTTCCTAACCTTTCAGATGTAGTTTGTTGAATATATTATCCTTTTCCTAACCTTTCAGATGTAGTTTGTTGAATATATTATCCTTTTCCTAACCTTTCAGATGTAGTTTTGTTTCTCCTTTTTGTATATTTTCACCCAAACCTTCTTTCCTTCTTTACTTTGATTCTCCTACTCCTTCTAACCCTCCTTTTCTATCTCTCTCTCCCTTATTCTCTCTCTTCCTCCCCCTCTCTCTCCCTCATTTGCTCAAATGCTCTCTTGTTTCTCAAATTCAAGTCTTATTGCTCCCATTCTCACACCCTCATTCTCATTCACTTAGTTTTTCTTTTTCTCAATTCAAGTCTTATTGCTCCCATTCTCACACCCTCATTCTCATTCACTTAGTTTTTCTTTTTCTCAATTCAAGTCTTATTGCTCCCATTCTCACACCCTCATTCTCATTCACTTAGTTTTTCTTTTTCTCAATTCAAGTCTTAGTGCTCCCATGCCCACACTCTCTCTCATTCTCTCTTCTTTGGTCCCATTTTCTTCCGCCCCCTCTCTCTTACTCCTTGCTCTTCTTTCATGCTCTCACTCCCTTAAGCTCTTGTTTCTCAATTTCAAGTCTTAGTAGATCTGATTCTTTACTATTGTAATTTTTATTATTACTATGATAAAGAATGAACTTATATGTGAAAACAAAGTAAAGAAGGAAAGAAGGTTTGGGTAAAAATATACAAAAAGGAGAAACAAAACTACATCTGAAAGGTTAGGAAAAGGATAATATATTCAACAAACTACATCTGAAAGGTTAGGAAAAGGATAATATATTCAACAAACTACATCTGAAAGGTTAGGAAAAGGATAATATATTCAACAAACTACATCTGAAAGGATAGGTTAAAGGGTTGGGGGATAAGAACATAAGATAGAACCTACTAATACAACTTATGGGCAACTTGATGAACTTTAACAAATAACCCTTGATCTGCAAAAATGACCATTTGAGAAATTAGCCCTTGAAACGAGTAAGTTCCCATATATAACAAAAATCCTTTGAAATGGTTAAATACCCAATCTTAAACAAATAACACTTGAAATGCAAAAACGTCCATTTGAGAAATTATCCCTTGAAATGAGTAAATGCCCATATATAACAAGAATTCTTTGAAATGCTTAAATATCCAATCTCTAACAAATAGCACTTGAAATGCATAAGTGACCATTTGAGAAATTAACTAATGAAATGAGTAAATGAATATGAGACACTGATTGACGAAACACAAAAGACAAGAAGGAATACTTAAGTTAGATCATGTCTGGTTTGACTAGATAAGTTAGGATACATCAGTTTGGGAATGTAAGATTAAGTTAGGTAAAGCAAGTTAGGTTAGGATAGGATAGGATAGGATAGGTAAAGTTAGGTTATGAAAGGTAAGTTAAGTTAGGATAGGTAAAGTTAGGTTAAGTTAGGGAAGGTAAGGTAAGTTATGTTAGGATAGGTAAAGTTAGGTTATGAAAGGTAAGTTAAGTTAGGATAGGTAAAGTTAGGTAAGATAGGTAAGATAGGTTAAGCAGGATAAGTTAGGTAAGATAGGTAAGGTAAGGTAAGTTAGGTTAGGATAGGTAAAGTTAGGTTATGCAGGTTAAGTTAGGTAAGATAGGTAAGATAGGTAAGGTAAGGTAAGTTAGGTTAGGATAGGTAAAGTTAGGTTATGCAGGTTAAGTTAGGGAAGGTAAGGTAAGTTATGTTAGGATAGGTAAAGTTAGGTAAGATAGGGAAGGTAAGGTAAGTTATGTTAGGATAGGTAAAGTTAGGTTATGAAAGGCAAGTTAAGTTAGGATAGGTAAAGTTAGGTTAAGTTAGGGAAGGTAAGGTAAGGTATGTTAGGATAGGTAAAGCTAGGTTTAGGAACGTTACGTTAACTAAGTAACATTGGGTGGAGAGGATAGGTTACGTAGGTTTGAACAGTGTAGTTCAGAGAACAGTTTTAGGGTAAAGCAACTAAGAAAATATGTTTTAACAGAAATGCAGGTTTGGTATGAAAAGCTGAACTAGTTACATTTTGGAGAGAAAATTTTATGACTGAAGATGTCTTAAAGAATAACATGATGGAAGAAGGAGAGTTTCTTTGATGAATGAAGGTGTCTTAGAGAACAACTTTGGAGAACGAAGATGAATTAGAGATCGCTTTGATGACTCTGAGAATAACTCTGGTCAACGAATATGGATTGGAAAGTTTCTCTAATGAACGAAGGTGAGTTAAGATTAACTTTTATGATTTAGAGAACATCTTTGGTAGCTCTGAGAAAGACTTTGTTGTCTTAGAGAATAACTTTCAGGACTTAGAGAATGTCTTTGATGAATGGAAGTGAGTTAGAGAATAACATATCATGACTGAGAATAACTTTTGATAACTCTTAGAACAACTTTGATGTCTTAGAGAATAACTTTAGATGTCTCTGAGAATATCTTTGGATAACTCTGAGATTAACTTTGATAGCTCTGGGAATAACTTTTATGATTTTGAGAACATCTTTGATGTCTTGGAGAACAACATTGATGTTTAGAGAACAACTTTGATGACCAAGATTAACTTTAGATGTCTCTGAGAATAACTTTATAACATAGAAATTAACTTTAGATGTCTCTGAAAATAACTTTGATGTCTTAGAGAATAACATTTGATGACTCTGAGAACAAGTTTGATAGCTCTGAGAATAACTTTAGATGTCTCTGAAAATAACTTTGATGAAAGAAGATGTCTTAGATTAACTTTTGATGACTTTGAAAACAAGTTTGATGAACAAAGATGTTTTGAAAGTTTCTCTGACGAACGAAGGTGACTCTGAGAATAACTTTTATGTCTTAGAGAAGAACATTGATGGTTTAGAGAGAATATCTTTGATGAAAAATGATGTCTTAGATTAACTTTGATGACTCTGTGAATAAGTTTGATGACTTTGAGAACAAGTTTGATAGCTCTGAGAATGACTTTTATGCCTCTGAGAATAACTTTGATGAATAAAGATGTTTTGGAAAGTTTCTCTGAAGAACGAAGGTGACTCTGAGAATAACTTTTGTTAGCTCTTTGAATAACTTTGATGTCTTTGAAACAACTTTGATGAACGAGAGTGAGTTAGAGATTACCTTTGTTATCTCTGAGATCAACTTTGATGAACAAAAGAGAGTTAGAGATTACATTTGATAACTCTAAGATTAACTTTAGATGTCTCTGAGACAAACTTTTATAACATAGAAATTAACTTTAATGACCAAAAGTGAGTTAGAGAATACCTTTTGATGACTCCGAGAATAATTTTGATAGCTCTGAGAATGACTTTTGTTGTCTTGGAATAACTTTTGATTGTTCTGAGAATAACTTTTGTTGTCTTGGAATAACTTTTGTTGTCTTGGAATAACTTTTGATTGTTCTGAGAATAACTTTGAGGGCTTAGAGAATGTTTTTGATGAATGGAAGAGTCCCATTGAAGTCTTAAGGAAGTCTTTGACGTCTCGAAGGATGTCTTTGAGTGTAACTTTGGTGTCTTTGACTATATTTCTTACTTAACGACATATAATTTTAGTTAGGAACAATGACGAATATGACTATTTTAGCGAAGTGAAAGGCTACTTTAGTTAAGAACAGTGTTGAATGAGGTTAATCCTGACTATTTCAGATGAGAGAAGTGATATTTCAGTTAAGAAATGACAAGGAAACATGATGAAGTAACTATTTTTTAGTTGACTGATGAATACTTTTAGTTATGGAAAAAGAGAAAACATGATGAAGTAACTATATTTAGTTGACCGATGAATACTTTTAGTTGAGCAAAAGACAAAACATGATGAACATGACTTTTTCTGTTGATTGATGGATAATTTTAGTTAAGAAATGACAATGAAACATGATGAACACGGTTATTTTCTGATGAATGGGGAATATGTTTAGTTAAGAAATGATGAAAGTTATTATTTTAGTTGATTGACGATGGATAAAAGCTAGTTATGAACAGTTTTGGAAAGTTTCCTTTGACAATTTTTCTTGATGAAACATAGCGCCTGTTAAGAAAGTGCTGAAAAAGTTTCCTTTGACAATTTTTAGCTAAGAGAAAGGTTGTTTTAGTTAAGAACAGTGTTGAACGAGGCTATTTCTGACTATTTTTAGTTGACTGGATAATAAGTTAGTTGAGAAATGAGGAAAGTGACTATGTTTCAGTTGATTGGCGAAAGATTTTTAGTTAAGAAGTTACAAGAAAGGTTTGTCTTTGTAAATTTGGAACTGAATAAAGTGTAGATTTGTTTAAGAACATGGCTGGTAGAACTATTAAGTTGACTACGAGAATTACTTTGACATAGTTTTTGCAAATAAAAACTTGGTGACTAAAATTGTTGAGGAAACTGTATTGCTGATGCTAATATTTGACAAAGAACTAGTTAGTGAATGGAAGAAACAAAGAACATAAAAAAATTGAGGTTAAGTAAGGGAATGAACACAGTGAACATACGGTGAACACAGAAAACATGTAAGAAAAAGTTGATGAATAGAGTGAACAAGCAGGGAATATGAACTTATAGAGGAACATGAATATTGACAAAGAACACAACATATGGAAGTTAGCATGAATATTGAGTATAAAAGTTATACAGGGAACATATGATGAACATGAAAACATAGAAAATATGACTAGAATTTGTAGAGAAAGTAATGAGACTAAGAGAAAGATTATAGAAAAAAATGGAGATACTTGTGAAAATATGAACTGAATGGGACTGTGAACATTTGAAGAACATGGAGTGAACACAGAAAACATGGACAAAATGTGAAGAACACAGCTGAATATAGAGAAAATATGCAAATACAGTATGATTATTGAAGGTTTTGATACGTTGGGGATTGATACGTTGGGGATGAGAAGGGTAAAGTAATTACTCTGATAAAACAGATAGGCTGGAGAGGGACTTGATCGAATATATTTATGTCTGATGATCTAAGGCTGAGGAAATGGAGCTTTGCTAATGTCCAGATTAAATTTACTACGTTAGAAAATAAGGTGATCTTAAATCTCAGGTGATTTAGTTGGAAAATAAAGAACTTGCACAAATGAACTAAGCTGGGGCACAAGAGTTGAAACTTGATAACTGAACTGGTTTTTATTTACTATGTCTGAAAATGTAGTTGGGTGATTTGGACTGAGAGTAATGAATTTACAAAAGTGAGCTTGGACAGAGGACAAGAGCTAGAGTTTTATAATTGTTTACTTCATATTTACTATGTCTGAAATACAGAGGGTAAAAATTTCAGGGAAATTGATGGGTTAAAGACTTGAGGGTGGAAGAGGGTGGGGGGACGAGAGCTGGAGCTCAGTAACTGACTTGATTTTATTTACGGTGTCTGAAATACAGAGGGTAAAAAATTCAGGGAAATTGATGGGTTATTTACAAAGATACGAAGGAGAACTAAGGCGGGGACGAGAGCTGGAGCTCGATAACTGACTTGATTTTATTTACGGAGTCTGAAATACAGAGGGTAAAAATTTCAGGGAAATTGGACTGTTACTAACGATCTTGTATAAACGAAATAAGGTGGGGGACAAGCGCTGGAGCTTGGTAACTGTTTTGATCTTATTTATGGTGCCTGAAATACAGAGGGTAAAAATTTCAGGGAAATTGGACTGTTACTAACGATCTTGTATAAACGAACTAAGGTGGGGGACAAGCGCTGGAGCTCGATAACTGTTTTGATCTTATTTACGGAGCCTGAAATACAGAGGGTAAAAATTTCAGGGAAATTGGACTGTTACTAACGAAGATACGAGAGAGAGCTAAGGCGGAGGACAAGCGCTGGAGCTTGGTAACTGTTTTGATCTTATTTATGGTGCCTGAAATACAGAGGGTGAAAATTTCAGGGAAATTGGACTGATACTAACGAAGATACGAGAGAGAGCTAAGGCGGAGGACAAGCGCTGGAGCTTGGTAACTAAATTACTGTATTGAACTACGTTTGAAATATGATTATTTTTAAATTTTAGAGGGATTGGAATGATAGTATTCATTATACGACAGGGGAGTAAGGTGGGGGAACGTGAGCTAGAACATGCTTACTAACACGATTTATTTGTGTAAAACTGACTTGCTTAATGAAAAGGAGAAAACATACGATGTTGGAAAATAGCAAGAGAGAGAATAATATGAAGAGGAGAGAGAGAGAGAGAGGAGGGACGGTCCAGATATTATGAGAAGATAAGAGAAGATAAGAGATCTGGCTGGCCGGGCGTAAAGTAAATAAAGGCGACGCGAGAGATTGCGAGGTAAGGGGGGAGGGAGGGGGGTGTGATGTACGAAACCCTGAAAACAATGACTTACACAGGTGATTTTCTAAATTTACATGAAAACTATGGCTTACACAGACGGATTTTGTAAGTTGAAAACATGTAAAACATGTCCGTAGAGTTCTCCTGGAAGCCCTAAAGAGCTATATACGTTACTTGAATTTGTCCCATAAGGCCTTAACAAACTTCTATGTCTCGGAAATTATTTTCTCATAAGAATTCCATACTTCTAAAATCTGTGACACAAAATTTACCTGAAAACCCTGGCTCACACAGACGATATTTGACCTGAAAACCATGGCTCCACACAGACGATATTCTAAATTTACCTGAAAACCCTGACATGCTACACACGATATTTCTAAATTCGCCTGAAAACCCTGACATGCTACACACGATATTTCCCAGAAACAAAATATCGTCTGTGGCATGTCATCCCTACTACTTCCACTCACAACACAACACACCCGCCTCCACTTACAACACAACACACCCGCCTCCACTCACAACACAACACACCCGCCTCCACTCACAACACAACACACCCGCCTCCACTCACAACACAACACACCCGCCACCACTCATAACACAACACACCCGCCACCACTCACAACACAACACACCCGCCTCCACTCACAACACAACACACCCGCCACTACTCACAACACAACACACCCGCCTCCACTCACAACACAACACACCCGCCACCACTCACAACACAACACACCCGCCACCACTCACAACACAACACACCCGCCACCACTCACAACACAACACACCCGCCACCACTCACAACACAACACACCCGCCTCCACTTACAACACAACACACCCGCCTCCACTCACAACACAACACACCCGCCTCCACTCACAACACAACACACCCGCCTCCACTCACAACACAACACACCCGCCACCACTCACAACACAACACACCCGCCACCACTCACAACACAACACACCCGCCTCCACTCACAACACAACACACCCGCCACTACTCACAACACAACACACCCGCCTCCACTCACAACACAACACACCCGCCACCACTCACAACACAACACACCCGCCACCACTCACAACACAACACACCCGCCACCACTCACAACACAACACACCCGCCACCACTCACAACACAACACACCTGCCACCACTCACAACACAACACACCCGCCACCACTCACAACACAACACACCCACCACCACTCACAACACAACACACCCGCCACCACTCACAACACAACACACCCGCCACCACTCACAACACAACACACCCGCCACCACTCACAACACAACACACCCGCCACCACTCACAACACAACACACCCACCACCACTCACAACACAACACACCCGCTACCGCTCACAACACAACACACCCGCCACCACTCACAACACAACACACCCGCCTCCACTCACAACACAACACACCCGCCTCCACTCACAACACAACACACCCTCCACCACTCACAACACACCCACCACCACTCACAACACAACACACCCACCACCACTCACAACACAACACACCCGCCACCACTCACAACACAACACACCCGCCACCACTCACAACACAACACACCCACCACCACTCACAACACAACACACCCGCTACCGCTCACAACACAACACACCCGCCACCACTCACAACACAACACACCCGCCTCCACTCACAACACAACACACCCGCCTCCACTCACAACACAACACACCCTCCACCACTCACAACACAACACACCCACCACCACTCACAACACAACACACCCACCACCACTCACAACACAACACACCCGCCACCACTCACAACACAACACACCCGCTACCGCTCACAACACAACACACCCGCCACCACTCACAACACAACACACCCACCACCACTCACAACACAACACACCCGCCACCACTCACAACACAACACACCCGCTACCGCTCTCATCACAACACACCCACCACCACTCACAACACAACACACCCGCCTCCACTCACAACACAACACACCCGCCTCCACTCACAACACACCCGCTACCGCTCACAACACAACACACCCGCCACCACTCACAACACAACACACCCGCCACCACTCACAACACAACACACCCACGACCACTCACAACACATCCGCTACCGCTCACAACACAACACACCTACCACCGCTCACAACACAACACACCTGCCACCACTCACAACACATCCACCACCACTCACAACACAACACACCCGCCACCACTCACAACACAACACACCCGGCACCACTCACAACACAACACACCCACCACCACTCACAACACAACACACCCACCACCACTCACAACACCACACACCCGCTACCGCTCACAACACAACACACCCGCCACCACTCACAACACAACACACCCACCACCACTCACAACACACCCGCTACCGCTCACAACACAACACACCCACCACCGCTCACAACACAACACACCTGCCACCACTCACAACACACCCGCCACCACTCACAACACAACACACCCGCCTCCACTCACAACACAACACACCAGCCACCACTCACAACACACTCGCCACCACTCACAACACAACACACCCGCCACCACTCACAACACAACACACCCGCCTCCACTCACAACACAACACACCCGCCTCCACTCACAACACAACACACCCGCCACTGCTCACAATACAACACACCCGCCACTACTCACAACACAACACACCCGCCACTACTCACAACACAACACACCCGCCACCACTCACAACACAACACACCCGCCTCCACTCACAACACAACACACCCGCCTCCACTCACAACACAACACACCCGCCTCCACTCACAACACAACACACCTGCCACTGCTCACAATACAACACACCCGCCTCCACTCACAACACAACACACCCGCCACTGCTCACAACACAACACACCCGCCACCATTCACAACACAACACACCCGCCACCATTCACAACACAACACACCCGCCTCCACTCACAACACAACACACCCGCCACCACTCACAACACAACACACCCGCCTCCACTCACAACACAACACACCCGCCACCACTCACAACACAACACACCCGCCTCCACTCACAACACAACACACCCGCCTCCACTTACAACACAACACACCCGCCTCCACTCACAACACAACACACCCGCCTCCACTCACAACACAACACACCCGCCTCCACTCACAACACAACACACCCGCCACCACTCACAACACAACACACCCGCCACCACTCACAACACAACACACCCGCCTCCACTCACAACACAACACACCCGCCACTACTCACAACACAACACACCCGCCTCCACTCACAACACAACACACCCGCCACCACTCACAACACAACACACCCGCCACCACTCACAACACAACACACCCGCCACCACTCACAACACAACACACCCGCCACCACTCACAACACAACACACCCGCCACCACTCACAACACAACACACCCGCCACCACTCACAACACAACACACCCACCACCACTCACAACACAACACACCCGCCACCACTCACAACACAACACACCCGCCACCACTCACAACACAACACACCCGCCACCACTCACAACACAACACACCCGCCACCACTCACAACACAACACACCCACCACCACTCACAACACAACACACCCGCTACCGCTCACAACACAACACACCCGCCACCACTCACAACACAACACACCCGCCTCCACTCACAACACAACATACCCGCCTCCACTCACAACACAACACACCCTCCACCACTCACAACACACCCACCACCACTCACAACACAACACACCCACCACCACTCACAACACAACACACCCGCCACCACTCACAACACAACACACCCGCCACCACTCACAACACAACACACCCGCCTCCACTCACAACACAACACACCCGCCTCCACTCACAACACAACACACCCTCCACCACTCACAACACAACACACCCACCACCACTCACAACACAACACACCCACCACCACTCACAACACAACACACCCGCCACCACTCACAACACAAAACACCCGCTACCGCTCACAACACAACACACCCGCCACCACTCACAACACAACACACCCACCACCACTCACAACACAACACACCCGCCACCACTCACAACACAACACACCCGCTACCGCTCTCAACACAACACACCCACCACCACTCACAACACAACACACCCGCCTCCACTCACAACACAACACACCCGCCTCCACTCACAACACAACACACCCTCCACCACTCACAACACAACACACCCACCACCACACACAACACAACACACCCGCCACCACTCACAACACAACACAACCGCTACCGCTCACAACACAACACACCCGCCTCCACTCACAACACAACACACCCGCCACCACTCATAACACAACACACCCGCCACCACTCAACACAACACAACACACCCGCCTCCACTCACAACACAACACACCCGCCACTACTCACAACACAACACACCCGCCTCCACTCACAACACAACACACCCGCCACCACTCACAACATAACACACCCGCCTGCACTCACAACACAACACACCCGCCACCACTCACAACACAACACACCCGCCACCACTCACAACACAACACACCCGCCACCACTCACAACACAACACACCCGCCACCACTCACAACACAACACACCCACCACCACTCACAACACAACACACCCGCCACCACTCACAACACAACACACCCGCCACCACTCACAACACAACACACCCGCCACCACTCACAACACAACACACCCGCCAGCACTCACAACACAACACACCCACCACCACTCACAACACAACACACCCGCTACCGCTCACAACACAACACACCCGCCACCACTCACAACACAACACACCCGCCTCCACTCACAACACAACATACCCGCCTCCACTCACAACACAACACACCCTCCACCACTCACAACACACCCACCACCACTCACAACACAACACACCCACCACCACTCACAACACAACACACCCGCCACCACTCACAACACAACACACCCGCCACCACTCACAACACAACACACCCACCACCACTCACAACACAACACACCCGCTACCGCTCACAACACAACACACCCGCCTCCACTCACAACACAACACACCCTCCACCACTCACAACACAACACACCCGCTACCGCTCACAACACAACACACCCGCCTCCACTCACAACACAACACACCCTCCACCACTCACAACACAACACACCCACCACCACTCACAACACAACACACCCACCACCACTCACAACACAACACACCCGCCACCACTCACAACACAACACACCCGCTACCGCTCACAACACAACACACCCGCCACCACTCACAACACAACACACCCACCACCACTCACAACACAACACACCCGCCACCACTCACAACACAACACACCCGCTACCGCTCTCAACACAACACACCCACCACCACTCACAACACAACACACCCGCCTCCACTCACAACACAACACACCCGCCTCCACTCACAACACAACACACCCTCCACCACTCACAACACAACACACCCACCACCACACACAACACAACACACCCGCCACCACTCACAACACGACACAACCGCTACCGCTCACAACACAACACACCCGCCTCCACTCACAACACAACACACCCGCCACCACTCACAACACAACACACCCGCTACCGCTCACAACACAACACACCCACCACCACTCACAACACAACACACCCGCCACCACTCACAACACAACACAACCGCTACCGCTCACAACACAACACACCCGCCACCACTCACAACACAACACACCCACCACCACTCACAACACAACACACCCGCCTCCACTCACAACACAACACACCCGCCTCCACTCACAACACAACACACCCGCCACCACTCACAACACAACACACCCGCCACCACTCACAACACAACACACCCGCCTCCACTCACAACACAACACACCCGCCTCCACTCACAACACAACACACCCGCCTCCACTCACAACACAACACACCCGCCTCCACTCACAACACAACACACCCGCCACCACTCACAACACAACACACCCACCACCACTCACAACACAACACACCCGCCTCCACTCACAACACAACACACCCGCCTCCACTCACAACACAACACACCCGCCACCACTCACAACACAACACACCCACCACCACTCACAACACAACACACCCGCCTCCACTCACAACACAACACACCTGCCACCACTCACAACACAACACACCCACCACCACTCACAACACAACACACCCGCCTCCACTCACAACACAACACACCCGCCACCACTCACAACACAACACACCCGCCTCCACTCACAACACAACACACCCGCCTCCACTCACAACACAACACACCCGCCACCACTCACAACACAACACACCCACCACCACTCACAACACAACACACCCGCCTCCACTCACAACACAACACACCCGCCACCACTCACAACACAACACACCCGCCACCACTCACAACACAACACACCCACTCACAACACAACACACCCTCCTCCACTCACAACACAACACACCCGCCACCACTCACAACACAACACACCCGCCTCCACTCACAACACAACACACCCGCCTCCACTCACAACACAACACACCCGCCACCACTCACAACACAACACACCCACCACCACTCACAACACAACACACCCACCACCACTCACAACACAACACACCCGCCTCCACTCACAACACAACACACCCGCCACTGCTCACAACACAACACACCCGCCTCCACTCACAACACAACACACCCGCCTCCACTCACAACACAACACACCCGCTACCGCTCACAACCCAACACACCCACCACCACTCACAACACAACACACCCACCACCACTCACAACACAACACACCCGCCTCCACTCACAACACAACACACCTGCCACCACTCACAACACAACACACCCACCACCACTCACAACACAACACACCCGCCTCCACTCACAACACAACACACCCGCCTCCACTCACAACACAACACACCCGCCACCACTCACAACACAACACACCCACCACCACTCACAACACAACACACCCACCACCACTCACAACACAACACACCCGCCTCCACTCACAACACAACACACCTGCCACCACTCACAACACAACACACCCACCACCACTCACAACACAACACACCCGCCACCACTCACAACACAACACACCCACCACCACTCACAACACAACACACCCGCCTCCACTCACAACACAACACACCCGCCACCACTCACAACACAACACACCCGCCACCACTCACAACACAACACACCCACCACCACTCACAACACAACACACCCTCCTCCACTCACAACACAACACACCCGCCACCACTCACAACACAACACACCCGCCTCCACTCACAACACAACACACCCGCCTCCACTCACAACACAACACACCCGCTACCACTCACAACACAACACACCCACCACCACTCACAACACAACACACCCGCCTCCACTCACAACACAACACACCCGCCTCCACTCACAACACAACACACCCGCCACTGCTCACAACACAACACACCCGCCTCCACTCACAACACAACACACCCGCTACCGCTCACAACCCAACACACCCACCACCACTCACAACACAACACACCCGCCTCCACTCACAACACAACACACCCACCACCACTCACAACTCAACACACCCGTTCGAGGAGGGTAACAGTTAACTGTTAACAGCTCTAACAGTTAACTCGTGCTCTGGATGTGATGTCCATCAGTACATTTAGAATTCGGGAGTTTTGGTTTAATAAAATTAGGATAAATTTAGGAATATTACCACAAATTGGGGTAATTTGGATCAATTTACTTAATGTTGTGTTAGGATAGGTTAGGCTAGGTCTGGTTTGCTAGGACTGATAATAGAAAAAAAATCCTGAAATTGGAAATAGGTAGACGGACAGAGCACTAGCTTTTTGAGATATATACAAGAGTTGTTACATTCTTGTACAGCCACTAGTACGCGTAGCGTTTCGGGCAAGTCCTTAATCCTATGGTCCCTGGAATACGATCCCCTGCCGCGAAGAATCGTTTTTTCATCCAAGTACACATTTTACTGTTGCGTTAAACAGAGGCTACAGTTAAGGAATTGCGCCCAGTAAATCCTCCCCGGCCAGGATACGAACCCATGACATAGCGCTCGCGGAACGCCAGGCGAGTGTCTTACCACTACACCACGGAGACTGCTATAGGAGAGCACGGAGAGCTCTGTGATAGAGTCTTGGTGATGAGGTTGGGGGCCGTCCAGAAAAGAAAAACTACCCCTGCATGGCTCCGTTTCCACTGCTGGCGCCATCAGAACACGGGTGGTCATGTGGGCACCATCAGAACACTGGTGGTCATGTGGGCACCATCAGAACACGGGAGGTCATGTGGACACCATCAGAACACGGGAGGTCATGTGGACACCATCAGAACACGGGAGGTCATGTGGACACCATCAGAACACGGGAGGTCATGTGGACACCATCAGAACACGGGTGGTCATGTGGACACCATCAGAACACGGGAGGTCATGTGGACGCCATCAGAACACGGGAGGTCATGTGGACGCCATCAGAACACGGGAGGTCATGTGGACGCCATCAGAACACTGGTGGTCATGTGGACGCCATCAGAACACTGGTGGTCATGTGGACGCCATCAGAACACTGGTGGTCAGGTGGACACCATCAGAACACTGGTGGTCAGGTGGACACCATCAGAACACTGGTGGTCAGGTGGACACCATCAGAACACTGGTTGTCAGGTGGACACCATCAGAACACTGGTGGTCATGTGGACGCCATCAGAACACTGGTGGTCAGGTGGACACCATCAGAACACTGGTGGTCATGTGGACACCATCAGAACACTGGTGGTCATGTGGACACCATCAGAACACTGGTGGTCAGGTGGACACCATCAGAACACTGGTGGTCATGTGGACGCCATCAGAACACTGGTGGTCATGTGGACACCATCAGAACACTGGTGGTCAGGTGGACACCATCAGAACACTGGTGGTCAGGTGGACACCATCAGAACACTGGTGGTCATGTGGACGCCATCAGAACACTGGTGGTCAGGTGGACACCATCAGAACACTGGTGGTCATGTGGACACCATCAGAACACTGGTGGTCATGTGGACACCATCAGAACACTGGTGGTCAGGTGGACACCATCAGAACACTGGTGGTCATGTGGACGCCATCAGAACATTGGTGGTCATGTGGACACCATCAGAAGACGGGAGGTCAGGAGGACACCATCAGAACACTGGTGGTCATGTGGACGCCATCAGAACACGGGAGGTCAGGAGGACGCCATCAGAACACGGGAGGTCAGGAGGACACCATCAGAACACGGGAGGTCAGGAGGACACCATCAGAACACGGGAGGTCAGGAGGACGCCATCAGAACACGGGAGGTCAGGAGGACGCCATCAGAACACGGGAGGTCAGGAGGACGCCATCAGAACACGGGAGGTCAGGAGGACACCATCAGAACACTGGTGGTCATGTGGACACCATCAGAACACTGGTGGTCATGTGGACGCCATCAGAACACTGGCGGTCATGTGGACACCATCAGAACACTGGCGGTCATGTGGACACCATCAGAACACTGGTGGTCATGTGGACACCATCAGAACACGGGCGGTCATGTGGACACCATCAGAACACTGGTGGTCATGTGGACACCATCAGAACACTGGTGGTCATGTGGACGCCATCAGAACACTGGTGGTCATGTGGACGCCATCAGAACACTGGTGGTCATGTGGACACCATCAGAACACGGATGGTCATGTGGACACCATCAGAACACTGGTGGTCATGTGGACACCATCAGAACACTGGTGGTCATGTGGACGCCATCAGAACACTGGTGGTCATGTGGACACCATCAGAACACTGGTGGTCATGTGGACACCATCAGAACACTGGAGGTCAGGTGGACGACCCATCAGAAAACGGGTGGTCTAGTGGACGACCCATCAGAACACGGGAGGTCAGGTGAACGACCCATCAGAACACTGGTGGTCATGTGGACGACCCATCAGAACACTGGTGGTCAGGTGGACGACCCATCAGAACACGGGAGGTCAGGTGGACGACCCATCAGAACACGGGAGGTCAGGTGAACGACCCATCAGAAAACGGGTGGTCAAGTGGACGACCCATCAGAACACTGGTGGTCATGTGGACACCATCAGAACACTGGTGGTCAGGTGGACGACCCATCAGAACACAGGAGGTCAGGTGGACGACCCATCAGAACACTGGAGGTCATGTGGACACCATCAGAACACTGGAGGTCATGTGGACACCATCAGAACACTGGTGGTCATGTGGACACCATCAGAACACTGGTGGTCATGTGGACACCACTAGAACACTGGAGGTTAGGTGGACGACCCATCAGAACACGGGAGGTCAGGTGGACGACCCATCAGAACACGGGA